>NC_140134.1:21019613-21167113 GCF_964035555.1 Netta rufina | reverse complement strand
ACAACACAAACAATTAAATACAAAACAGGGAGCAGGTACTTACTGCAAACTATCTGACTGAATTAAGTCAAAGTATTCTGATCATTTGTATATGCATACCATTTCGAATGGGTGAGGATAATTAATTACGTATTTTTCCCAAACAGACACAAAGTTGCTTGCTTCCCAACATAATCACAACGCAAACAGAATGCAGTCTTTAGTGGAAACGTTGTCTTCTGTTCTAACACAGTTTGCTTGGCTTGCCCCTTACATTTAATATTCTCTGCTGTATAGTGCCATGATGATGAATGTTGTAGGGCTGCCATCAGCTTTGGAAGCGCTCTCCCCCAGTACCCAGCCAGAGGCACGGTCCTCCAGTAATACTTTACAGGTAGTAAAATGTAATATAGAGGAGGTTGAAAACTAGCACCAAGAAAAAAAGCTGGTATTATGCACGTGAAGTCTTTCAATACAGTGTAAGTAGTAAACAAATATACACATAAACTTTATGTGTATAATTCTATTTTTTTCCAGGGAAGAAATTAATAAATAGATAGAAATCACCCATTATATTTTTGAACAGTCAACGTCCATCTATTATAATTCAATAGAATAAATTTGCTGTTTTGCATTATTGCTAATAAGCAAAATATTTTGTGGCTATAAAAGCCTTTTTTTCATACTTCACTTTCAGATGCTAAATGACAAAATAGACTCAGCTTATTCAATAGGGATGATTCTGAGCTCCTTTAGATCACTGCACATGAATAGGTGATTCAGTTTTTCATCAGAACAGAGTATCAGTCACATTTCTTTACAGGAAAAATAGATCTTGTCATGAAAAGGAACAGAGGTGGGATCGTCTATAGTAGCCTCAACACAGATCCGATTACATCCAATTTCAGAACAAGATTTAAAATATTATTTCTAATAAAAGCGCTGAATGCTTCTAATGGAAAATAAGGCAACACAAATCGAAGTATTACAGAATCCTTCCTGCGACATTACAACCACCCGCCAGAGCAGCAGGCCTGGCTTCTGAGCGAGGGAGAGACGTGTGCTTGCTCACACACACATTGTTACCAGATTTTATTACACAATTTCGATGGCAACATATTATTTTGAGATCATCTTCATAAATTTTGCATTAAGGTAGCTGTGCCAGTACCTGGAATTGATTCAAAATGCTTAAGACACTCAATTACTTTTTAACACTGTTACCCGATGTAATGACATATCTGCTATTTCCCTTGCATTTGATGATGCAACATCATTGTAATTGATTCATTTTCTCAATTAAATAAAGCTACTGCGCTTTCCTCTATGTGAATGCCACAGAGACTCCCGAGTTGGATGTATTACCTATTTTCTCTGTCTCAGATATATTGCTTGTAAGGCTGCACTGTGTTCCTCTGTTAACTCCACTAGAAAATGTAATGTTACTGTCATATTTTTCAAGTTCTGAACAGCAATGAACTTAGCTGTATTTATATTAGGCATATTTTTCACTGTTAAAACTATGTTGTTTACCTTTTCCGAGATCACATTATTGGGCAGCCTCTGCAGCCATAAAACAAACCTAACTGACGACAACTTCACAGTCGGTGCTTCTCCTTTTGCACACAGTTCATGAAAAAGTGAAGCATCCAGTTTTATAGCACATTAAGAACAGTTTTAAAAGTACTCAACATAAAATGTTTTATCTTCCTGTTCACCCGGCTCTGCCTTTCCCGTCCCCAACAGCCCGGTTTTCGTGCACTGCAGGGAGATAAAAAGTTTAGGAGGCGGGTCAGTCTCGAGTGATTGCAACTCGAAAGCTTGAGCATTTGGCCCATTGCGTACCCTGGGAGTTCGGAAAAAAACAAGATCTGGAGGAAGGAGACTGTAATTGTGATGGCATTATACCTTCCACAAAGAATTATGAAGGGTGAAATGGCTGCAGTGGCACAACCCTGCTTGAAGGGATGACCAAAAGGGCACTGCATGCATCCTTGGAAGCGATGCCTTGGTGTGCTCCTGGTAACATCGTTCCCACCTTGGAAAGGTCTCATCAAGCCTCTCAACACCAGCTAAGAAGGCTTTGAAGGCTTCTCAAACGCAACTGGAGTTGCGCAGATTTGGAGAATTAGATCAGCAATTTCATGTTTCTGAATCTGTGTTTTATTTGCCGCGTTTTCTCTGTACTTACTGCATGTGATAATTTGGAACTTGAAGGTGCAGGGAAAATGATAAATAAATCTATCACATTAATGGTCTGTTTCTCAGGTCATGAAATATCAGCGGTATTTGGATAAACTACGCTACAAAGCACATTCTCCAAATGGCATTTTTTTAGGTTGGTTAAAAATGCAAAAGTTTGCCTCCTGCTTCATCTACTATTTAATGAGTGCCTCTGGTTATGAAAAGCAACTTTTGTCAGACCATCAGGTTATATTCCTGTCTCCATGGAGATACTTTGGACGGGAAGTGGCTGAGAAGACCTCTACCATCCCTTTCGCATTATATTCACAAGCACAATCAACGAAACTCAAATGAATCCACCCCGGGTAACTTGGAGGAGTCACTAGCTATAGCTTTAATTTTCGCTTTTACTCTCTGGAATTAGGACTTGCCCTGGAGCTCTTGTTTGAGAGATTTGCAGGTGACCCAGGGTTAGATCTTCCCATATCAGTTAACAAATTTTCTCTTTACATATATACTGCTTTTCAAGCTAGCGCTTCCCCATCCTTTTCTCTTTTTTTTTAATCAAAAAAAATATATACCAACAAATCATACAGTTATGATTTTTAAGGGAGGCTTTGCTGTAACATTTCTTTTCCTATTCCAGGGATCAGCAGATTTTGGAAGTACATATAACTTATTTATAATATTTATTAATGAAGGTTGCATTTTATTGAGCAGCAGGAACAACAATGATCATCTCCCACTGACAAATGACCAATGCACACTTGCCTCGTCTCTGCCCTGGTATGCCTGGAAAAGGAATTTGTAAGTTTACTTTCCATTTGGTCTTCACCACCATGGATTTTACCCTTCCTCTGGAAGAGAGACAGGATCTTCAGATGTATTTCACAAATTCTTGCAAAATTGGAATTAGTTAAACCTTTGGAATAGTTGAAAGCATCAAACCCAGTAAGACTCACCCCTCTAATTTGTTCCTGACTTTCTGAACAACCCCCACCCCAATCTGTGCATTTTGCAAATGGCAAACTTCAATCACTGCCACAAAACTGAAGACAAAAAAAAAAAAAAAAAAGAATAAAAATAATTTCAAAATCAAAAAAAGACAATTCACAACAACCTTAATATTAAATATATTCTTACAATTATATTATGCCGGTTTTCCCAGAGGTCTGCAAGCAAATTTATATAAAGAGATTATTTCATCCACCATTGAACTGCAGCCACTTCTCACAGAAATCTGTTTACCAGAGTTTAGTAACACAATTCAACAAACCGGGCATGAAAAACTGCACACTGTTGAAATTATGGAGGGAGCGTAAGAAGCCGACAATAACCACCACGCCGGAGTGGGACCAGGAGGCTAATGCTAACACATTCCTCTCCATCAGCAGGAATAGGGGACAAGCAAATCTTTGGAAAAAGAGTAAATTTAGAAACGCATTGTTTAAGGGCCTTTTCAAACATTGCAGCAAGTACAGCATGTAAAACACAAAGGGTGGTCAACTAGAAACCTAATAAAGGTATGGTTTTTAGTTGTAAACATGTTTAATTTTAATGTTGCCCATGTTTATCAAGTTTAGCGAAATGACTACCATGCTAATGGAGAGGAATACCCAGAGAACCTGGAGGACACTGCAGAGCAGGAAAACCAACCACAGCTGAGCAGGAAAAACATCATGATGCCACAAAAAACTGGCTAATTTCCACAGGGAGATGTCTGAGGAGAGGACAGCCTGAGGACACACAAGGTGACCCTCACCCCATGCACCACGGGAGTGCTGTGTCTGAGCCTGTCTAACCCCAGAGAGCAGTGGGCAGCTGGAGAAAGTTCAAAGAAAAACTCCAAGCACAGTCCCTTTGAAGGACAGGCTCAAAAAAACCTGGGGTCTTTAGACTAAAGGCAGAGCCAGGAGGACGCAACCACCACGGCTCCTGCATCTGTTCTCCATGTTCTTGCATTCAGCAAGCATTATTCCCTGCAGTGAGGAAAACTTTTCTAATAATAAAGCCCTGGGATGCATCATCTAAGGAACCAGGAGAGCCTTTCTAACTAAACCGAGGTGCTGAGTGGGTCTGGACAATGAAAAGCACCACGCTATGCAAGGAGAACCATCTCCTACGTCTTTTGATTGCCCACCATGGGTATTGTCACAGTCCCTCGTGGATTAGACACACGGCTCCATGGGGCTGGCAGAAGAACTGCTGCCATGGAAGGGAGATGCTCACCTGGACCTCTAAACCCTCCATGTTTACTCTGGGCTTGGGAGCTCTTCACTACGTTGAGCAACCATCGCAAAGCAGAGGAGGACGAGCTGTGCCCGTGGTAAGAAGGCCGGCAAGGCGGAGGGGAAACGTGTTCCTCTCCAGCTCCTGGCTCTCCTGGAAGAGCCTTGAGCCCTCCTCATCCCAGCCAGGGCAGCAGCAGAGATGTATGATTCCAGTAAACCTGCTGTGTGGCCACCTGAAACCACCAGCACCTACTGCTACCTGCCATCTGAGGGATGGCCCGATCTGCCGGGGATAAGTTCTCGTTTGGGAAATTACCATGGCATCAACTGAAAGAACTGTGACCGGGAGGGAGGGTTCCTTCTGTGCACAGCAGGAATATCTCCCATCCAACAGCAGCACCAACTTGTGCAGGTGCTACACGTTTGGAAGAATATCCCAAAAGAAATTTCATATTCCCCCCCGGATGCCTTTTTAGCCTCTTGGTTAAGAAGCTCTCATGGCAAACATCACCCATCACCTCACTTCGGGATCTTATTCAACTTAGCCAAAAAGGCCCCAGCTCAGGCAGTCCTACATTGTGAAGGAAAGAGTAACCGCATGGGTTATTGCATTATGGGGTTTCTTGCATTAAGCCCTTTTATTATTCAAACAATAAAAAATTGTGAAAAAAAAAAAAAAAAAAAAAAAAAGGGGTGAAAATGTCATAACCCGTTGGAGATCACCACCTCACATCCTGTGGGTGATCGTTTCCCTCTAAAGTAAAACCAAGTGCTCAGTGCTGGAAGCTGCTGACCGTGGGACCATGCACGCCCCACAGGGGAGCAGCACGACCCCGTCCCGTGGTGCTGCTCACAAAGCACGGCCTCGGCCCAGGCACCTCACCCTGCCCACTGCTGCCAGGGGTAGAAAGCAAAGACGCACACTGCAGTCCTTCAGGACCATGAGCTAACAGCCCACGCAGAAAAAAACAGCTTTAACTAAGTTTCCTACATCTCCAAGCTTGAGCATATTATTCAAACATTCATTTTCCTTTTATTTTTTAAATCTGTCAGGAAGATTAAAATAAAAAATTGAGCATGTCTTGATGCTTTAGATTCCTAACATTAAAAATGTGTTAAAACCTATGCATTAAAAAAAACACAACAACATATCTGGAAAAAACTAAAACTCCATTCAGATTTCAAAGCAAATTTCTGATATTCAAATCAAATTTAAATATAAATGTTTTCCTGGTAAAGGGGAGAAAAAAGAAAAAAAAAATACCAAAATGTATCCCAAGTACATTATCTAAAGAATGATGTATATGCTGTGAAACCTATGTTAAGAAATTGTTAGGAGTTTAAAATATTAGCAGATGACAAAGTATTTTTGGTGATTTCTGGACTGTAATATAAAAGCAACAATATTTCACAAATCTGTGATATTTAAGATATTATAAAAACGTAATTGGAAAAAATCACTATTTTGGCATTAGCATTTGAACAGTGTATAATGTCTTTTAAATGGTTAGATATAATGATATATGTGGAACATAAGACGTTTCTTTCTTACCAGGAAACGTGCTGTAACCAACCCTCAATTTATTCTCACAAAATAAATGAATGCTTAAAGGATGTTTCTGTCAATTGAAAAAACAACAGTAAAATGGCTATTTTGCATGCCAAGTAAAACTAAATATTTTTTCCTTGACAACCTGCTTACATTTAAATGAAACCAGGCCAAATTTGGTCAATACTATGGATTACATATAACAAAAAGAATCTTAGCCCATGCTAATACAGGGATCAGAAAGCAGCAACTTCATTTAAAACCATGCAATTATTTAGCAAACTAAGATATAGCAAATAAATTAATCTGTTTTAAATGGAAGCGCTTGCACAGTAGCTTTTTGACCTATAATTAAATCTTACTTGCAGAAATCACAGCGAGGGCAGAATTTGCTGATGAAAAGGTAAGAACAAAATCTTGAAAAAAAAGGAAAAAAAAAAGAAAAAACAAAACAAAAACAGCTTTAGCGTCATAAATCAAAAAGCATTTGCAAAAATCTTTTCCTGCTGAAAAAAAACACAAGCCGCCTGTATCCCAAAGCTGGGGTAAGCCTGCATCGTCCCCTGCTCTCCATGGAGCAGAACTGATTTGCTCCAGCTGAGGATCTGGCCCAGAGCTCGCAGCACACACTGCAGCGTCTCTCTGGCGCTTTTTATGTGCCGGGGATTGGTAAAAGTACAAACCTTTCTCTAACAGGAGGAGCAAAAAGAAGATTTCTCTCACTGAGGATTTTTGGCTGTATATTTTCTTATAAAGGAAACCAATGGCAAGTCTATAGCGAGCGCTTTCTTGGGCTATAAAATTTTCTATTATCCACTTATGTTTTCTTTGCACTGGGATTTAAGAATGCCTCTTCATTGAGACGAGCAATATGTCATCATTTTGTTGAACTAACAGGCCTGACAGTCCTGTCTCTCCGAGTTAGGGACACTGCTGCTCTGTGCTCACATTGCTGGTAGCAGGAAGGTGGAAAAGCTGGGAGAATAAAAAAGAAGGGAAAAAATCTAACTATAGCTGGGTTCCTCGCTAATTCATCTCCATTATTTATCATGCTGCAAAAACAAACTCGTTATATTAAAAAAAAAATAAATTAAGGTCTGTCTGACTTTCGGTACGGTTTGAAATAACTTATTTGAATACTCGGATTATGTATTTTAACAAATATCATCTTCTGTGTTCATCATTCCTCTTGTCTTTTTGATCTTTTTTTTTCCTACTTATCATGTTCTTTATTTGAAACAGATTTTTAACAGATAATCTTGATCGTTATAACAATATCTTGCTTGCATTTTATTCAAATAATTCTTAAAAACAGCTTAAAAAGCCGTTTGGAATAACATCAAGCTCGCCATCAATCAAACGAAAAAATTCCGCTGGCGGTTGTATAAACATCAGATCAACTCTGATGTCTTCAAGGATTTCAGAGTGAACCATAAAAAACTCCATTAACTTCTGACAAAGAATGCAAATTAATCACAACATGGGGTGAAATGAAATTAAAGGCTCTTTTCTAATCAATGACAAGGCAGGATGAAATATTTGGTAGTCGGGCTCCCCGCGCGCGGGGCCGCCCGGATGCTCGCACGCTCCCCGCGCGGCCGGGTGCAAGGTGCAGCGCGGCCCTGGCCGCTCGGCCCTCCTCGCCCCCGGAGCTATCTGCTTACAAGTCGCTGAGATCCACAAAACACACTAATCATCTGAATCTCAGGTGCATCCAATTTGTTATTCACACTCTCCGGTGCCAGTGAAAAGCCTGGCGTAGACAGATGCACCAGGAACCTTAAATGACAGTTTTGGCCTCCGGAAGTGCGATCGCTACAGCAAAATCTAGTACAGCCTCCAGGTGAAATGTCTGGAGCTCCATATGGAGCAGGGAAAATTAACAACAAGATGAAAATCGCTGTAGCAGCGGGGAGCCTGAATTTTTTTTTTCTGAAAGGGAAAAAAAAAAAAAAAAAAAATTTAAAGATGAGGAAAGAGAAGTAATAAATTAATGGGGTGTGAAAACATTCAAAGCTTTACAATACCGGGGGCACTATTTGCTCAGATTTGGGGGGGGGGGAGGCGGGGTGGGAGGGTGAGGATGGGGAGGCAGGATTTTTTGTTTTTTAAACTTCGGGTCATTTTCATGTAATTTATTAACTGAGGCCCGGAATTGTAGCCAAAGGAAGGAAAACATTTCTGTAAATGCAGAAGTATCTTAAATACAGTGGTTGTGCTGCGCGCCTCCCTATAGCTGATTAAATCCTCGGCAGCTGAGTGCTGCCGATTTCTTTGGAATATTTCCCTAATGGATGCAGCGTCCTTTTTAACATCCCTGCTTTGTATAAAGTTTGACTACAAGCCGAGAATATTTAGTGGGCAATTCTTTTCATTTCTCCTAAATTGCATTATCATTAAACAAGCCATTGCCCCCATCATGTTTTTGTACAACATACTGAATTTGAATCTCCGTGATTAACTGTACGTCTCGCAGCCTCTCCAGCCACTGCACATCTTTGGGGTTCCAACTTAAAAGTTATTTAAATGTGCTGGGAGGTTTCATGGCCTTTTGTTATTATTTTTATTTATTTTTTACAGTTCTTTCCGCAGAGAAGCGTATGTTGCCATCAAAATCAAATAAATGAAGTTTAGACTTTTAAAAGAAATTTGGAACTTTTTTGTATGTGCTTTCCTCACCTCTCTAAAAGGCTAAGCATGCTGTGTCCTAGGCTTGGTGAAAGGGTTTTCCTTTCAATTTTAAATGTTTACACAGGAAAGAACTTTACTCAAAAGAGTTTGTTTTTCCTGTGCATGTGTGTGTATGCACGTGCACCATTCCTATTAGTTTTAATCGAGTTGCACATCAGGGGAAGAATATACCCCTAAGTGCTTACTTGTGTATCTACAGAAAATCCTATGGGTGTCATACACTACTTCTTCCAAAAGGAATTTTACATCACAGCAAACAAGCAATAGCACATTGCAATACCACGCCAGGAAAACAAAGACATGAAAACCATTAACCATTTTTGAAATTCACTACATTTTAAGGATTAGTGTTTCCTCTGCAAAGTTTTTATAGCGGGGAAGACTGTTCTAATCATTACTGTTTCTTACTTTCTTGTACAGGTCACTACCAGTAGCATTTACCTACAAATTGTGAAATGAACTGCATATTAAGACATCAAAAATAATCCTAAACACACCCAAAAGCAACTCTACTTACATGAGTAGCTGCTTGTATCCTTAAGTGCTTTCAAGACAAGACTTTAACATAAGATTAAATAACGATAATGTGACAAATAAGTGGTAGCAAAATAAATGCTTATAAAACACGTGGAAAATGAGAAGTGCTAAATTCTATCATTAAAATATTCTACTAAAGGCCAGAAAGAAAAAAAAAATCATCCTTTAATCTTTCTGGCATACTGCAGGAGTCCTGAATTTCCACACTACAATGATTCCCCCTATAAATCTTATTCATTTAAACTGAATTTATACACACCATTTGTCTGTGTCTTAAAAATAGGGAAAAGGGGGGAAAGAAATATTTTTTTTTTCCAGCTACAGCTGGAGACAAATGTTCATTTGCAAGAAAATTCAGGTGTTCTCAAACACGTATTCGTAGTTGCCATTTTTAGAGAGAAGCCCAAGTTATTTAGGGACAAATACTGTGAGCACACACACTATTAGTTTCAATCACTTGAAGAAACCCACTGACATGAGGAGAATTTACTCAAGTGAGTGACTGCAGGATCAGGCCCTTACATAGGAAGGAAAAATATATATATAGACTTAAAAAAAAAACACACCAAAACATTATGGATTATCCACCTAGTCACAGTGAGTTGCTAAGGGTTCTTGTAACCAACTCTGTACATACACATCTAAAATACGTATTCTTCACATAAAAATCCTTATGAAAAGCAGTTGCTTGAAAACCTTAATAGCTTCATTTTAAAGTTTCACCTCTTCAACTGTTTTACATTAAAAAATATATACAATTTCATGGACTACTGACTTGCCAAATATTCTTTTACAAACCCGGTCTGTCTTTTAATTAGAATAGCAAAAAAAGATCTTAAACTAGCAATCGTGTTTTGTTCCCTATTCCGAAAATAATTTTTTTGTCTGGAATCACGCACAATGTATGCACTCTAACTTCTTTTCTCAAGCTCCAAGACCTCTGTGAACAGAAGGTTATCTCGTGTTGCACGTCACGTTGATTTAGAGGTATAGCACACTACCCCCAACGAGCATCGAGACACTCAACGAGCACAAGTGAGTGTGCCAACGCATGGAGGACACTTCAGCACAAGAGCTTCTTTTTTAACCCTCTCTCAAATGAGAGGGTTATTTCAAAATATGGCTAAAAAAAATGCAACGTATGCTTTGGTAACCAGCTACAGCTCGCTCTCAGTCCATAAACATTTCCATAGGAGATGAGAAAGCAAAAATTCAATGTATTTCCACATACGCAAAATCTTTACAAGTCCATAAAAGTGTCAGGAGAATTTGCTTAAAACAGCTTATAAAAATGGGAGAGAGAATGAGTCCCAGCCTATTATTCAATAACCATGTTTGTGAGGCATCTGCATAATCTAACCATGCATAAATTAGTATGTGTATTACAACAGTTATTTGCATAATAATAGCAAGTTAATAGATGCTTAAAGAGCACAGACCAACACCACCTTTAAATCAGACATGCCTCCAGGCACTCTGATCTGTATAGACCAAGATGCAGAAAACAGTGTTCATAAAACATACAAAAACATAAAAACCACATTCAAATAATTCATTTTAGTCCCTGGACACTGCACTTTTTCCCCTCTCCCAGGAAAGAATAATTTGAAGAACCACAGAACGGTTTGTTACTATGAATTCTAACATCTATCTTGCAATAAGAATTTAAAGTAATCATCAAACCTATTTCTGGACTGGCTGTTTTGTTCAGAGCTTCATGTTTTTTCAAGCATACAAAGTAAAATGTTATGCAGTAATACAGCACATTGGCCTAACCATTGCCAAGTTGGAAATAGTTTTACCACTGGCTTCAGCAAAACTGAGTTAGGTCAGTGAGAAGTCAGAAAATATCAGTATGTAAATAAAATGCTGATACTAGGCCCTCTTAAAAGGGAGAATCCAGAACCATTTTACATATTCCATTCACGTTATATTTTTTATTTGGAAGAATTTTAGACCATTGTACCGCTATTCAAACCTGGAATTGAAAAAGAAGAATATAAAAAAGGAGTAGATGCATTTTCCTGGCATCAAAAGTACATACAGGATTATTTTTTTTTAATCTCACAAAAAAAAAAAAAATCATTAACATCATCATCATAATTTTCCTTCTCTCCAGGGAAAAGAAAATCTAGAGTTTGGGGAAAAAAAAAAAAGAAAAAAAATCAATAGAGACTTCTAAATGACTCCTTCAAGATACCACTTTTCAATTTAACAGGACAGATTTATTTGTATGTGGCTCAAATGTTCACAATTGCTCTCTGCACCTTCATACATAGGAATGAATGTCACAGTGGCAAACAGCAGTAATGAACAATCTTACCTGAGGATATGGAAACCTCCCAAGAGCAAGCTGGGAAAGGAAATAATATTTGTCTAGTTATATAGATTTGCATGGAGGGCACATTTTCTTAAAGAGAGAAAAGTACTCAACTCTTACTATTGTATAAATTGGAAAATGCCAGCAAAAATAATTCTGAAAGCACACAAAGAGCTGCATTTAGAATGGAGCCATTCACAACAATTACTCCTTGTTTTACATTTCTGAATATTTCTGTATTTCTCAAGCTCTTGTCTGTAGCACTTAGCAACGCTGTTTGATGCCCAAGTTCCTGAGGACTCTCTAAATTAAACCAGTTCAGCCTCAATGGTGAGGCCAACGACACTGACCTTTACTGATAATTATCTGCAATGAACGGGTATTGTAGAGCGTGCACTCAACTCCCAAAGTCCTTCCCTAACAGGCTCAGAATAAAATCTGGGTTATATAGCTGAGGTTTGTTTCCTTATTGGTGTCAAATCCAGCTAGGAACCTGTGAGTGGGTTTTGGAGAGAGATCATGGCACCTGCAGCACAACACATTGTCTTTTCTTCACATCTACTTTCACCATATGAACCAGAGGCATTGCTCAGACTGCTTCAGAAGTCACTCGATGCATTACGAGCGTATCCGCTAGTATCAGTATCAGACACAACAGTGTTAACATTGCCATAATGCCACAGCTTAAAATTACTCCATTATAAACCCTTTGTTTGATACAAGACTTTAGGTTTTCCCCGCTGGCATCCGAACCTTTGAAACAATCCCAGCAAAATACAACTGGTCTGTTTTGTCTACCAAAGCCTGTGCTGGGTGAAAGCCGCTCGTTGCACCCCTACTGCCGCTGGTACGTGAGCTCCTCAGTGCCACGGTTACTTGACCTGCAGTGAGGCAGCTGTGCTAACCTTTGATGAAATTTCAGCCTGGCTGGCAGCACAAAACCACCCTAAGTATTGAACAATGCAGCACAGACAGAGATGTAGCAGGGTGGGGAAGTGGTGAAGAACAGAGACGTATTTGAGCCTCACCAGGGCAGGAAAAGGGTCCTGAGAAGGCAATAACGAGAAGATGATGGCATGAATGGAAGCAAACAAGCAACAGAGGAGATGGCATCCTTTCTGCAATTCCAGCAGCTGTCCAAACCTACTACTGTATTAGACATTTGGCTGTGAGCTTTATGAGGCCAGTAAACTTCTTCCACATCCTAGGAGGAAAGACGGTACAAAAGCAAAATAGGTCCTTGAAGAACTCGTGTAAGAGAGGCACGCAACAGAAAACCAAAGAAAGGAAATGATTTTTTTTTCTGGTGACTACTCCTAAAAGCAGCTTTCTCAATATTGAGACAGGATTTGTCCTGAAAGCCTACAGAGAAGCAAAGTGGCTTTTAACAGGACTACTGGTTGTACAATTACTCTGAACGCTTACTTACTGCACAGACACATCGCAGTTATCAGAACTGCAAATCTACATTTCCATGCATCACTTTGAAAAATCACCCCAGTCCTTCCTAAATATCTCATCAGTGGGAGTTTGCATAATGACTGAGGAGGAGCCATTATGGCCTACTGTATCAGTATGGTGTTGATTGAGGATCCCTACGAGCAATAACAAAACAAAAAAGAGCACGTTTTTTTTTTTTTTTTTTTCTCAGAAGCTTCTGTGGTGCCTCTCATCTCTCAAAGATAAGATTTGCTTGTAGACTTCCACCTGGGGACTGTTGTGTTGGCTTGGTTTGTGAGACCAGCGCCTAGAGTACGGAATTCACCTCTTGTACAGGTAACGATGTGAAGGTGACAGGACCAGTGGGATCTCCTCACGCTCCCCAGAAGGACAGAATTTAAGCTAACTTCCTCCTCTGGGTTTCTTTTGCCCTCTGCCTTCCAGGTTTGCCCTGAGGACTGGTAACTCTCTGGGGTAAATTCTGTTTTTCAGTTTTGTTTCTGGTGCGGTGCTGAGCTCAGAGCATCTCTTTGCAGCAAATTCTTCCTTCCAACAAGCAGATCTATGCTAAGCAGGCTGATTGCCACCCTTTCTGTCACTTCCGTCTGGTTCACAGCTCCTCCCAGCTAAGTTGGTCACTTTTTAATGGCAGCCTTTGAAATACAGTGTTAAATAGATAAGGCAATGCCCTATGTTTTCTGGCATGCTCAGATTTAAGGACCAGAAACTACAAAAACATACAAAACGGTGCCCCTTTTCACTTTCTCAGCTTCTGGGGGGACCATCCTCAAGATCCTAAGAAACCCTGCTGCTGTGATAGCCCATAAAAAAATGCCTAACAATAAACCTACAAATGCCAAACACTTTCCAATGAACAGAAGACGACCTAATTTTTCTGATGCCTACTGACTTAAGAATAATTATGACAATGGCTACACATTTGTAGGTATGTAATATTTATCCCAGTGTATAATAAGAAGATAATTATAGCTCTACACCCAGGGCATCATTCTGTAGACCTTAAGCAGAAAAACTAACACAATCTCAATGATGACTTCAGACTAAGTGCTTCTGCTCTCATGGGCAATTCCTCTCCCTGGCCACCGTACACCACAGCAGGGGCTTTGCCTGTGTGACTCCCAAGGCAACAGAATAACTGGAAAAAGAGCAGTTTTCTGCCAGACCTAAGTATGCAGTGTACAAATGAGATTTGAGGAACCTGAAATGCATCAGGAACTATTTCTTTGGGGGTTGCTAAAAAAGAAAAGACAGTTCTCAGTGAAGCTGCTCTTTGACTGAGACCTGCAGAGAGATGCAGCCGTGGACAGGTCGAGCAGCACTCCTGCATCCCCCAGAACCATCACGCCATTCCTCCAGTCAGAGTTGTTTCCTCCCTGCAAGATTGTCAAGGTATTATAAATTAAGAAACTTACCAAAGAGTATGTAATCTTCCCTGAAATAGCCTGCAGATATGTCACTGTACTAAATGTGTTTCAGATTTAATGAAGCTTTAATGTCCTTTTTAATTTTGCCTGTTTCTGTATCACCAGGGGTCGAGCAAGGCAATCAGCACTCAAGAGGGTGGTTTGGTTTAAAACTAGGAAAAACTCATTTGCTTATGAGTTGCACTGTATTTTCTTAATTAAATTTACTAAGTAAAATGGTTTAAGTTCAGCCAACCAATGACCTCTGTATGTAGATTTAGATTTATAAATAGTGTCACAGTTAAAGTAAAGAAAAAAAAATAACCAAAAAACAAACAGATTAGAGCTTTACTAAAGGGATTTTTGTACTCTCTATCATCTGTCACCAGGAAGACATTTAAGCACACGCCCAATGCAGAACACAAAAAATGTAAACCACTAAGCTAAAACTATCAAAAACTTATCTCTGCATTTACATGAGGCAACTCAGAAACTTTTCATTCTCTTTTTAAGGCATTATAACCAAAATATAGTATTTCCATTCTCACTAGTTAGGGACAGGAACTGATCATTTTTTATGTAGCTCTGGATGTTAAGGAGGGGAGAAGGGAATGCTTAAACTTCAAGAAGTTGGTTCTCATTTCCCTTTGCGTACCTTCACACTACACCAGAACTGTAAAAAAAAAAAATAAAAACACAAACAAAACCACACTATTTTAAAAAGGTGCAATAATTGCATTGCCAGCATGGTACAGAAATATAAAGGAGAATCAAACCATATCAGCAAGAATTATGTCAGAATAACACCTTCCTACATTATTTCACTTTAGAGCAACTGCATGCCTATACAGTTTCTTTTATTATTATTATTATTACTTTCTTAGACATAAACGAGCCCATCAGAGTACCTAAAACACTCATCTTTACTGTGTTCAGTTAAGTTGTGTCCTGAAAAATGATTTGCACTGTGCAAGTACCTGATAGGAGCATTCCTCCTGACTTTGACAGAGGTGCAGATGGATGTACAAGGTGCACCATCAGGTTCGAAAACAAGAATTGATTAACTGAGACATAAATAATCCCCAATGAGTAAACAAATTGCAGAAGTACAGTGTGCATGCAGGCTGTTCTTTATCAAGTTGTGTCAAAATATGCTAAAAACACACAAGGGAAAGCAACAAGAACACAAAACAGCCAATTTCAGTGCCTAAATCCTCTGTACTGAGCTGCTCTAGGAAGGGCTGGAAAGCAGCTCCAACCAGGCTCAACCTGTTTGCAGTTAAAAACATACATTTAACGTGCAGATAATGAAAGACAAAAATCAAAATGACTTGTTGAAATAACTTAATTAACCATTCTGGAACTGAAAATGGAAATCCAGAAATCTTCCCTCACAAACCACTTTCTCCACATCACTCCTTCAAAATGCTATTTGCTTTCCCAAATATTGTTAATAAGAATTAAAATAGCAACAGGCCTCATCCTGTTTAGAAAGTGACTGAAGGAAATAAGTTCAGAACATATTTTTAGGACACTCAGGCAATAAAGTTTCCACTTATATTATTGTCTATGTTGTGCAAGTTGTTTTTTAATTTACAGTTATGCTGAAAAGCATGGGATGTTTTTATTCTTAATTTAGACACATTCCATGTTTCTCAGCATAACTGCAAATTGAAAATAAGCACTTACAATATCGCTAGTGATCTAGCTGAAGGAGGACTTTATAGTCTGAAATGTTCTAAAATTTGTTCTTAATTACCTTGTGCACATTTTACACAATTAAATTTCCATCTAAGGATTTTGCATTTAGATTGTGCACTGCAGTTAAACCCTCGTTTTATGGAAAAGCAGCCGCCACTGGAACATTCAGACACAGGAAACTTTTAAAATCAGACTTAACTACTGGATAACATAAAATTCCCTAGGTGAAATTTCATTCCAAGACCAATTTATACATTTCTCGATAGATGGCTTAAAATCACCTGAAACTCTGCAGGGTATGGACCTTAATAAATATTAAATACCTCAAAAACTGCTCTAAGATTTTTCTTCCCCTCTAATATCAATTTCACTGTCCTCTTATTGCACAGTAAAAAAAAAAAAAAAAAAGAATCCAAAAGGATATAACAGCAATTTACCAGCGTTAAAGTGCTTCTGAGGTTAAACTGACAACAAAGAAGAACAGAAACACAAAGCATCTTGAAGTAGGGTTTCAATTAAATGTGCAGGATTTAGTAATGCAGGACGGAAAAAGAGTTACAAATTAATTTAATCTTCTGCCTATAGTTTGCAGCTGCACTCCAAAGTGTCTGGGGCTTAAGAACAAAGCCTTGAAAGGCCTCAGAGTGAGGAAAGCTTCAATTTTTAATGTATAACGCCATTAGCTGATAACTTGTGGAATCTGCGACCCCTGCGGAGGGGCATAAGTGCGGGTAACAGAGACTGATGAAGTGACATATTTGTTCATGTCGGGAACTATGAGAAAGAAGGTTATTACTAATACCGTCAGGCCCAACAGAAATATGCCCTAATAACCTTTGGGACATTTCTTGGCGTGAGCAGATGAGTTCAAGATCTCTCTACATAAAATATATTAAAAATCAAAGCCTAATTCACCTTAATTAAAGATAATTAGTTTCACTTTGACTTCTTTTAAATATGAACTATAGTAAATGCACTGCAAACTGAAGACTGCGTACAATCATGATTAAATTGCACATTTCCTCCTCTCCACAAGCCCCTTATATTAGCAGGCTTTTACCGTCGGTTCTTCAAAGGTGCTGCTCAGAATAGCCTTTTCGAAAGGGAAAAGTGTCTGGGGTAAACGCAGCCCTTTCAGGCCCAATCCACGCAAATTGCCACATGCAAGATGCACACAAACGGGCCGCAAAGATTAATGAGGCTCCGTGTCTGAGCCGGGATGTTTGCTCTTATTTGGCTGCCGGATTCAGACCCAACACCTACAGGAGCTGCTCTGCATCCCCCCAGCATGGACAAGTTCGCGTTCAGTCCAGAGCATCTTCCCTCAAAAAACAATTAAACCACCGAGGAAAGCAGGCTCAACTGCCCAGCATTTCTCTCAATTTTTTATTTGACTTTTTAATCATCAAAACAGCTACATCGCACAGTTTAAGAACAGGGGATGTTAATATTAAATAAACCCGTATATTTGTACACACCACAGCTGACGTTACCCTTTAATTGTCCATTCATCCATCGGCTCGGGTAGAGAACCGCGTTATTTATTTGGCTGCTGCACAGACTGCCCGCAGTGGCCTAAGAGCAATTGCTGAGAAACATGATACATTGAGGTCTCAACCCGCGCAAACTGTACCTAAACTTACACTTTATTGCAGCTTAGTTCACAATCTTCACCTAATATAGGGTTACATCCCAGTGCAGCAAGCGGATAAATCATCCTGGAATATTACTCCGGCTAAGTTTAGCTGTGAGTGGAGCATATGTGCTTCCGAGTCACTGAAGCAAAGGCCCATAAAATACACTAATTACTGGAAGTTATGGTCACTGAGTGATTGATAGCGCTCTGCGAGGCAACTTCCCTCTTTTCAGCTATTCTGACGGGCCTCCTCCACCACAGAGCAATTATTAATTCATGACCCAACCCTCAGGCACTGGTACCTTTACTTCTAATTCCACTACCGCAACAGCCGTGATGTAGCTGGACATTGTCTCTGTTCAGCCCAGTGGCTGCAGGAAGGTGGCAGGCGTGGAAACTGAGCTCATGGCCACTGCTTGGAAAAGATTGCTCGAAATAGCTCAGGGAAAAAAAAAAAAAAAAAAAAAAGTAGGCCAGCTTTTTCCTAGGAACAAGTTTCTCAAACATCATTTTGTACAAAATGATTAAAACTACATAAATAAGAATTCAAGTTATTGAGCAAAATTCTGTGTGTTACAGCTACTCTCAGTGGCCGAATGAAGTGTATAACAATTTAGCCATACAAGTCAGAAACATCATACTACGTACAATCCTTAAAAATATTGAACACCAGGATGAGGGCCATTGCAAAAAAGCACTTTTTATTTTCTTGCTTTCCATAATCTTAAATTAATGTCTGCTACCAAACAATCAACACCTATGCGTTATCAGTGGTCCACTCAAATACTAACCTTATTTTGAGTGATTTGCAGTGACAAAGTAAACACCCATTGCATCCAAGCACTGCTGGCTATGGGATGCCTGGGCACAGAAGGGAGGGTAGTTTTTATTAGTTTCGAGAAGGTTGGAATTCAATAAGCAAAAAAAGAGTGCACATCATACTGTATCTACTGAAATGTGCCTCCACCAGCTCCACCAGCAGCATCACCATGCTGAGGTCTCTCCCACTCCCTCCAGTTGAAATAAGCTGAATAAAGTTCTGCTCGTTCCAAACACATCACAATGCCAGCCAGGATAGCGGGCCCCAGCACTGAGACAATTATTTGGCTTTAATTCACTTCTCCCAAGTTTTAGACCACAATAAATTCTCCTTAGCCCGTTTCTATACTTTACTTTTAGACATTGCAAACTTGTATGCTGGCCATGGACAACAGCTCCGACCTTCGAAGAAGTGCAGCCACCTGCCTGACATTCACGTTTCAGTTTGGCCCAGCCCTATGAAACTCTGGACTTGTGTCTTCAGTTTAGAAGTATATGCTCCATTAAAGATTATGTGCAAATTATATAAGGAGTTCTCTTACAGGTCTCAAAAAGCAAGGACAACTCCAGTAAGAGCTGTCACTTGATCTCATACCACCAAGCTTCAGGTCTCAGACCTCCCCCCACATCTATTTACCTGCTGTCATTTAGGTTGGGGTGCAAATTCAATGAAAGCCCAACCACCAGGTCCACACGTGAGATCTTGCAGAAGACAAATGGTCTGCAAGCCTTCCTGCACATCAGCTCACTATCCTGCAGGCCAGCTCACAATCTTGATCTTTAACCGTTACCACTTCAGCGCTGATGATACGTGGCTGATCACATACTCTAACTTCTTTAGAAACAATTCTGAAACCTCCTCACCTTGACCAGATTATTTACACGTGGATCTTTACATCACTTTTCTGCAGTTGAACAAGACTGAAGTGCTTTACGAGAACCATCTTAAAGCAGAGCTGCTTCTCTTCTAGCACCCTCTTCAAACACGTTCCTCCTCTTTGCCTTCGTGGTGTGAGCGTGCTCCTCTTGCATCTCCACCTGTGCTCCCAGCCCAAGTGTGCTGACGAGTCTAAGAGTCCATAATGTTGACATAAAAGGTAAAAAGTGCTAACCCCACTCAAAAAATATGTATGTGTACCTGAAACACGTGATGCAAAGCGTGTTTGCTGGATATATATTGGTTCCCTACATACGGGAACGCACACAAGTGCTGAAAATCCCTAACATGACTGCTTGAAATATTGCTTAAAACAGCATCTTAACACAGATGTCACAAGCAACCAGCAGCCCTTGAAAGCTCTTGCAAACACTCAGGTAATGGAAAACTCCAGTGACTACAGACTTGAAACTCTCATTTGGGGAGGTTTAACCATTTGTTTCTAACACTAAAACTGATACCGAAAAGCTTTTTTCCCCTGGAGGAGAGAACACTGATTATTTTTGTGAAAAAAAGGTCATTTTAAAAGGAGGCCTGAAACACAGGGAAGTAGGTGCTTTTCTCAGCAGAGCACAGTGGGAAGTAGAGACTAGGAGATGATACAAAAGGAGGAGCAAAAGTGTGAAAAAAGCATAGCCAGTCGACACAGGAGCTCATATTCCACTTCCAGAACCTGCTTGGTTTGTGGCATAAGCAAATCACTTTCATTTCCTACATTTACATGCAATTCTAGTTGTATTTCTGGGTGAAATGGGCCCCCATTATCTGACAAAGATCTGCAAGCCTATTCTTTGCCTCGATGAGCATCTCGGATCACAACTCTATTCCCTTCTGTTCCCAAAACGCCCTTCTCCTTGCCTACCGAGCAAGCAAGAGCACCTGAGAAGAGGCCCTGCTGGGTCCAGCCAAGCCCTCACCTACAGCAGCTGCTCATCCCAGGAGAAGTGGCCCAGATGATGGTAGCACCTCAAACATCACCCGAAGGCACTGCCGGACAGGGATGCTGCTTTAAAAAATAACCGAGACTCACCGGATTGCAGCCATGTAGGGCAGGATTAGAGTTACACAAAATATTAGGCAGTCTGATCTATCCTCCCGTGCAGGGCATGGTTTTTGAAGGCAGACTGATTCAGTTACAGAACACAAACAGCACTCGGGCTCAGCCCAGTCAGTCTGGAGAGTATTTTATGACTGAGTTATAAACCCTCTGAAAAACAGCTTTTATAATGAAAATGCTGACACAGTCTTCAGTGTAGTGACAGCAATGTCATTGGTTTAAATTGAACTTGTTTTGTCAACCCCAAAGCACTTAAATAAAACTCCATCTAAAACCCCCATGAAAACTGTCTATGATAAAACACTTCTAAACAGGTTTGCAGATCAGGTATTAAATTTAATTCTCTTTAAAAAAAATATGAAGAATGCAAACACCCCACAAAAAGAAGTAATAATAATAATAAGCTAGCAGGATTTCTTCTTATTTTTTTGGCAAGAGGAAGACTGATGGGAAGCTGAATACACTTAGACGTCTTTTAGTTCAAAAGCAACAAGAATGCTCACTACCACCCAAAATTGACATGGTACCCACATTTAATACTGCTCACACTCTGCTCATAACTTTTTGGGGGCAGTTTTCTTCACCCTCGAAAGCAACAGTGCAGCTTCTCATTACACATGGCTTTGCAGCAAAGAAATGCAAGGCAGCTCAAAGGCTCAGAAGAATATTAAAGAAAATGAGCAGCTTTACTTAGCTGCCATTTTATATTATCGTATGTCAAAAAAAAAAATCCACAACCTTGCCAGCTTGGTCCCATATGCTATTTCTTTCAAATTACCATGCTATAACTGTGCTAGCTTGAAGTTGTAGGGATCAGAGCATTACACTACTAAGTGGACTTTAAAATCCTACAGCAAATGCTAACTTCCCTTTTTAACAGCTCCATCAACAACAGCCTGAGTGTCTCCACTACCAATCCCCATGTCAATACAGTGTTACTTTAATGACAGTGACCTTGTGTGGCTCTTTGAGCATCTTTTTCACCTTTTTTGAGACATTTTTCTAAGCCACTGTCCTTGCTTTCATCATTTAACACATCACTCAGAACACTTCAATAAAACATAGCGATCATGTTGAAGAGAGGTCTCAGAGGACCAGATGACATACCAATTAACAAAGCACACAGAACCAAATTGTTTTGTACATCTGGTTCAGAAGGCATTCGTGGAAAGTGAGAGAGTAAAAAAAAAAAAAAAAAGTTGAGAAGGTTTGAAAGAGGAGAAAAAAATGCAAATGAAAGGAGTTTTCCTAATGCTGGATAGGATGTGAAATTCATCCTTTAAATCAAACTCATGACCAGCTGGGTTGCCTAATAATAAACCCAAATCAAGCTTTAAATGTCTTGGTCTATGTGGAAAATCATCAAACTGCTGCTGCGCATGGAACCACATCCTTTATTCAGCAAAGGAACCGGTAAATACTCGCTCCATATAACTTTGCATTTATATCACTCTATTCCACTGTGAATCAGAATGAACACCACAGTCAAGTATTGATGTCATACAGCCTCATTTTAGCCCTTTGTCAGACATATTCATTTACAGAGCGTGAGTACATTCTGAATCTCTCCCAAAATTGTGAGGACTCTCCAGTATCACAACGCCATTGAAATCTGCAGTAAAACAAATTAACAGCACTGCATCCCCTGTGACACTTGAAAGTATGTCATTATCATATATTCCGAGTTAGCCTCAGACTTGGAAGAAGATTTACAAGATCTGAATACAGTGATTCAGCATTAAATAGTTTCAATTTGGTTAAAGCCTATTTGGCAAGGAATTTATTGTTTGAAAACATGAGAACAGTCCTCGAGAAATTTCAGGCTACAAAATATGAAATTTGCTTAGATGCAGAGCGCCAGCACCAAGACAACTTCACTTCTACCTGATCTTCTGCTAAAAACATCAGTTGCACTTCACTAAAAGGTATATCCTGCTTCACCACTGTATTTAGCAGAGGAGAAGGGAACAGCACCTACATTTTTCTGTAGTTGTACCGCACTTTTGTCAGGCTGCATGAGAGAGACAATGCAGGCCATCAGTGGTTTGAATGAACTGTTTTTTAAGAAGAAATGATCAAAAATGATCTCTGCCTGTAATGGTGCTCATCATCCCTATCTCTAGTGCACTGATAGCAGCAAACAGAGCACAGCTTGTCCAGCATTCATGCTGCCATTGGGCTAAACAGGACCTGTCTTTGCTCCAAGTACAGTGAAGTTCTTTCACAACACTCTTCTGGGGTTGAAAAAGTCTCCCGAGAGCATCCTGTGCGTGCTGACAAGGCTACAAGGATTTGGGGCCACAGCTGGCTTGTTTGTGACTGGCCTGGCCCAGCATGAACCAGGCTAGGAAATACATACACCCTGCTGTCATCACCAGAGCAGAGCAACCTGTCCCTTTCTCCTGGACCACACCAAGCCAGATCTGATTTTATTTGTCAAGACGCTATCACAGCAGAGGCATCTCTACTCAACTTACACAGTCTAGGTTATCTTCCCTCTAACAATCATCCATTCTGTAAGTCCTTGAAATTTACGTTTTTAAAAAATATTATGAGTCCCAAGCAAAAACAACAACCCACCTTTCACTTAAAACTAGCCTTGCTCTCACCAAACTTACAGAAAGTACAGGTTCTCCCAAATTCTATATTTATGATCGCATTCTCTGAGAACTGCTTCATTTTGACGAGACTTTTTCCAGTTTGAAACTATCTTTGTGAGAAACCCTTCTAAGAGCTCGTGAACACTTCAAATCAAACACTTGAGTTAATCACACCAGGAGAGGTTCACACCATTGTGCAAGGATTTCTGCTGAGATTTTGCAAAGGCATTAACCAGCTCAAACCTTGAATCTGCATAACC
This sequence comes from Netta rufina, assembly GCF_964035555.1. Lineage (NCBI taxonomy): Eukaryota > Metazoa > Chordata > Aves > Anseriformes > Anatidae > Netta > Netta rufina. The sequence goes on along the minus strand of NC_140134.1, from coordinate 21,143,748 downwards.
CTATTTCACCCCTAATAATAAGACTCTCTGTACTGGTTTATAACAACGAAATACAGAAATATTCATCTTTAATGCCAGAGGTGCAGAAAGCATGTAGCAGCATCCATGCACCAGGCCCAGCTTTTAACTCTCGGGTGGAGTTTTGATGGAAGGCTCAAGACTGTTGCATGGCTTGCGCAGAGGCTCTCTGTATCTTACTGTACTGAACTCTGTAAGAACAAATCCATTCTAAATACAGCCAAGAATTTTAGCAAGAGTTAAAGGCATGCATATATAGAAGAGCAGACAAAGACTATGTTAAAATATTTTGATGTTAGCTTTCATTTGATTCTTCCAACGTGCACAAAGAAATGACAGATATTTGCATACCTCCATGAAGGAAATCCCTAAACTCCAAACGTCCGAATGAATCCCATACTGCTCTCCTGAAATCCGCTCAGGCTGCAAAGAGATGGAAAGAAACATCTTGAGCCTAGTGAATAAACACATCTACTTCTTACACAAAAGCTAATCCAGGGCAAACAAATCAACTGAGAAAGTGCAAAGAATCAAAGCTCACCAGGAAAGCTGGCAGAGAGCAAACACACCACTCAAACGTATTTTACTTCTTTATTTTTGCCTCGCTTTGGCAAGAGCAAAGGACTTGGGTATGCTGAGCCTCGTGGCCATGCATTGCAAAGTTGGCCTTGGCATTTGTGCTTGGGCCGCTTCATCCAACAAAAAAAGCCAGAGACGTGCACATGCGCAGCAGCACACAAGGTCAAGCTGTAAGAGTCCATCAGTGGCACACATCTATTTCTACGCTCAGGCACAGCAGTGAGGTAGGCAAGGAAAACAAATTCCTCGTGTTGAGTCCACGGGTTGGGCAGTAACCATGGTTTAAAAGGCAAAGTTACTGAAGCCAAAATAATCAATGAAGTCACGTGCTGGCAATTTTATTTTACATATTTTTAACTTCATTTTTGACCCACAGAAAAAAGACTTGACTCAAAACTATTAATAGCAGGTTTAATGCCTCATGAAATAGAATGCTGTAAAATATAACTGCTAGTTTTTACTTGAAAGCTACAATTTCAGCATTTCCAAGGTCAAGTACAGCATGAAATGTAACAATAAAAGGCTCCATGAGACTTCTCTCCCCACTGTGCTGTTAATGCACCTGTCTAGCCCAACCACCTACACAGCACTGGCTGTATTTTTAGTCTTTAATAATCCAGAGACCTTTTTTAGAAAACAAACTCCCAAATTAGTGCCAGTCCAATGTGTTTTCAGATGTTTACTCTGCACTGCTAATCCCAGGTCAAGAGCTTTTATTGCAGCCTGACTGTTAAGTAAAAGCAGCGCTGCCCAGTGCAGAAGGGTAGCCTTCAAGTGACATAACCTAAAAAAAAAAAAAAAAAAAGGATAAAAAAATGAAACTGGAACGGAATTTTTTTGATGGAGCCACCAAAAATTGTGGTGATTGTTTTTTTTGGTTTTAAATTTTATTTTTATTATTAAAGCACATCACAGTGAGCCTCCAGATAAGGTGGAACCACCAGCCCAACCGAGCCCATGCCGAGGATGCTCGCTGAGCTTTGTGGTGCCAGCGAGGCCCCAGCCCCTAGAGCCACCGAGCCAGATGCACAGCTCCAGGGGAGCTCAAGTTTTAAACACCACCTCACACACAGAACTGATGTATTCACAGAAGATAGTGGCAAGTAAATCATTTGCACATTTAAACACCAAAGCTTATGACCTTCAATATATTTTGATGACTACATTATACATTTGATGATGACAAACTATGAATTTAGTGAGCAAAACAATTTTAACACAAGAAATGAGATCAAATACGTTTCAGCTTAAACTTCTTTTTCAATTTATAGATGAATGTATCACAGTCATCCATAAAGAAGAAGAGAAGTAATTTATTTAATGCACACCTGGGAAAGAGATCAGTAATCTTGACTTGTACACTAAAAGCATAATACAATTTAATTATTAGATCTGCTTAAACCACACTAAGACTAAGAGTGGTGTGGGAGAAGTTGATTAATTTGAAGCTGTTTATTTGTTTGAATCACTATATTCCAGTTATTTTACAGCACAGAGACACAGAAATCAGCAGGCTTACTAGCAAATGTGGTAATATATATGACCAGATTTAAAAATACATATATATTTTTATGCACGTAATATTCTGATCACAAAGGATAGCCCAAGTCTCTCTAGGATGGTGGCACGAGTGTTTCAGAAGCCACATAATGAGTACACCTTGACTAGAAAAGCTTTTAGCAAATAAATGGACACCCTGGGATGCTTTCTCCTCACAAGAAAGTAATAAAAAATACCTGAAAGCGATTAAAGGTCATGGATTTCTCTCTCCTATTTTCTGAGGTTTGAAAAACACAAGTATAGACCATTTTGTATTGCTGTTTGCATTTTGCATTTTTTTTCCTTTTTTAAACAATCTGAATACTGATTTTTTCCTCATCAACATTATAACATACGTAGTTTGTTAAAAAAGAACTGAAGTGACCAAAAATAAAAGACAATTATTTAATGCTTCAGTTTAGAGTGTTATTTAAGTTTCCACCTCTGCTAAACAAAGAACCAAAATTATTCTAATTAATCTGACTAATGAAAAACACAGCTAACTTTTGTACAACAGGCATTCTCTGGTGACTAAAATTTATACAGAAAAGTGAAATGCACTGATGGCTTCTTATGTATGGTATGAACATCACCCAGTTTAGTGGCCTGGTATTATTATGGTGGACTGGCTCTCTTTGTTCCCTGCTGTTGCAATGCATTAAAGACACCTGAAATATATGAAAGAAACACTTTTCCTGTGTTACTCTTCCATATCAGCAAGACCTGTAGCTGTCAGAGCGCTGTTAGATGAGCACAGGTAGGAAAGGAGCTGTTTTGTGACACACAATTATGCTGAGAGTGGGGGGAGAGGAAGTTTGAGCATCGATTTAGAATATGTCCTCCATTACATAGAGCAAGACTGAACAAATACTTCTATTTAAATGTTATTCCTACATAAATCCACTTACCGCCATATAAGCATTTGTTCCAACATACGTCTTGGCTATAGAATTCACCAGCTATCAGACAAAACAGTCTGTTAGAACAATATAAAGATAATGTGGAAATAAAATGGGCAATTATTCCTCATTTAACCTACAATCATCATTCCTATAAATCAACTAAAAATTATGGAAAAGGGAACAAATTTATCTGCGAAGGCATTAAAAATGATTAAATCTCCCTTTTGTTTTGAATGAGAGTTCCAATTTAAACAAGCGCTGCATTACGGTTTATGGCAGATAACCTTAAACAATTCTGTTAAACAGGATGCTTAGCGCTTTAGTACCCCAAACTAGTCTGATATAAAAAGTCAATTTGAAGTAGGATTGAACGCGCTCATTTTTCAGTCAGCTGGCTCAAGATGTGAATAAAGCCACATTCATCTCTTGAATGCAATGAGCACTAAATACGCTGGAGGGACAACAGGCTCTGACAAGTTATAATACCAGGCTGACCTTCTCTTTGGTCCTCGTGTTTGGCTGAGAGTAAAGGTGCTGAAATTCAAATCAACATCACAGCAAGCTCATGGGTCACTATCAGAGAAGTTCTCCAGGGAGGCCCAAAATGGAAATTAATTAAAATTTGTGCTGCACATTGTAAAAGCCCACCACTATTGTTACTCCCAATATTAATTTTTATTGTGGGCCAGTTGGGCTCCCCAGACGCATCTCTCGTTCTGCCCTCCCTTTTGTCTGGCCAAAACGCTTTCATATCAAAGCTGCATATCAATGAAGTTTGCTATTCGTAAGTAGTAATTACAATATCAGCAGTTTTTACTGTCATTAAACAATGAACAATCATATTCAGATGAAGAAAAGTCGCCCAGAGATTAAAAATGAATAGCGCTCCCCCAGCAGAGGGGAGCTTGCTGGGGCCGCCCGCCTGGCGCCAGGTGATTTGGGCAGCAGGGAGCAGGAGGATATCTGAGGGGGCATTACCTGGGTGCTCACCCCGAAGTCACACAGCTTCACCTGCCCTCGTGTGTTCACCAGCATATTTGATGGCTTCACGTCTGTTGGGACAAAACCAGGTTTCATTTACGTTATCCTGGATAACGCACGTACGGAGATCGTAACGAGTATTGGCATGGTAGATTTTAATAGAATCGTCGGCACAATAATCATTAGCGTGATAGATTTTAATAGAAAATATTTCAAAGATACATTTCAAATGCAAGCTCTGGTTGGTAACAGTCATTAGCACAGGTGACATTACATCTACTGCAGGTGACACCAATCTAGGAGGAGCAGCAAGGGCGCTGAAGGATGGGATCCAGAATTCAAAGAGATCTTGACAAATTCGCAAATGAGACTGAAATAATATTCAATAGGGACAATAGGGACAAGTGGAAGTGCTGCATTTAGACAGGGATTAATCGACTGCATAAATACCAGATAACCCAACTGCCTGGGGTGGAAGCTGGAGCAGGGCTGTGAAGAAGGACCTGCAGGTTGTGGAGGAGACAGGGAGGGGACAGACTGCAAGCTCTCAGATCCAGGAAATTCTGATACAAAGAAGTGGAAGGGAACAACTTGTGTTTCAGAGGATGAATAAGCTGAAACACACTGGAGGGTATGTTAATTTATTTCATTTAACTTTTTTTTTTTTTTTTTTTTTTAAGGTTTATGTAAGAAATAAGCCACATGCAAGTCAAAAAACTAAACCCCAAGATTTCCTAGAAAAAAGCCGCTACCTCCAGACAATTTAGGAAAACAGTGCCAAGTATCCCCTACAAACACCAGCATGTAGGAACACAAAGCACAAACACGTCCAAGCCTCCTGCTGCCAAGGCAAGGTGCCCCTTGCAGCTCTGCCCTTTTGCACAGCCCTGTTTGAAGGTATGGGCTACCACCTCCACAGCTCCTACTGCACAAACAGGCTCTGATCTCCCCGTTTCGGAGCTTTTACAGAGGCTGGCTGCCAGCAACGCGTTAAAATGATTGCTAATTCCGCTCCTGCGCATAAAACTTCACCACGCGCCATAAAGACAGATTGCAAGTGCAAAGATGTTATCGCTGACCCCCTCCGATGTCAAAAGGAGTCGGTAGGCTTCTGATGCATACTGTAAAATCGATGTGCAGATAAAGTGCTAAACACCCAGCCTAACTGTATGGCAGGAGACGTTGAGCATCCTTCTGTGCCAGGGCTGCCAGTGGGAAGGCGAAATGGGCGCGATACGGCCGGGCTCGGGAAGATGAGAGCGCAGTGCCTCAGCCTCATCGCTGCTTTCTTCTGTCATTACGGATTAAAAGCACTAGCTTGTGTCGTTGCCTTCTTTAAAAGTGAACACTAGTTGGGTGCAGATGGATGAAACCCAACTAGAAAGGAACCTAATTTTGTTTATCATTAAGTTTGCCTTTCTTTAGCAGATGTCTTCTGGTACCACAGTAGCTGGCTTAATTTGTCTCTGTAATGTAAAAATGTATAACCTCAATTAACAAGCTGATTAAACGCTTTCCTATACTTGAGCTAAAAATCCAGTTTAAAAAGGGGGAGCATTCAATAACACTTTATATGGCTTAACTGAGTCTATGTGTTTCAGTCAGGCATCGATACCGGCAGTGCATTTTGCAATTCCGCCCTAAAGCCAGAAGAAAAATCAGTCCCAAACTCTTCACCATGTTACAGCATCAACAAAAGTAAGTTTGGGTACCATGACCTCTGTTTCAACTTTAGAAATCCAATCTGTATGCTGCATTTTTATGGGATTTTTACCTACTCCCCCTACCCCAGGTGACGAGACAAAATACTGCCTGAGAGCAATCCACGCACCAAATCCGTCACATGCTTCCCAACATTTTAGGAATATTTTGTTCTAATGAAAACTTTGGGAAGACTCTGGCATTTGCTTCTGGCAACCACTCAGCAGCACACTCCTCTCTGGAGCCAAGTGGCTTTGCTAAGTTCAGTGAGACACGCACTGCACATCAGCGGGCCCCATCCTGCACCCCGACACCGCAAGCAGCAGCCCTGCCAAACCCCCAGGGCTACCCAGGCACCGTGCTTGTGCAGTTGCTGAAATTACAGAAAATACAGGACGTGCTGACGTGCTGAATTATGAGTCCAGCTGTTTACTGTACTAACATTTTTAAATCAAAATTGCAGTATAAGAACGGGTCCTTGCTTTTCATACTAAAGGATCTAACAAAAATAATCAGCGACAAAATGAATGCAAGCAATGCTTTGCTACAGTATGGCTGGAAATAGGTTAATGGGATCAGGACTGAAACACCAGCATAATGTTTTGACAAGGCAAAAATCCGTTCACTCTGCTCAGTGAGGGGTCTGGGCGGACAGAAGGAAGCTCTGAGCACAAAACCCCACGGCTGCCCAGCACGCCGTGCTGAGGAGCACGCACACAGCCCAGTGTTCATTTTATAGGGACTCAGTTGGGTACGTGTCACGAGCCCAGAAAAGAGGCAAGATGTTCTCCAAGTCCCTGTTCCCCTAATGTGACCTACCTGGGGGATGCCACCACAGCAGATTTGTCCCCTGTCCCATCAGGGCTGCCCAGCTCCACCAAGGCAGCAGCTCCGAGGCTCCCTCCAGCCATCGCCTCGTGCCATGGGCTCTGCATACCCCACGTGGCAGCAAGCTGATATAATTTAAACCCATCTTTCATTCATAAAGCATTGCTTGATCCCCAAATCCTTCCAAAACTTAAAAAAAAAAATCCCCCCCGAAATAATAAATAAGGCAATTGGCAACCAGCCTGTAAAGGAACCAAACGCAGGTTAGGGATTCTGCTGAGCAAGCTGCAGCAAAACGAGCACTGCTAAGAACAAATACTATTTGTCTTTGCAGCACAAATTAAATAGCACTACAAATGGAGAATTTAAGCAAATATTTGCTATAAATTCCAACGGTTGTGTTGGTTTCCTCCAGAAAAAAAAAAAAAAAAAAAAAAGGAAGTGACAACCCTAGATAAAACTGTCACTTCGGAAAGTGTCTCATATTGAAAGTAGGGAGGAAAAAAATCACCCCATCAGGAAATTAGCCTTTTTGTTCATAAACTGCTTCAGTTAATGGGTTAAATATTTTTTGGTTTTGGAAAACAAATGTGCATAAATAATGTTCTGCACCATCTGCTTGTGATTAATATTACTGTTTAGAAGTGAAAGAATTTAAACAAGAGCCAAAAGGGGTCATTATGCTCCCATTACCAGTGCTTGCTTAATACAAATGATTTCTATGAAGCATCATTATGGAGGATGAACAAGTTCTCTTTATGATCTAAGTCGTTTCACCTCTCTGCAGATAAATGGGACCTCCAAGCTCTTACTTACCAGTAAACAGAACTGTCAGAGGTTCAGCTTTCTGAACACCAAACATTTCAGTCATCTTGGCTTATTGAAAAGCGAACAGATTAATGATTGTAGGGCGAAAAACAGATTTCTAAAAGCTGTCTCTTGACTTCTTCTGTGATTTAAAAATATAAGACTGCAATATTCTAGGTTCAAGGGAGAGGAGATACAAAAGAGATTTTAGCTGCTCACAGAACATGACTATTAACAAAGTGAAGCCGCTGGGAGAATGACAGCATTTTCTTGCCCAAATGACCTCACCAGCATGCTTCTTGCAGAGGTCATGATCATTATTACTATTATTATTTTGAAATAAACATAATAGTTCATGAGTGTGCAGCTATGTGCTTAGCTACACACACATATATAGGTGTGTACGTATATGCACACACACACACGCCCTATTATCTTTGTTTGCACTTCATTATATGTAACACTAAAGCCGATTAATTCTCACAAAGCTAAGAAGTGTGACGGGGGAGCGACTGGATGTCTTTGGTGAGATCTTCTGCAAACTGCAGCTCCTGCTGAGAAGACAGAACACTGATGTCCACCGTGCCCGTCCCTACCTGGCAGCCCTCCTCCAGCTCGCTTAAAACAAAACAAAGGAGGGTTTGAAAACACTTCCGTGGGAATAAGGTGGGAAGAGAGCATCTGGGTGATGCAGGAATCTCCCACAGATTGCCATGCAACCAGCAGGCAGTCCAGGAAGGTCTACAGATCAGCTCTGCCCAACCTCATGCATCACAAACCAGAAAACACTTCCCAAAGCTCTGACACAAAATCTCCTCAGAAACCAGTCCCAAGACCAGTGCAACATATACCAGTCCCTAGTGTGTACACACTGATGCATACAAATACAGATCAGTACAATTAAACACAAGTGGGTAACATTTATTTCAAACATTTCTTTTAATAAGAAGGTGTGAACTGAGGAAAGCATACTAGATTAAATGCATACGGTCTATACTTATTCTTGAACTTAACAGATTTTGGTTCGTCTTTATACAAACTTTGACTTTGTACATGATTAGACTTGTTTAATTGCTAATTCTGTTTTAAATCTAAGTTAATTTCTCATTACCCTTCCATTTCTACTTCTTATCCTCTGGGGAAAAGAGCACACTTATCATTGGGACATTCTCACATCTTCCAAAGAAGTGGTGTAGGTGTTAATCTTTTGTTTACGTTTGATGTGGGTGTGATGACTATGACTACAGCTTTGCGTTTATTAATATGCACGGCTATCACCTCATTAGTTGCAAGGTATGTTTTGAAGTTAAGCTGTAATATTTGCTGAAATGTCTGATCTGGAATAAAAGACTTGTTCATTGTGTTTCCTTTGCTTTAATCCATGCTCTAGTCACAAATCTGTCGTTTGCTGCACTGCATTGCACAGCTTCTTCACGATGATTGCTTCTGCACCTTAGTTATCACCACCACAGAAATTCTTGACTTCTTAGCCTGTACGAGCTTCCCACACAGCCTGCTTTACATGTGACAGCAAGGAAGTCAGGGTTACATTTTCTTTCATTTACCTCTGATGCATTAAAACCAGTAGGCGGCTGAAGGAGATTACCCCCGAGAAACCAGCATCTTCCTGGCACTGCATTGCTCTGTCCCCTGCTCTGCTCTGTACCTTGCATTAACTGTTTTATATCAAAGCACACACACACACACACAAACGTGTGTGTACTGAACAAACAAGCCCCTGAAGAACCCAGTAACAGACCAAGGCCAGAAAACTCTGAATTGTTTTTGTTTTTTAAAAAAGGATCAATTTCTGCACTTTTCTTTAGCCAACAGCAAGGACCATACATAATTTACAACAGAAACAATAAAACGTTACAGGTAGGGTATTTATGCTTGACCACAGTGCTCGCTCCAAATCGTATTCAGAAGGTGGCTACAGTCTCTATTGAAAAAGATTCAAAAGAGAAGAAATTTCAAACCACCTTTTCCTTTCTGGGGGCTATAAAAGCACGGTAAGGACTGTGCTGCCTACTCAGAGTGACACCCAGCCACGGATGTTCCAGATACTTTTTCTTTTCTTTTTATCCTGACATTTGCTGTGGCAGCTGTGGCATCTAGATTGTACATCCTCTTGCTCAGAGTAGATGGAGCTGTTATATCTCAGCATCTGGCAACATTCAGGCTAATAGATTAAATGTTTAAACCACCATCAGAAACACAAGGCCTCACTTCATGGGCTCCCAAATGGATGAAGAACTAAAGGACAGCTGAGCATAAGCTCCAAGGTGGGGCAGGACTTCAATACCTACTGCTAATTAGCATTTCCTATTAATTTGTTCTTCTCACCCAAAGCACAGACTTCTGGATGCCTCTCCGGAGGTGCCCAGCTCCTTGCACAGACCACACCAGGACACAGGGCACCTCACCCAGGCATTTCCCAGCACCTCCCCAAAACCTGGCACCTGCTTCTCAGCTACTCCAAAACTCCCCAGAGGAAAGGGCCTTACCTATTTGGTTCCCAACTTAAGATTTTCTACTTGTCTCCCTACTTCCACTTCTCTTTCAATCACAAATGATGTCGGTTACTGCATGCTCCAACTGCGCACAGGGGCTGAGTGAGCAGATGGGTTAAATTAAACAGTATTGTTAGCGACATTAGGAGCCGGAGCTGTTACTTTCAGACACTTTAGAAACATTATAAATGTAATGAGTTTCTCCTTCTCTTTTTTATTTGGGGAGCGGAGTGGAGGGGAAAGGGCTTCTTTGTTCTTTAAACACCATTTTCCACTGCTTTCAGAACTGACATTGGTTTTTGAAGTTCTAGAGTATTTCACCACAATAAACAATGTATTTTAAACAAAATCTAAAAACACTAAAACCAAGAAATACATGAGAAGCTAAAAAAAAACAAACCAAACGAAAAACCAAGGTAACTTCAGGAAGCAGAACAAACAGCAAAAACCTAAAAATGGTCTGTTATGCCCAAGCAGGTTTAAAGTTTCTTTAATTACACATGACCATCTTAAGGACAACAGGTGACAATTTTAGAGATGTGAGACTAGCAATGAATGTGGATGCCGTGTGAGATTTCTGAAGAACAGAAGAAAATTCATTACCTGCCTTCTAGTTTCAAAGGTAGTCAAGCATTTAATGATCCTTGCTGATTGTGAAAATTCCACTTGGCACCTGTTTGCAACCCTAAGCATCTAAATCTCTACAAAATTCATTCCTCTTTTTCGTCTATAGTACACAGGGAAGGACAATAAAAGAGAACAGCAGTAAAAATATTTTATCAAAGAATCTGCAAGGCTAATGAGTAAGATGCATTCTGCTTAACTCTACTGGAATCAAACCAGATGTTACTTTGGTCTACTGTCTCTGCTGAAAGTGTTGTTAAAATAAAATAATGTGGTATTTCACTGAAAAACTGACAACATCTGTTACTCACCTCTGTGTAAAATCTTTAGACTCCATAAATAGGTAAGGCCTTTCACAACCTGTATTCAAGAGAAAGAACAATAATACATATTAGAAAGTCCTGGTACAAAACGCTACAAATCTCATCTGGCAGGAGTTGTTAAAGACCCGACATCCAATGAAGAGTGGAGTCAGGACCATGAAAAGGGGAGACAAAACACCTCTTCCAAAAAATTACAGCCACAGATGAACCTCTGATGGAAACTTGCTGCAGATTACATGACAGTAGGTTCTTTGGGAACATGTGAATAAACTTCTACCTAGGTCATCTTGAAACAAAAGTAAACCAATGAAATTAAAGGTCAGAAAACAAAAACAAAATCTACCATCATGTTTTACTGCCTTTCTTTTATTTGCCCTAGCCCCCAACATTTGCTGCATCTACACTTTCTCCCTTCCTTACTTACCATGTTTTTTACTTATTCCATGCAAATGCCGAACATTTCTTCCTCAATTGCATAAATTATCTTATTCTTCATATTACTTATGGACCAAACATGAACCTTACTGAAGGTTTTGGTTCTGTAACGTAACTAAACCCCAATACTTCTTGCACTTTTAACACTACTTTTTTTTTTTTTCTTAGATTTACTTTTCCTAGGAGCCCAGAAAACTAACAAGATTCAACAAACTGTTTACTTTTTACCCAAACTATCTCTGCTGTCCCAGCCAGCCTTTTTAATACAGCAAAGCTTTTTTTTTTTTTTTTTACAAAGTTTCTATCTATGAGATGACATTTCATTCATTTTCCTGAGACACTTCTCTTTGTGCACCTCCAGAACAATAAAGCATTGCTGACATTTGTAAAGTTGTCTGAATTTTTCAGACAAAACAATTACATTCTTTTCATTGTCCGAGTAGACTGAAATGAAATTACTTCTGTTACAGTGATCAAGCAGAAGCGCTAAAAACATTGTACTGTGTGAAAGCAGATAGCATAGTAATTTTCAGCCTTCCTATTGGATTAGAAACTCATTTTTAAATTTATTCTGTAACCAAAAACAACATAAGAGAAATCTGAAGCTCTTTTGTAAACCAAATAATGATTCTGGATCCCCCAGTAAATTGCTCTAGATGGCAATTCCTCAGTGTTAAACTCACACTCCGTACCCAACTATCTCATGGCCTCAGATGGTAATTACCTGTAACAAAAGGCCTTAGTCAAATTCTGTATGCCCTGCGGTGTGGCCTTGTTCACTTTAGCCTTTCAAAAATCAAAACAGGGGAATTCTACTTACACAGCATTTTGACATAAGAAGAAGGAGAAAAAAAGCATCAATGCAAAAAGGGGGATGCAACATTTCAGGTTTCCTCCAAAGGTAAAAGTAATTTTACGTACACTAAGCTTCTTTGATTATTAAACATATATTTAGATTACTTAGCATCTTTGAAATCATTATAAATTAATTTATTTTAAAGCGTGTATTCGTAAAAAAAAATGAAACACTTCCTAGAGGGAAAAAAAAAAATCAACAGCTGTGAGTTATTAAGTAGCTTTATTATGGAACATGTGCTGAATAAGCAGTTATAAGAGACAGTATCAACCCAACTCTCCTGTTCTGACTGTCTCAGCAACAGTGTACAAAGGAATAAAACGAGCTTTTCCCTTTATGTGGCATTGCAAATACGCACACAGAAGTCCCCCCGACAGACGAGCCTGGTGTAAAGTACCATTATTCACCTAACTTACATTTGCCCACCTCATGGAAGGGCTCTAAATATTAAATATTATCCTAAAACGGTGCTGGAACAGGGTATCTTTTGATTGAACATCTAGCAGGAATTATTGGTATTCAGTAAAGTGGGTTTTACAACAATGACTTGACAAAGCCTTGACACAAAAAGTACTTCCACCCGCTGTCAATCACTCACTCTCCTGACAGTTCAAGTGCACATCCTTTCAGGGAGAACTTCAATCAACATTAGCACTCAAAATACAGTGCACAATGTCACTGCTCAAGAAATTGAATTGAAAATAAATGCGTGAAGTGGCAAGCAAAGGTAGAACAGATTTTACATCGGCAGACCCAAATAAATAGGCAGCAGCACGAAAACAGGAGGAAGCACAGCACTTTGGGATTCCCAAGACACACTTTTCCCTTTGAAAAAAAAACACCATGGCCCTCTGCACAAATAAAGGGCACAGAAAAGAAGCAAGATTTCACCTTCTTGTCAACACTATCTCATGCAGGCAACCAAGAGGAATTTTGTGATGAAGTCAGAGATCTCCCCGGTACCTAGGGGACTGAAGTCTCAGTACTATCTGCATCTCTTACCGTGTTATCCCGCTCCTCAAAATGCAGTGCTTTGCCCCAAGATCTGGCAACTGCTTTCTTTGGAGGATTTCCTTTTACTGCCTTGCATTTTTTCTAGCATTCTGTCTTTCAGCATCAAACACACAACCCCCCAAAAGAAGAGAAGACTATCGCACTTGACAATAAATTCCTACTATTTCAGCTTAAAAGCTCATCGTCCACCACAACTGGTTCCTGCCGAATCCGTGAGAGAAGTGTGTGGAAAAGCAAGAAGGAGCAGACTGCCATGCACCTGCAGAGCCCTGCTCGAATATTTACAGCAGTACTGCAAGGAAATGAGTGAGAAATGGGTAACTGAGCACTCTTTGGGCTATGGAAAGTCAGGGTTGTCAAGAAAGGGATGTCTCTTAGGTAGTTCAGCCTGTGGAGATCAAGAATGGCAAGGAAATGACCTTGAATACAACTTGGTATTTAATTGAGCGAGTGGAGCACAGGGGCATCGCGCTCCCTTTGCTGCGTGCGTTGAGCAGGCACAGATCTTGTTCTAGACCAGCTGGGATTGCCTGCGACGTTTGTGCTCATTGCTCTGAGCAGGACAATCGCTTTTAAGGGCTGCCAGTCCAATGTTTTTCATGGGGATTAAATTTGTGTAACAGGAAAGGAAGCAGGAAAACCATCAAGCCAGAGAGAAGAATACTGGGCCACTGCTAAATGTTTCCGCATCATCTTCCTCTGGCAATGGTTTCACTTAAAACTTCTACAAATATAACAAAAAGATTTTCTAATTAACAGATGAGCAGGTCACACATATTATTAAACAGCTTCTGTAGACTAATGCATTGTACATGTCTCCGGGGAATAAAAGACAAATGACTCTGTGTACACGGTGCAAGGAAGGTAAAAAGAAAATGCACAGACCGAAAAAACAGAGAGACCGTGGAAGCTCCAGATTTTGCCCACAGAATCCATGTAAACTCTAGCTTTTGTCTGACATTCTCCTGCCCATCAGTACGTGATCAGAAGTCCTATAGGCTTTGGGTAATCTTCACAAGCTGTTTGGAGTGAAGATTATGGTGTCTATGCATAATACCTGGCAAAAAGGTGCCCAACCTACAAAATGGGCTGCTGGGCTCTACCGAAATGTCAGACACCAAGATGCAGGGTGGTCATTTGTGAAAACTTAAAGGAGCTACTCCTGCTGCTGCTGACAAATTATAGAGCAAACAAAAGCTCTCAGCGCCTCCTTCCAACAAGCCTACCATGCCAATTGAGCAAAAACTCAGCACCAGAGCAGAGGAAGCTGCCAGTGCTGGTTCAGCCTCAGCGCACCCCTTCTGTTACTGGGAAGCAGGAGGAAGGGGCGAGTTCCTCCTCTGAAGGCACCTGCTCCTTTGTTCACCTCTCTGCTGACCCCCTGGGCATGCTACAGACTGCTAAAACAGCAGATAAGACAACAATAAAAAAAGCTAAGTATCAATTCCCCGTCCATGTCAGGGAGTCATGCTCACTAACTAACAGAGTTGTACGGCGATGACCCTGTAGGTGAACAAATATATATATTTTTGTTCAAGACATAAAAGATGGGGCCGAAGCACCGCTGTTATGGACAAGTGAAAAACTGGCAGAGAACATCTTTGGTGTTCCAAGCTGGGCTGGCCTGGGAGGATGTGAGAGAGGACACAAAAATAATTAAATAAGTGATAAAGTAAGTTAGTGTGGATGTATTAATTACACTACATGAAGTGAGATAAGGAAAAGGAGAAGCGAGAACCATCTGAATAAATGCTCGAAGGCCCATCCCAGTATTATTACACAATACACATGCTACTTAGCATCAGGAATATGAGCAAGTTATCATTCATTGCTCCATAGGGAAGAAGAGATGAAACGTTTTTACTCTGAACTAAAGGTGAAAAGCATTCAAATTCCATAAGAAACTGCTAGGCTATATAATGAGCAGATTTGAAGCTACTTAGAGGAAACAGCATCAGAGAAGGATGTTCATCACCCTGGGCAGGCCACACAAATTAAGAGAAAGTAGAGCTGTGAATTACAATGAACAGAGACTAAATAGCTGCCTGTGTTGGATTAAAGGATTTAAATTGTCAGCTTGATGTATAATGAATGTGAAAACCCAGCACTTAATTAAATGGCACACGATAGAATAACTTTGTTATGCTTTAAACTGCTTAAGTTATCAAAGTATTCCTTATATTTAGCAATTGTTTAGCAGTATCTCTCCCCTGTGACAACCACTAAGACACTGGTCAATTACCTGGTGTTCAATCTTGGCAAAACATGCCACTTTTTTGTTTGTTGTTGCTGTTAGTATTCCATAAGCTGAGTTTTCAGTCACGACTAGTGAATCTCTAGCAAGACAAAGTCTCTGAATGCTGTTGAGACTCAACAATGGCATACCAGGTGCTTGAAGGAGCCCACTGTCAACCCCTTGCTACCAAACCAAGACACTTGGGGCCGACAGCTCAGCGTGGATCACAGACATCTCCCTGCTCACTGGGTCTCCAGCCACCACTGTTCATGTGTGAAGGGTTCCAGCTCAGGGGTGAGAGAGCAGCCAGTCCCCACGCAGCCTCTGTCAGGCTTTTGTGATGAACAAAAACTTCATCTGCCTTCTTCGTTGCCTTAAGGAGTACACCTACCACAGGGGGAAGACAGCAAGTGTGTTCTACCATTGCATTCTGATAACAGAAGCTGACTTTATTTTTCAACCCGAAAAGCAAATCTTATCGAATTACTTTGTGCAGAGTGAGGATGGTTGGAATGGAAATAACACACAAGAATCAGCAGAAGTGGCAGACAAGGGATCAACATGAGGGCTAGGACAGCACTGCTGAATCAATTTTTAAAGAAACCACACATTACAGAAGGATTTGAAGGGTAAATAAAGGAGATGAAGGGGCCTGCTCCATCCTAAAAGGTTGATATGAAGAAACGTGGCCACACAGTTCTCCAGCAAAATCATGTATTTTTCTTATCCCATTCAATTTATCACATCCTCTTACATTTTCTGAGCCTCTGGCAAATGTGTGTGTTAGTCACAGAACAGGATGATATCCTTAACCCCTGTTTGGCCTGGCAAAACCTTTCCAACAGTAAAGCAAGCACAGACGGAGCCAGTTATGACCCTGAACTCTGGTGGCAGCAGACTGCTCTGCCTTCACAGACCTGCGTCCTTGTGAAGACAGGACGGTTAGGAGGAGCAATGAAGAGGATGGATACTTTCCTTATACACACATACAATGAGGACAAGGTTTTTGGAGATGACTCAGTGTCCTAAGAGGGAACGTGCACACTCAAAGCAGGGATGTGTTATATGCACAATCAAAAACTAAAAGACAAAACCAAAGAAATACTTACAGCTACTGCTATTCTTCCTAGTACGTGTTCTGGAATTTTTCTATAAACATCCAAAGATCCCCCTGCAGGGACAAACAAAATGTGCTTAGGTAACATAAAATGAAATACTGCCCTAGATTTGAAGTCACAAGGGTTTTCTAGGCCTCGGTTATTAATAAAAAACCACCATCAATGATATAACAATAACTGTGTCAGAAATAACTGACCTTAAAAATCTACCAAACTGAGTAAATGCAGGAGACAGCATTCAGTTCTTTTTTTTCACCCATGTTACTTACTTGTTCATGTAACACCAAAACTCGTTTTAGAAAACTTCCCAGCCACAGGACACGATATTGAAATCGGAGAGCTTAAAACCTTTGGGCTTGGCATAGCTCCTTGGAGACTGACAAAACCATCAGAAAAAGCAACAGTATTCTACCCCAGTTCCCAAAACCTGGTGCTAATGTTAGGTGGTATCTGAGGCACTGCTTAAAGTCAGCTTCTTCACGATGACAAAACCAGTGAAAGCTGGGCTGAGCCCTGCAGTTTGTGCCCACACCAATGTCTGAAAGACGAGGAGCTCTGGGGTGGGCAGTTAAGTTTTCCCAGTAAGCTCCAGTATGGGACAGAACCTACTACCTGGCAAAACCCTGTCCAGCCAGCCTCATATACTCATGGAGAAAGCAAGAAACCTAAGTCACGATTGTGCAGACATCCCTGAAAGGCTGTTTCCCTTATCTTCCACATAGGGAATTAATGACTATGCCAGTGTTAAAAATGTCCCTTGTGTGAAATACACGTTTTTGTGTAAGAAAGTGAATTTAAAATTGACTATTACAAAAGTCCAAGTAGAATGGCCAAAAGGAAAAAAAAAAAAAAAAAAAAAAGACAAGTAAATTACATGCAGAACGTATTACATGCAGCCTGCAAGAACGTATAGTCAACTCCAGCCTAGAGGTTCTCAGAAGTGCTTAGCACTGATCTGACTGCTCTTGGTGCAGCCTCCGGATTTTACTGATGACACCACTGGGAAAAGAGTTGGGCCAATACTCAGCAATTAGGAAAACTATACTTTGTACTTCGCTTATGGTTCAGTTTTTAAAAGTAAAACCCATTCATTCTGAAATACTGCAATGCAAAGAAGTCACAAGGTCCTAGCACCAGACTTCAGCCTTAATTATACAATACCTTTTATTCTAATGATTTTTTCCCCATTGTCTTTATAGTCTTTATATGTCAGAATATAGCATGTGTTTGTCTTCACTAATGTTGCTCTGATTCCAGGTCACCAAAATTACTATTTGTTCATTAAGTTTCATCTTTCAATTTATATTGTCTTATGTTTCCTGTGTATTGAAGTGAACCACAGTTCAAAAAGTAAATGTAACTACTATTTAACAGAAATAACAGGAAAAAGGCTATCGTAAGGTCAGGCAGTTTCTGCTAATACTTGCAACTTATCCTTAAATTTTGGACAAAAAGACCTACTCTCACATACCAATCTGCTAATTCTTGCTGTTACAGATGTCACTACAGGAAGTGCAGGTTGGAAAATAAAAATAATAATAAAAAAAATCTTTTTGCAGACAGCTGGAGAAATTTACCATTTTTCTATGGGGAAAAAAAAATAGCAAACGAACATTGTGGACAAGATTTCCACACCCAAATATAGGTTAGCTCCCAAATCTATACGTAGACATCTCTGCACAGTTTGATAACCCGCACCTCTTGCTGTTTCTAAAGGGAATTTAATGAGTATTCAACAGCTTCAAGGAAGACAGGCTACAACGAAGTAAAAGACAGTGGTGCATTTCACCATCTTTAGTTACAAGAACATCAACTCTATCACAGACATAAGAGGGCAAAGATTAGAAAGCCTCATTTCCTATCTCTGCTGCTCTGTATGATCACTTGGCAGGTGGAAGGGTAATCCAGGTCACTTCAACCTCTGTGCTTTGGTATTTGCAGAGCTGGAGTTACCTGGTTTTTTCTTGCTTCCACGTGTCAGGAGAGAGCCAACATGGCACAATACGCACACCTTAATTTTGTGTGTGTGTGTGTGCCCCTAAGGCATGAGTACCCCAAAAGAAGGAGATCTGTATCTAGGTAATTCACAAAGGAAATGCCCAGCTTTTGTAATATTATCAGTAGACTTCGCTAGTACAGGATACACCTGGGCAAACAGTCATGGGATTTTTCTAGATGACCCGGACTCCGAAAATACTACAAACTGGTCCATTAAAGTAAAAAGGGCCAAAAATTTGTCAAGGTTAAGGTTGTTCATCTGCAGGGTTAGCAAATATTTATCATCGTCACCTGCATCCTTCCCCATCCAAATCAAAGGCTTAGAAAAAAAAATTGGCAAGGTCCTTTTATTTGCATTTTGTTCTTCCTTTAGATGCTTGCCGTTGTTTTCTGCCAGAAGGAGCGCACAACATGAGGCAGATCAGAGGTCATCTCCAGCATAATTCCAAGTAATTTGTGCATGGTCAGTAAACACCATTGTCGTGCAACATCATGAGGGATGCATACCCTACAGGCTTAAGTATTTTCAGACAAGAATTTGGGACTGCAAGCATTTATGTCCATCATTTTGAAAAGTCTCTGAATTAGCAGGAGCAAACACACTCCAGGCAGATGCATGTTTTGGCATGAGCAGCTGCCTCCTTACTGCATGGGACTGATGCTTAACACAGGCTTGCAAATCTGAGTGCAATTGCAAGAAGAGCCCAGAGAAATGGCTAATGGTCACACAGCATGAGAGCACCAAAGAATTTAACTGGTGGGCTTTGGTGAATAAATAATACTTTCTCATCAAGCTTTGCAAATAATGGAAAATCTGAGAGGATCCCTCACGCTTGGAAAGGGGGCACAGTGATCGTTGGAACAGAGGTAGTAAGTGTGAAAAGAGAGAAATAACAATAATAACAGACCATTTTAACAGGGGGGAAACAAAATGCACCATACAACCCTAAAGGGCTTTGTCTGTAGTCCCCCATCAGAAAGAAAGAAGCTACTCAACAGTGTTTAATTTAATGGTATGCATTTGGCTTTGTTTTTGTTTGTTTTTTTTTCCCTGCCAGAGAGCCTTTCCTCTATAGTAAATTATTTGCGAGATCCTCTCTTCTTTATATGCAGTTTAACTGAACCTTTGTGAAAAAGCTGGATAGAGCAGAAAATGCTGGCTCATAGGAAAACCCTGAAGAGAGTAATATACTAAATGCTCGCACCAACACGAAGCTCAAAGTTGAACGCTGCAAAGAGGGTTCGTGTGCATGAGACACGGGGGGACTGTATCTGTCATGAGACACTCTCAAAATTGATACACAGAGGGCAGCAATGATTACAAATTGCTGTAATCAGTATAGTTTTCCTGCCTTTTGTTCGAGAGTGTCACACAGCACAAAATTTCAGAGCAAAGTACTTCTATATCTCCATAATGATGGCAGCATCAAATTGTGGGGAAGGGGATACTGTCGGTCTGAAGATCCACGTTGGGAGAGATAAGAGTACACTCAGAAAGAAACTTAGTGCAGCACTGCTAAACAGCTGTGTTGGAAAATAATTCCTTGTCTTGCAATTAAGAACCGATTTCCACTGAAAACACACAGGACATTGGGTTAATAGATTTCTTTAAAAGAAAATCTGTTTTGGCTAGCAAAACATTAAAAGTGAGGAACAGCTGTTTCGTCAGTGAGGACAGATTGTATGGAAGACTCAAATATCAAACCACAAATTAAGCTAGCATTTATTTCTGTTCTATTTACATTTTCAATAAAAGTAAGTGAAATTGCATTCAGGAAAATACAGCATACTGCAGAATATAACCCAATCCCAATACTAGCCTGTTCTTAAAAAAACTAAATCAAAGTTCTCTATGTTTTATTTTATATTTCAAAGTCATAATAATGCATTCTGCTCCATACTGGAAAAGCACATCTTTATATGATTCTCCCCATTTACAAGCTTAGCAATTAAAAGCACACAAGATGGAAAAAACTCACCATCCATGAACTCTGTACACAATGAAATTCTGTTTTCGACAAAAAATGCACCATAAAATCCTATGATATACGATGAGTCACACTGGAAAAAGAAAGGAAAAGAGAAGCCTGTTTAAATAAAAGACACACTGTAGGATGACTGTAAGCAAGAATAATTAAAATGAGAAAAAACGCATACCTTATAAAGAATTTCTAACTCTGACATAATCTGTTTCTGGAGCTCCAGTGTTATATCTAAGGGTATGACCTAAAAAACAAACATCAGACGTACGATCAGCTCCAACATGAAAGGTAAGTGAATGACTCAGAACAAAACAGAAGGCCCGGTATTAATTAACCTCATGTGAGAAAAGGAATGGAAGGAGTATTTTAATAGAGCCATGGGAAGAAGGGAAGGGGAAGGACAGAAGTATTTACTTTGGAAAGTCAGTTGCAAATAAATTAAGCTATGCAGCCAATTTTATCCATGAAAAGTTGAAAGGTTGCTGTTTATTCATTTGACCAACAGACGAGCTAGAACTTGAACACAAGCCCAACACATAACGCAAAGAGCAGGCACGGTCAATCTGTGGGTCTGTAAGCTTGGAGCTGCTGCAATTCACCCAAAGCACGAATTAGTGCCCAGCCTGGGGCTGTCTCTCCTGTCTGCCCCACACCGACTCCTCTTGCTATGAAGATGTCTCATGAAAAATTCTGGAACACTGTGATCCTGACAGATGTGCTGAGTTTATAACTTAAAGATTTAAGTAAGTACTGTGGTATTGAAAGTGTCTCTGAACTTCTCAACAGTGCCCTAAAGGAGTGTCAAGAGCCATCTCCTAGCACCACTTTTCGAATTTCAGTATAATATCTCCCCCTTGTCTAACACCTTGAGCCAGGCGCCCCAAGGAAGGGCTCGGGCTCTGCTAGGAACACCTCACCCCCAAGTGCACAGCACCCAAGTGGCAAAATACAGATGAACCCATGCACCCCCACTGTCTGACCTCACTACTTTCCTAAAGTCTTTCTGCTAATACCTGATTTTTTACGATGAAAGTAGTTATTAAAGAAAGGCCACAAAACTTTATGCATCTTCTCTGCAGTGCCACCGCTGCACTTGCAAGCAGCCAGAGAAGAAAAATCTGCCCTTGGTGGCTAAGAGGAAGGCCAGTGCTAAAAAAGTGACTTTTACAAACCTTTCTTTGCCATGTTTATCAGAAGATTTGCACACTTAATTCCTAAGTACTACTATATAAACCAAAGTGGATTCTGAACACGGTTAGCTGGGCTCAGTCTCCTATCGTATGGTATTTCGCAGTTAAACATGTTAAGCCAGAGGAACACAAAATACAGTCGATTTGCAGAATTAGCAGAACAGACATTTACTGCTGACAAAACAAAACACAGGGAGAGCACCTCCAAACGCATTTTACAGTATCAAAATCTGTCCAACAGAAAAAAAAAACGATAACCTGTTTCTATCAAGACTTTGCTTTAGGGTTATTTATAAAAGCTGTCACTAAACTAAATGGTAAGTGTAATACAGGGCTGCCAAGAAACGTTTAACACACTTGTCTAGATCAATAATCATTTGCCAACAATATTCGCTTACATTTTCCCAGCGTGAAAAACTTCAAATAATTTGCTGGAATCCTATCAGTTTTACCTATTGAATATTAACAGAATTTAATCTTGTCAACGGTATAAAATTGCATTTTATCTCCCTAAATCCTACTCAGAGGGAGAGGTTTCCCTGCGAGGGCTTCGCCACCCCACGCAACAACTAGTTAGCGTGATCAGTGTCAGATACATCGCTGACATCCAATCAACCAAGACCTGGCAGGAAGAAAGGTCTCTGGCTGATTTGCATTAGCCATAATTAGACGCAGACCCTGCACTGTAATAGTGTCGATAACGGGGAAAAGCAGAGCTCCTGGACCTGCTGGTGATTTGCTTACTGCAGGGCTGAGCACACACAGGAGCACCCCAGCATGGCAAGCGGACAGCACCACCAAAAAACCTCGTTGAGGGCACCGTGTCCCTTTCTCAATATAATTATTATGCAGAAGCATTTTATTCCACCCGGCTTGTGCAATCCCCAAACTGGAGGCAGCCATCTGAAGTTGAGGCTGGAGGAACCCCATTACAGCACTGAAATGGGGACAGGAGGAGGACGAGTCTGTGCAGCACTGCCTTCACCTCCACTGGTAATCTCCACTGCCACGCTCCTTTTGCACAGTTTCCAAGCAGATTTAGAAAATTAAATTTGAATGCAGGAAACAACTTCCAAGCATATGTAGACATGGGGTCGGACAGTGATAAATGGAGGGGCAAAAAGAGTCCTCAAACCTGCTGCTACCGAGGAGGAAGCCGTGAATTAGGATTTGGCTGCAACCTCCACAGTCGTAACATGGGTAAGCAAATGAGATGTGGCGTTAAACAAACCTTTCCAAAACAGCACCTTTGGAAAGAACTTTGCAGCAAAAAGTCACTTGGTGGTTTTCTCGGGATTGCTGAGAGCAGAAGAGTGAAACCGAATTCATCAGGCATAAAATAACTCGCTGTGAGCTCACACGGCGCTGTTAGCACGGGTGGGAGCAGGACTCCTCACCAAGGCTGCATAAACTCCGTGTACCTAACATTTCGAGTGAAAGGGTTAACTTTTAAAGGAGGAATACCTGAACATATTTCCTCTGCTCTCCACTACACCTCCAGGACAAATAAGGATGAGTTGTCAAGTTAAATACAAGCAGTCAAGTGACTGAATTATAATTTACTCTGTGCTCAATTTAAATTAGTGTGAGGCTATTAAAATATACAGTATAAATACGGCAATTCATCACAAGCTGTCATGGATGACTTCATCTATTTGCTGGAGTGGCATACGTTCCACTGAAGGGAACGAGAGCAAAATCACAGGTCAAATTAAGCTGCTATTCTGTTTTAATTCACTTATTTAATCTGTGCCGACATAATTGTCTTTTACAGTATGTACAACTCAAAGGAAATTTGGGAGTATTATAGTCGGTATACAAATGATTAATCAAATGGTCCATTTAAATGCTAGCTTAAGAGCAGGAGAAACCAAAAGCAGCTGAAGAATGGCAATCAGCCAGCGTACGCTCACATTTTTCATTTGGATTTTTTTCTTCCAATTAGAAAAAAGGTTACATTAGAAAATCCATTAAATCTTTCGCACATTATCTAGCTGTAAAGTTTATATAAAATATGTAATGACACAGAGAGCTTTGGTCTATAATATGGATATCAGCATTGGTTTGTTATCCTGTTCAATGTATTTGCAAGATTAACTACCAGCTGAGAGCATTTTAATCAACAGGTTTACTGAGTGTTGTCTCGTCGTATCAAATCTGTATGCAATTATCAAAAAACAAACAAACAAAACCAACAGCACTCTGCATTCACAGATCCTTCAGTGCGACGACGTCGCTAGCAGCACGGTAATCCTCTGTCAAAACAACTGATCCTTGTGATCATCTTGTCAAGATGCAGGTGCGACTGTCCTCTTTTTATTGCTGGGTACGCCGAGCTGTAGATGCAGTAAGTAATTTTATTAATGGAGCAAGCCAGCACGATCACTGTCATAGCGTGTTTCCCGACCTGCAGCTTGTGAGCGTGTTATTTTAAACCACAATAATGCACACGTGTTGGTGCGGTATTTCTTCTGTAAGTGCACTGAAAAAAAATATAATTGACAGTGACGGGACCACCAGGGGTAGGGTCTACCCAGAGAACCCAGCTTCCCAAATCTTCACGATGCTAATTATCCACGAGGACTAAGCGAACCCTTGGACTCCAAGGGAAACAAGAAGGTGAAATTGCGGGGGGAAGAAGGCTTTTTGCCACAGGGAGGTGATTTCAATTAACCTTGCAAAGGTTGAACTCATTTCCCCTCCTGCGGGCGTGATTTTGCTCTAGCTCGCTCCAGCTCCTCTCCAGCCAGCTCCGGGGGCACCCCTGGCCCCAAACCATGGGTCTGGGGGCAGCGGGCAAGGCCAGTGCCGAGCAGAACTGGTGCAGAAGGAGAGCAGAGAAAAGCAGCAACCTTGTGCAACACCAGCATCTAGGGGAAGAGCTTCCTTAGTTCCCCACTGGAAGTTGTAACAAAAGGTGTTTCTGCATATTAGGTTTTCTGTACTTTCGTGCCTACTGCATCTCAGAGAATTCCTGCCTTATTCTAACCGCTCCTGACAGATTTAGGAGCAACGGATACCACTTGAAAATACTTGTTTGTGATATTTGTATTCTGTACAATTAGAAGTTATTTGGATGTTATTTAAGTTTCAATTTTTTTTTGACATGTAGAGAATGAGTTCAAATGTGGCAGTAAGCGTTTGCTTTTATTCAACTCATAGAAAAAGTCAAAAGTGTTTCTCCCAGTGGAGTGCAGGGATTTATGTGATCCTCAAGGAAAGCCAAAACATGGACAGAACCTCATTTTAGTAAATTATACGCAGTAAGAACTACTGACAACATGAGTTCAGATCTGAAAGTTACCCATACATGTAAATACTTTCTGGTAAAAATAAATCGTACAATGCCCTGTCTGAAGTCTCAGTATAATCCCACATCATTTAATACCAATTCTGCTTGCAGCAACCAGCTCCCACAAACTCCTCTTCTCCCTTTTCCCACATTCTCCTGTTTAACTCAGTTATACCAGACCTCAGTGACTCAAAGAGGGGAAGAAAGACAGATGAAACGAAACACACTCTTACAGATCTCCACTTAATTATTCTTTAAGTTATACATTTTTTTAAATGTAACTTTTTGGTTCCAAACTATTAAATAGAATTATACGAATACTACAGTTCATTTGTTCTCCCAAAGTCTCTACCATTTCAAGTTTGAATGAAATCAAGTTAAAAAAACCAGTTTCAGTTCTACACAGACATCAATAATTTATTTTATAGCTTAACTGAATTAATAATGTAATTCTAAATCACACAGTAGTTGGCATATTGTAGTCATAGGTGCATTATTAGCTTACCAAAGCTTTAATTTAACTTCAGAGAAGACTGGTACTTATCTGATACACGTAACCACACTACACCATACAGCTTCACAGCTACAAATGCTAACAGAAGATATATACACACACACACACGGATATTCAGTTGTATAAACACAGTTGTGGGCAGGGAAGAAGAACATTTAAATAAACCAACCTGTTAAAACCACAAGATCTCCTAGGAAAACATAGCAGTATCCCAAAGAAAACAGGGAAATTCTCTTTATTTAAAAGAAGTTGCAGAGACCACTCAAGAATATGCCCCTGGGGACACTGTGGCAGTAGCAGAGCGCTGTAGAGGCTGACACCCTGCGACCTTTCCATCCCTGTTTCTGTTACACCAGGCTTTGGGAAGGTGAAGCAGGATCTCCACCAGCTGCTAGAGGGGGTTTGTCCCAGTGGCACAACCCACGGCTGCATTTGGACCTGTCCACACAACCATCAGGAGGATGTGGTGGTACCAACACAAAGAGTTAAAACAAACCTGCTGCTCCTGGAGGGTGAAACCTGGCTTCTGGGAACTCTCTGCTCATTTGAGCTTACTGGATTTATATACTGGAGCTTTCCTGCATAAACAGTGTGGACTTAACACAATAAAGCAAATTGAGATCTAACCATCAGAGGGAGGGGAAGGAAACCCAGGTCAAGAAAGAACGAAGAGAAAGAGAGAAAGTGAGAGAGAGAAAATTACTGTAATATCTTACCTTTACGGCTAGTATTTTTCCACTAGGGACATGATATGCCCTGCATGAGGGAAAAAATTAAATAACTTGAGATGACATAAAATTACTTCTATACATACGTGCAACATGCATACACTAATTTCACAGAAAAATGCCTTAGAGTACAGTGTATTAACATTTTACTGTAAACCAAATTTTAGACAGCATTTCTAAAGACAGACTGATGAAAACAATTGATCTGCAGAATATACTCACAATGGAGCTGTTTAGCAGGTTTTTTTTTTTTTTTTTTTTTTTTTTTACATCTGCATGTTTTACATAAAATCTATACACTGAAGACTGGTACAGCATAATAGCACACTTGCAAGTATGAATTTATCCACTTTCACATTTTTCTTTCCATGAAAAGTTGTGATATAATACGCTACTCAGAATGGTAACAAAACCCAGGTTTTCTTGCACAAGCTGGCTAATCGTAAGGGTATTTTCAGCGATAAGACAATGAGACGCACAGCTATACCAATTAAAGTGAAGTAACACACGGTGACCGATTTCTTTATCGAAACCTAAGGACCCACAGAAACAATTTGTGAAATGACCTTTCCACATTTGTATTTATGATTAGCACGTGTGCGCATGTAAGGTTAGTATGCATCAGTGTTAAAACTCAAATGTACTCAAAATAAATATCCATGGTAAGTCAAAAGCTATTTGTCTAAATTTCTGAAGACAAACATTTGTAATTGTTTTTTTAAGCAGTGACTTGTGCATTCCTAAACACAAATTCCCAAGAAAATAAAGGTAGAAGAAAAAAAGTCTACTAAAAATCCAATGTAATTTTGCATAAAAACAAAACCATTAAAGGTTTTCCTCTTCACTAGTTTTATTGTCTCGTACTGATTTATGACAGTACGCACAGTAATGTCATATATGTGGCACTAACTTTAAAGAATTATAATCTTTTACCACTATATACCTCTAGCAATTATTACTGAAGAAAGAGCTTAATAGTTTTTTCCACATGCCAAATCATACGTGGTACGGAGCGAGTCTGTTTAATCTCCTTTATAATCCCAAGTGCTTATAGAATTCCTGCTAATAGCCTGGCAGCTTCTAAAAACCTCACCTTAATTTAAGAACTTCTGGATAAATATTTATGTAAGTGGGTGGTGCTAGCTTTTAGGAGCCAACGTGGTTTAAAGAAGCACACCAAAATCAGTGCTATCTGATGTCGGTGTAACATGCAAAGAGGAAAACCATGGGGTGAAGCTCTGACGGGCCGGTTGCTGAAGGCATAATCGATGAATCAGAGGGAGTAAATGAACTCTGCTGTAAGTATGGATGAACCAACAGCAGCAAAACGGCACGGGCTTAAGATCAGCAGAAATGATAAGAAAATGAACAGGTTGAGATAGCATGCTTAATGTCTCTTAGCTTAATACGCGCTGTGCTGGACAGTTTGGCAACTTAATTAGCTTGTCAAGAAAGCTGATCTTTTTTCCATAAGAGAGATCTCCCGTTTCCAAGTGAATTAAAAGGGAAGACTTGATTATTTAATTATGATGCACGCTAATTCATCCGTGGAAGTTTGGGTTAAATTTCCAGCAGAGGGCAGATACCTGGTTTGGTTTACAGAGCACTGACAGTACCAATTTAACATTTAATTATCACTGCGAATTGGATCACAAAGGAGATACCATGCCCATGGGTACAGCGTGTCCGTTGGCTTTGCAAATGGCAAGCTACCTGGGAGGAAAGGAATTTGTTTACTCCGGGCTGATCCGGCATCTCAATTGTCCTGACCTTCCCCAACACAATAACTGCAAAGTGATTAATGGAGTCTGAATAGGAGCTTTGGTTACACCAAAAGACAACCGTACACCTCTGTAGTGTTTTAATTAACAGCTAACACTTCAAATTAGTCTGTAGTTGCTGCAGTAATTACCTGTTCCAATGAGTGTGTAGGGAAAACGCTTTTGTTAGATATTATGTAGAACTGTAAGTTGGAATTGATCATTTTGGTTACAGTCAGCACAGCTAAAGCCTGAAGATTTAGCACCGTTATGTAGCTTCAGAAGGATCAACAAAAAAAATCCCACAGAACAATGGGCACAGCATGAAGAAAACCATCCTTTTCGTGCATACTGCACCCATCAGACAGTCTGTGGATGTCTAGGAGGAGATTTAACTAATGTCTCATCTCAAGGGTCAACCCTTCCAGACTTCAGCGTCACCTCCAAAGGTAAGCAAACAAACTCGTCGTTGTAGAACCAGATCATTTCTAATGAAGCAAAATAGCGAAATGCAAAGGTTCCTCAGCAATGCTGTACATCTCAGTGAACACACTTAAAATCTTCCAGGATGGTAGGCAAATGATGTCGCCTAATAAACAGCTACAACAACTCCTTTTGCTAGGAAGGCATTTGAGCAGTGCCTAATAGCCAAGCCAAGTGGATTTAAAGACGAGTGAGAACAGTTGCTAAATAGCTAGTGCTTAAACACAAAAATAAGGAACAGAAATTAACAAAAACAAAGAGCCAAAATTAAATGCATTGAATACCTTGCCCTTCATATCTAACAGGTGCACACTCAGACCTGTTTTTCAGTTGGCATTCGCTTTGGGGTGATGCTCTGCCCTGCACGTCCCACTGTCGGCTGCCAGCGAGCAGGGGTAGCAACAGCACAACGCCTCTCTGGGTCCCTGGAAACCTCTAACACAGCAGGGCTGAAACGCAGTGGGTTCCACCTTGATCCTGCTTTTGTTCCTTTCATGTCCTGCTGAAGTTTTTCTTGTCCCACAACTCTGCACGGAAGAGCTAACATGGTGACAAAGTGACCCCTGTGCTCCTACCTCCACTAGGACCCTTTTCAGGCAAGGTAGCACAACATAAAATATTCAGTGAAAATGCCATTTTGATGTTCACCAAACATCATACGTTGAAGAAACCAGCTCTGGAAGATTAAGATCTTCTTTCTGCTATTGTTGTTGGTTGCTTTTGACCTACCGTACAAGCCGTAACTGGGGACTGAGAGTAGGCAGCTATTGTTGAGGAGCGATTGAAGTGGCAGCACTGCAGTCAGAAGTTTAAGAAGTCAGTTTGGAACACTTGATGCCAGTGTCAACTATTAAAAAAATATAAAAGTTTCTATTGAAATGCCGTTGCAATTTTGCAACTGTTGCGTGGACTGCTCTTCTTCCTCTCTGGAGAGGAAGCTCCTTACAGATAGGGGAACAAAATAAGAATAGATTCTTATCCACAGCCTGATCCAGATCCCATTCAGGTTAACCGGAGAAATTTGATGTTTGTTGATGGCATGGTCCAAGCACTGGGCTCCAACAAGCAAAGGCTTGGAAATGCTCCCACTGGGGAGAGGAAATTTAAGTCTCTTCCTTCCCGCTCCCTTTGGGGTTCTGTGCTCTGAGCCCTCTCCACCCATTGCAGCAAACAGCTTCTGAGCAAGGCTGACAAAGCCGTATGAAATATTTTATTAACCTTGACTATTAACCACATCCCCTGGCAGTCAAAGCCCCGTGAAACCAAGTTTTTCAGCATAACTTTGTCTCCTCTACTTGGAAAATCAGGAGCTGCCCTCCGGGAGTGCCGCAAAGGCAAAAGCTGGGGTATTTGGGGGAATAAGCAAAGCGGTGTGAGCGAGCGTGCTCCGCTAGAACAAAGCCCTCCAGCTAAGCTGGAAAAAACTTCCAGTGGACTGAGCAGTACGGTGTGTGCATCCCCTGTGCTCCAGAAAATAAAAATTGATATCACGGAAAACTAGAATAGGGCTTTGGGGGAGCTGCCAACTCCTCGGCATCTCTTCCCTCCTTATAAGAGGAGCATTTCTCTAGGAAAGCAAATTAAAAAATGAAAGCATCAGAAGCAGCTGGTTTCTGTTTTAAAGGAAAAAAAAAGGCAGCTGGATTTCACATTGCCTGCTTTGTTCTTCCTCAGGTATAGAGCAAAGAAAGCCAAAGGAGAAATATAAGATGCTTTGGAGCTCAATCCTCTTTATGAAAGAAATCACAGCCCCTCCTAATTTGTAATGCTAAAATTTCACACACTGACTAGGGATAGTGAGTTTCTGCAGCACTTTTATATGCCATACTTCAAAAGTAAAACAAACAAAACCAACCAAAT
Organism: Netta rufina; assembly: GCF_964035555.1. Taxonomy (NCBI): domain Eukaryota; kingdom Metazoa; phylum Chordata; class Aves; order Anseriformes; family Anatidae; genus Netta; species Netta rufina. The sequence continues at coordinate 21,113,467 of NC_140134.1, read as the reverse complement.
AGAATACGCATGAGCTTCTTTACAAATAGCTTAGATGTCAAACAAAAAAATTCTCCCTCGTAACTTGCTAAGACTAACAATTTTCCGTTCTCCCTGTGAGAAATTTTACCTAAAAGCACCATGGGGAGCTGCATTACTCACTGTGATCGTGGTATAATTTCTTTCAGGGCAAAGAACTAACTTCACGTTTCAACATGCAGGCACTCAAGAGAAACAGCAATTTTCAATTTGTTTTCTCATTTTTAATTGTAAAGCATTCGCCCACATACGAGCAACTTAAGGATGGTCACATCAGAAGCACAGACTGATTATGCAAAGATCCTTGAGCTTTCTCAAACAGCTTTTCCTAATATGCATTTTTTTCAACTTCAAGCTGAATTCAGAATTATTTACAAACTCAAAAAAAATCAGTCTCTTCCTAGAAGAACAAATTCATTACAATTATTGCATCATGCTACAAAACCTGATGCAAAAAGCACTGAAGAAGCCAGCAACAGCTTACTACCCAGAAAATCCTGCTTCCCATCTGTTCACTCTGGCCACCAGGATATATTTTTCTGTTTTTCCCCCCAATAGCCATGGAAACAATTTCTAATCAATAAGATATTCCTTGGCAAGACCAAACGATTCAAGGGAAAGCCATGACCTGTCTGCTATGCCAATGAGTCAGTCCCTTCCCTTCCTGGAAATATAACTAACATCAGCAAATATGACAAAATGATATAGTGACGGTGCTGTCACATCAGTGATGTGACTGCAGGAAGCAGGGAGGCAATGTTACCCTGAGTCGAGGCACTGGAGAAACTTACGGCTGATGCCAAAAACGAAGATCTGCTGCAGCCCTACTGGCTCACAAAAAAACTTTGGTATCTCCCTTAACCGTTCTGCTGAAGGATGCTTTTAGTACACGTGCTGCTTCCTGCAGAACCACAGAAAGGCTGCTTCTGCCCACCACCTACCCCATGGAGGACTGCAGTGGTGCCCTAGCTTTGTCCAGTGCTGTGCTGGAAGTCTGGAGGATGGAGATCCTCTCCTTGCCTTTCTCCAGCCTGATCCTGTGCTGCACCATCTTCTTGTGAACTTCCCAAGCAGCAAACAGAAGCCGAGAAGTAAAAATAAATAAAAGTAAATACTTTGCATCCTTTCTTGCAGATGCATGTCTTTCTGTTTCACGCTTTTGTTAAAAAAAAAAAACCTGAAGATATATTTTCACTTAACAAGATCCACAAATACCGTTCCATTTCCCCATATCTGTACCAGCTCACCATAGCACTGCCCCGATGAACTGCAGAGAAGTTCTCCTCGACGCACAGAAGGGCACGCTCACAAAGACCTCAGAGTTACCAGGAATGAGTTTCTACCCAGAATGAATAGACAGAGACAAGCACAAACACGAGGCTTCTTATTTGAGCTAAAAAGTTAACACAGAAAGCGACGGTTGTTAGCAAGCAGCACCTTCAGATGTAAGGGCACTAAATGAAATCAAACCGAACATTTCCCTGCCCTATGAGAAATAACCTAGAGCAAAATCACTGTGTCAGTGTTGCACACGATGAATACAATTCTCTAAGTGTTATGCACTGCAGAACGACACGCCAGTCACCAGCTGCAAACTATACGCAGCAAATCACCCACAGATTTGGTTTACTGGTAATTTTTCCTTTTTTTCCCCCCTCTGTTTTCCTAGTACTGCTACTGTCTGTCGTGCTCCGGTCAGACTCTGGCAGCCTAATGACAGAATTGTCACGTACTCAGATGGCCATCTAAAGAAACAGATTCAAATTGTTTCTAGGAAATAAACACTTTGACAGTTGTTGCCTTCTGCAATAGACAAACACATTAGCCTGACTCTCTGGCTGTTAAAACAGGAAATCCAAAGTGCACAGCAGTTGTAAAAAGGAGCTTTTATGGGGACTGCGCTAGTTCGAACAGCAATCTACGCCAACCTCCCCACTATCTAAAATCCCATTACAGATGCTTGAGTACTGATTGCAAAATGATTTGTTGTTAAGCTAGAAAACAAACTCAAAATACTTGTATCTGAATTTTAAACTTTTACAAAGAGCAAAATTGGCAGTAGAGGCTGCATAAAGAAAACGCAGAACAGCAAAATGTCTCACTTAACCCATCTCTGTGGGAACGAGAAGGCTTTGGCATCGAAGCCGAAGCACAGCAGAATGAATCCCTCACCTCTTTTGCTCTGCAACCTAACTTCTATTTCCATCTGTTCCCACTTACATCAGTCTTGCTTCTCCACTGCAACCACTCAGGGTCATCCTTTAAAAACTGGGTTACACCTTTCTCCTTGTATCCATCCCACTTGGACTTGGTTGCCATTCCCTGGGGCAGACCCTGTACCCAAAGAACTGAACAGAGAGGATTTTGTCGTCAGTGTCCCCCCATGGCCAGGCCGAGCTCACTCGCTGCCACAGGACCAAACCAGATCAGATGCAGACACCGTAATGTACTTCAGCTGCTGGCTTTAAACTAGCTGAAAGGATGAAAGATAGCAGAGCAGTCATAAGGTTACAGTGACACGGACAGGCATTACCCGACACAGCACACACCCTGCAGTACAAAGTAAACCCATCACAATTTTTGGAGGTCATTTGAAGCAACAGGGTGAGCCAAAAAGCACGTCACATCCTATGGTAACGGTAATGTTGATGCTTGCATCTCTCCACAAGGAGACCTAAAGCTGGATTTGCTGCGTTACCAAACCGTGTGTTCATGGGAGATGTGTCCATGCAAACAGCTGCTAAGGAAACACGAGGCAGCGCAGCAATGACCACTACCAGAAAAGAGAACTGTGCCAAGGAGGAAAAGTTTTCTACTCATTCGTTGTAATACCTGAAATAGAGTTTTCTTCTAATCATGGCTCGTTTTCAGGTAGGAAGCTTGCTCGTAAGTTTTAGTCAAGACAGAGCTAACGTTTCCAAGACAGCATCGTGAAAATGTTCTGCCCATGAACAGCTCCTTTAGGAACCAGAGGCAAATGAATGTGGAATGAAGTTTGCAAGAAAACAAAACAAAACAAAAAAATCAATAACCCATCACAATTCATGGTACCAAACAAACAAATCCTCAAAAGAAAACCCCTAAGCACTAGAAAAAGCCCTACCCAAAGAAGTCTCCTGCCCCAGGAGCAGCTGAGGGTGCAGATGCTGGGATGTCACGGTGCCCAGCTCACCGCAGGACCACGCTGAGGTTGCACCAGGATGGGCAGCACACGAGGGCAGCTTTTGCATTGCTCCTGGCCATCACCATTACTACAGCTGTAGTGACACAGGGGGAACGTGGTTCTGTGTCAGAAATGGATGTGGGGGGCTAACCTTTGTACCCCATGCAGACCAGTGATCAGCAGAGCAGTTAGTTCCTAGCAGCTAGAGTGAGCTATTTGAAAGAATTTGGGGTGAAAAGATAGGGAAAAAATTCAGCGTCAACCCTGATGGTGTGGTTACATTCGTTCTTACAGAGACATCAAACACAGATTAAGGAAAAAGTTGGAAACAGCACTTCTGGTATAACAGCAAAAAAGGACTTCTACATAAATGCACATTCTTCTGTCCCTTGCCATCTCACACCCATCTCTGTAAGCAAAAGCAGTATTTACAAAAGCATTCTGTATTAGGGGACAGTCGGAAACTATCGGCTTGGAGTAGCTTGGCTGTAGCAAATTCCATCAATTCTCTCCGACACAACCTCCTGTTTGTAGCCCAGAAGCAGCCGATACCACCTGCACCGGGGTGAGCCCCGTGCAAACTGCACCATGCTCACACAACGAGAGCAAACTCCAATTCTCAGGGTTCCTATTCACCTCATCTTGCAAGCCGTGGACACGCAATGCAAACAAACCAACTTTAATTTAAGAATCATCCAGTTTCTAATTAAACAGCCATAGGCAGCTGGCTGGATACATTTTAATCAGTTTCAATAACCTATTGATTGTATACTGAAGCTTAAAAAATTAAAAGTAAAAAGATGATCGGGGAATTGTCCCATCTCAGAACAACAGTAGAACCCTCTGTAAATAACTCCTCTTTTAACCATCAGCTAAATGAACACTTCAATACCGCAGTACAAAGTCTTCTGCAAAATTACTTTAACTAACAAGCAGAAATTTATCAGCTTCAGCCAAAATCAATGCTGAAATCAATTTGAACACTGGTTGTGTCTAAAGGGGCTCATTGGCAATTTAGGGAAATTACACCATGTAAATGCCTGTGCTTTAATTGAACAGTTTCATCAACTAGGCTGTGATTGCTGTCCATTCATTTATTTACTTTCACTGCAGCTACCATTCTGCAAAGGAATGGTTTTTGTCAGTCTTGAAGGAGGTACTTTATCTTCATTTTATGCACTTTTGTGCATAACAAATTTTATGAGGCAGGCGAGTGATAGCAGGGGTCAAGAGAAACAAGTGAGCAGCAATCACTGGTCAGTCTTGTTTAAACTGCAATGACAAGATGCAGAAATTTTGTGGGGTGTTTCTAACTTTGCCCAGCTAGTATCGCTACGCTGCTTTTCCGTGTGAATAAACCAGAACAAAGTAACCACAAAAAAAAAAAAAAAAAAAAAAAGAATGTGGTCAGGGACAGGAAATTAAGGAAAAGGCCTCCGCAGGACTGCAGGGAGACACGAACTTCAGACCCCACATGGCCACGGGCTTGTCAGAGCACCAAACACTTCACCTCCCTGCATTTCCTTGTGTGCAGACAATGACGTTAGTCTCCTTGGCAAAACATGCTAAAAAAAAAAACTGTGAAGGGAAATATTTCAAGGTGGGGTGCATTGTTACCCTGCTGTGGATTCACGCAGAACACCAGAAATGAATGGAGGCCGAAAACAGAGAGGGCTCCAAGGAGATGAAGGCTTTGCTGAGGTCAGGTTGGCTTCAGCAACCTCTGCACGAGGTGCAGAGACAGTTATTGTTTCTGAAGACCAAACCTGCACTAGAGACCCTCCTGTGGGAGCTCCTTCGTGATAGCACCTGAGCTGGAAAACCACCAGCAGCTTGCGGAAGGAGCAAACCTTGCAGAACCACAGCTCCTCAAGGCAATGACAAATCCCATCAGCGCTCCCGCAAACAGAGCTAAATCACCTCCCACTTCCTCTCTCCCGAAGTGACATTTCCCTGCTAATGTCCCCGCCATGCACTCGCCGAGCAGTTTGCAGGCTGTCTTGCAAGAGAGATCGACCTCCCAGCTGTCTCGCCACGCGCCACGTTTAACGTGCTAATGGGGCACCCCAAGGTGGGCGCAGATAGAGGAACGAAACGGGCAGATGCTGGAACGTACAGCTCAACCACACAGCGGAGTTGCTCAAGTAAATTGCTCGAACAAATTAAGCTTCCGCATTTAGCCCCATTTTCCCTAGCCGAGCCATTCCTCTGGGCAGCACAGCACCAGCAGCCACCTCTCTTCCCATCACTCAGGTTAAGCGAAGCCGTCTGGTTTCACAGCACCTTGCTAAGGTAAGTGAATCCCCCTTTTCTTCCCTCTCTCCCCAATAGTAGGTAACCTCACAGATTAATTACAGCATCATTGAGCCTCTATGTTTATTACAGTACACACAGCATTGTAGAGCCTTCAATAGCTGCAAGCTAAGAGAACCCAGAATATTTCCTACCATACACAATGCTCACTCAAAAAAAAGGCACACAAAACCCTGTCCTATTCCCTAAATAGAGTTCCTTGACCATCTCCCTTCTCATTAGCTATGATTACAAAGACTAGAAAATATTAGAGAATAGAAAAATATTCATTTTGTTTGTGTATAAAGGAAGAAAACAGTGACAGTTTAGATATACCATGAGAGAGAGACACTTTTCGCCATAATTACCTGCCCGAGACCTACTGTGCAATACTTGGATGCAAAATATACACAGCTAAGTATTTTGGTTCTAAATAATTTAACGTAGCCACTCCTGAGACTGGCTGGCAGAGCGCATACATCACAGCACAAATCAAAATGTGAACCTTATTTCACTGAAGCAACGGAGCAATCTGACCAAAACGGAGTCTCTCGGAGCTCTGCAGCCACTGATGGAGCTAAAAGATGCAGCACAGACTTTAAATGTCTTTTGGATATGCTAGTGAATTATTTTTTCTGCAAAAGCAATTTAAGTAAATACCCTAGATGCGCTGGTATACGAGTGCTTTCTTCTGCCACAAAGCAGCCCAGCAAGCCCATTCTCCATCCTACCAACTCCTATAAATTGGCTGATAAAAAATTGGAAAGTCTGCTGCAAAGCTGGGAGGTTGAACAGCTACAGGGCAACAGTCCCAGGGCCGGCAAGGTGCGAATCTCCATGAGACAAAGGCAGCTGAGATTTTCCAAGAATTCACAGCATTGGACTTACAACACTCCACGGAAACTGGAAATCCCAATTAATGATGCAAATGAACTGCAAAAGCTGGGAGAGAGAAGAGGAAGGTACTGGGGGGCTTTCAGCCTTTGTTGCGGCAGCGTTCATCACTTTCTTGACGATCTTTACTCAAGACTGAGTGAAGGAATTCCTGCTGACTGTTCGTATATTTCAAGATACTTTTCAAATATACAGTTTTGGATCATTTCCACGTTCACACACATTTTTGAATATACAAACAACCAAAAATTGAGAATAATTAAATAAATTTGCCATATCCAACTCCGTAATTGCTATCATTCCTTAATGAAGAAAATAGCATATCAAAAGGAAGGGAAAAACAGTAAATCAGAAAACTATAAAATCCCTTCTCTTTTTAGAAAAAAAGGAAAAACATTTAGATTCAGCAAGTTCTCACTAAAAATATTGCTATAAAGTATTGATTTTTTACCAGACTCAATTGACTGAAAAGTTGTTTGTATAGCAATATTGGCCAAGCCAATATACTGGAACAATTTTGCTACACACAGTAATCAAGTGTATTTCTAAAGTATAATTATACTGTCATAAAAATAAAGCTAAGATACCTCTTCTCCAAGCAATAAAACAGTTGCAGCTGTAAAGAACCCAAATAAATGAAATACATTTTCTAACTACACATAGCGTCTTCCAAGGAGCACAAAAACACCTCTCCTCTCCCCCCTTAAGCCAAGGTTAGCATGAGAAGTGATCAATACTTCAATCTCAATAAACTATTTCAATAGTAGTTAATTCACATGGAAAGAGAGGCTGAAAATTTTTGCTCAGCGACCTGCGACACGCTATCTTGTTTGCTGAATGCTGATAATATATCATTGCCATAATGGATATGACTTAGTATAAAGAGCTAGAAAGAAAGAAAGGAAAAAAAAAAAAAAAAGATACTACATACACAGTCATTCTTTAGATTCAAATCAATACTACACACAGCCTCTCCTGAAACAAACCGGCAGCATGGAATGCTGCAAGAGGAAAACAGCCAAACGTTTGCAATTAATTTTATTTGACAAATGTTCATTGATTTACTGGAATAAAATATATGTGGGCTGCTATCTATGACTAGCGCAATCCAGCTACCTGTAAGTATTCCATTTTGCAATTTCTTACTGGCTTGTGTAGCACAAGATGCTCCTTTGGCAAGGGAGAAGAGGCTCCCCTGCACAAAGGGGCGGTTGTTCCAGCATGGAAGTCCTGTCTGCTTTGCTCCAAAGCGCCGTAAATGCCAACTCCCTGCAACAATGGCAACCAGCAGCTCTCCAGAGATGAAAGAGTAAATCGGTACAACTCTTCAATCCAACGTAAGAAACAAATCCGGGAGGATCCGAGAGGAACGCGGTGCTTTGTAGCTGTCCGGTTTGGGGAGAAAATATTTCATATTCATATTCTCCTATAATTTAAATCGCAACGAAAGTCAAACTGCAGGAATGTGCAAATTAACCACACAAAAATGGCACACGTTCCCTGGAGCTGTGAAGAATGACACTTGCACTGGAGAGAATACTGTGAAGTCACTGCAACTGCCAATTTAAAATGTTAATGTTATAAAAAGGGAAGGTAGTAGCGTTTCCCTGATACACAAGTGGGCTTATGCTTTTGCAGGTAAAATCTGACTTTCCCAAATTTTAGCAACTATGATACTCAAAAAAAATTAATGAAGCTAATCACAACATCAGCCCACATGATGCAGCAAGTCAATGTGGAAGTGCCATAAGTATTGTGTGTTCCCTCCTGCACCATTCTCCTCTGCAACTTGAATGTTCACACCTCTGTTCCTTCATCACTCTTGCAGACTGTTACTAAAAGAGTCATTTTAGGAGGAAAACATTTTTGTAAGAACACTAAAAAAAAGAGCTGGCACGTAACTATCCTGCCCTTCACAAATACAAAGTCAAAAGGTGCAAGTCTGACTTCATATAGAGTTTTATTCAAACTTCCTATATGAATTTATCAAGATTCCCTACAGAAAGCGACCCCAAGTTGGGTAATAATAACATAAGAGGGTTTCCCCACTTTGTGTGCCATTTCTCTTCCCTAAACAGCCCTCCAGTGCCTTCCAGAGGGATCACTGCACGTGGCCCTCCCTGGTGATGCTTCTCCCACTCACGACCGCTCCTGGAGCTGCCATCAGTACACGGGGAAGGGAAGCAACCTTCCCTCAACCAGAAAACATCAACAAGTCACTGACTTAGCTGTGACATTCAACACTCTCTCTTAAATCTTTCTTATAATAAAGTAAGCAAAGGACCTTGGATTCTGCCAATTGCTTGGTCTAGGAATATCTTTCTACAAGAGAATGTGAATGAGCTTCATCCTATCTGCAAGGCTAACCTAATTTCTGAAGAAGCCATTCAAATACTAGTTTTGTCCCCTAAAGGCTTTGGAAGTCCACTGTCATTAAAACTTCCACTAGAAGACCAAAGCTAGTTGTTTCACAATGTTGGCAGCCAATTAGGAATTAAACTAAATGCACTGTAGCTTTTAAAACATTTTTTAAAAAATGTTAATATCAAAGTTAAAATGTCTAAGGTAAAAACAAAATCCTAATGGGATGCTGGGTTACTGTATATGGTAAATAGCTCTCCAGAGGAAACCTTTATTACTCCCTCAGGGCTTTCTTACATAGTATGGATTTCTTAATTCCTAGCGGAATATTTTTCATACACCACTGCAGACTATTAAGTACCAGATATTACATTATGTAGTTTAAACTTTGCACTATGCATGAGAAAGACTTTCCTGTCGAGAAAACTATCTCTCTGCTATTATAATCTTTACAATATTAAAATTAATACTGGCTGCAGGGTATGAGCTGCACTACCAAAATTTGGGGGAGTTTATCATTTAATATATTCATCAGCCTACATGTGAAGCTGCTTATAAGGAAGGGAAGTCTCTGCAACAGCGAAAGGGGTATTTACTAATTTTGAATTGCCAGAGAAAGGCAGAGCAACAGTGTCATCGCGTCCCACTGGTGTCATTCTCAGTACCAGGCGAGCACAGGGCGTGGTAAGCCAGCAAGAATAATGGTCTTGCAAATACTGAAGGCAATTCATTATGCTTTAGGACGTCTCAAGTTCCACTTGTGAACCATTAACTTGTTACCCAGGAGGGATTCAAAGCAAGTATTAAAAAGATAATAAAAATGCACCAGCCCCCATGGCACCCAAAAGCAGATACCTTGTAAATATGTAAAGAGAATTCTTAAGAAGTTTATATTAAGAATTTCTTTTACAGTCTTTTCTCTATTGCAGCAAAGGCCCACGTACATCTCACTACACACATAAAAGGGAGAAAATAAGAGGGATGTTAAATTTTATTTTCAAAATTTTAAGTGAAATTCAGCACTCACTTGTAGACTGTGCCTCCATTGCCATGACCGAGGATGTCTCGATACCGTATGTCTTGTTCATTCATCTCCACAAGAAAGAAAGAAAAACAAAAGAGATGTCATGCTGTGGATGGAAATGTCAAGGAAAAGCAACTCTAGGCCATAAACAACAAGCAGTCTGGGTCATTTCAAGTTCAGCTGCAAGAACGAGAAGATCAATACAACATTTGCTGTCCAATTTATAAAAGACGATACCAAGGGACAAAGTGATGGAAAGTTTAATGACAATTTGTTTGCCTGGGTCATTTCATTAAAGTTTGATAAAAGGTGTCAAAATGGAATGATATAATATAGCTGAAGAGGGTCAGGTCACAGATACTGATAGGAAAAGGGTCTCCAGAACAGCACATAACCAAAGCCAAAGTTGGAGGTGAATGGAAACAATCCAACACAAAAATGTCATCTTGAGTATAGCCAGAAAAGTTCATGATTTATTCTGTAATCAGCATAATTGATACTAATTGAATGACAGCTCTACCAGTAGGGCTGCTGTGCAGTGCTTAATTTACATACCTGTTAACTAATGCAAATATTCTGAAATAAAAATAGTCTCTAAATACTATCCAATAAAAAAGTAATTTTCCTTGAAATACAAAACAAATTGCTTACTTCAGTCTTTCTGCTCCCTGGGACAACTCTCCAGATATGATGATATCCTTAAATATTCAAGCAGAAGCCTGATACAAGCACACCGTACACTGGAAATGCTGGAATTCAGGCTGTGATATACATTTTTATAAAAGCTTATTATACATCACCTTGCTTGAGTGACTCCAATGAAAAACTACAATACAACCTTCTCCTGCACAAATACAGTTATACTGCTTTTCAAGCTAAACCATCTTTTCAAAAATCACTGAAGACATTTTTGTAAGGAACATGCCTACTTGAAAAGAGATCTTTTAAGCAGAATATGTTCTGTGCTATACGCATTTTCCGTTCCAAAATGATCTTCTCTGTTGCCTGTTCATTGTAGGTGATTAGACAATACCCAATTTTAAATTATATTTTCCTAGTAATCTATTAACAAATTGTCAATTTATTTCTGTAAATTATATATTTTCTGGGATACCAAGTTAAATATTTCACGTAAGTTGGCATAGCTGCTTAAAGACTTGTCATTTTTGTGTGTTAAATGGCATCCAGACGAATACCTAATGACATGTCTGATCTGCTATCACTGATGTGATTAGAGACCACGTAAGCATATCTGAGGTAGCCTTAAATTACCTATTTCAAGTACCACGAGCACCATGGTGAGAGCCATGCAGAGCTTGCCATAAGCTAACTATCTGTATTTATCCAACTTCTGAAATGGCTTTTAAAATTCAGCGGGGACACGTGCCCTTCAGTTACATAGCCACGTTTAAGCATCCACTTTCATAGGATGTCAGAGGAGATAAGAGGAACTTTGCCCCTGGCTTCAGCTGGAACAAGGAAGAGATGGTAACAAGCTGACATACCCTAAAGAGTCAATACTCAGCATGTCTTACCCATGCAAAATGGAGTATTTTAAATCAATTAAATATTATGTTTTAATGACAGTAACGTTGAACTTCCAAGCTTGTGTTCTGTTCTTTCACTACCTGAATAAAAAGCATGCTTGTTTCTCACAGAAAATATTTTTCTCCTTTGCATTTCTTCCAGTGATGCCAAAATCTCCAAGTTCTGAGAAAATCAGGAATACCTCAAAGCCAAAATTGACTCTATGTTATTAGTTGTTTGTAGTTAAACCTGGGCCAGTTATCTTGAGATCGTATGAAAAGGCCCATTCAAGTATCAAGGTTTATGATGAAAATAAAAATGTATTTTATTACTGAAAACTATCTTGTTTATTGCATCAATCAGAAAATACAAATAAAAACTGCAAAAAAAGATACTTCAAAAAGGAACAGTAATTCATGACGGGGTTTAAAACATGTAAAGAAGCAAAAGAGTCCCTTTTTCTAAAAATAATTTCACTCAGACTGCAATACCCATCGATTTAAAGCACATACAGTGTTTAAGGATTTCTTCTCTCCTAACCTAGATAGCTTTAACTCTCCAGTCTTTGGAGATAACAACAAATATGCCTTTTTTCTATATTCCCTGCAATGTTCCTATAAACAAAACTCTTAAGATAAATCAAATGAGTCTGCAATGCTATGAACATACTTGTATCTTTGCTTCTTGGGGGGAAAAATATAAATATATATATTTTTTTGTAGTTACACAAGTTATAAGCAACAAATTGAGCAGAACCAGAGACATAAAGCGTATTCTCTTTTCTCCTTCTTGCAAACTGGTGAAAAAAAGAGTATTTCCTTCACACCACTCCCTAAAAGCCACTGCCAAGAGCAGCTCTTCAGGGCGATGCTGCGCGGCTTCGCTTGCTGGCAGCCCAGGACCATCGCCCGCCGGCTCTGCACAACGGAGCGACCACAAACCGGGGCTGAAACAGGGAGACGGGTGGAGCAAGCATCTGCCAGCAAATGCTGGAGAGATAACGTGTGATTTACTGGCTCAAATAAAGATGCCAAAAACACGTTGTGATTTATTTATTTTACTGGGAAAAGTGGACTCTCAATTATAAAATGATAACATAACAACGAACTCGATAGCATGGGCTGGAATATTAAACCTGCAAAACCGAGTTTGATTGGATGCCAATATTAACGAAATTAATGACAAAGCAAAACAGACTTCAATTACGGATCAGAAAACAAAACGTCCCTTGTTTATACCTGCTGTTTTTGAAAGAAATCAGCGTCTATCTCTTGTAAATCATTAAAAAGAAAATGCTCAATTAATCCTTATTTTATATGTAGAGGCCTGACAGGTGCAAACTCCTACAGCCATACCTTTGCTTTACGAATCGAAGCAATAATGGTTTCAGAAAGCAGTCACACTCTATGAGCAGACAATTGAAGAGATTTAGTAAATCCCACTTTATAGAGCAGAGACTAATCGGAAAACACAAGCCAGTCAAATGTTTCTTATGAACTGTTGACACTATATCAATGCTGAATCAATTGGTGGCATTTACTCTGAGTGACAGAAAAGAAATAAATATTTATATCACATCACCTATATCAATGAACCTAGGCAGAAAGCTATTTCTAACCTGTCAATATTTGATTATCTTGAAGAATCATGTCCCCTTCTTTTAATGATTAATATGAATTCCTTATTAAACCTAAATGGAAACTACTAGAGGGATATCATTATGAATGCCTGAAAGCATGTACTGCCAAAAATAATAAAAAATAATAAAAAATAATAGACCAGCCCATATTTAAGTAATGATAAGTGTGACTTAATCCCCCAACAGGAGGAAAAGTTAAAGGTACAACTAGCAACCTATTTCCACTTATGGATCTATGCCCAGATTTTGCAGAACAAAATGCATTTTCTCTTGACAGAAAGTAGTACGTAACTCATAAGAGCAGGATAAATAAAAGTTAGTATTAAAACTTATTCTGAATTTTCCTTGTGTTTAACCAACTTTTTATATAAGATTTTTGGTTCTTTCACATCCTTCTAAAATTCTACACAGGAAGAAACCTGTAACAGACTATGGGAGGGCACACAATATACTAATTTCTATTGCTTAGAACAAATAAAATGCCCAATTCATCCAACAGACACAATCACAAGAAAACGGCTTTTACTCATGTTCAGGAATTCTACTTAAAAAAAAAACACAGTAATTCAAAAGGGAATATTGGAGTAACTATCACGTTTAATTTTAAAACTTCAGAGCATGCTACTGCTACTTATGTAATTTTAAGTTATCCACTGAATTAAATTCTTTAGCTATAATTTTGAAACATTAACAAATCTACCCAGTAATGATCTGTAAATATTAAACTCTGTCTGCACGTAAGGAATGCTGACAAGCTTAAAAATACATTTCCAAGCTGTATTCAAAGGATTCAGTGCCAAATAGGCAAGGTTGCAATCCTGGGCTGTTAGATTCACATTTTAAAGGGGCACTCTCATCTATTAGACCACAATGTTACAGGTGATACTGAAGGACAAGCATGAAGACCAGCCTTTATCTTCTTGACACGCTCAACTACAACTACTTGATTCATGAAATGCCAATGAGGCTTGGAGAGGTCATTGTGTGAAGGCACTGAATACGCATCTGAGATAATTAAGATTTCAGCCTTCGAAACATGGAGGGGAAGTGAACAGCAGTTAAGAAAATCAATAAGAGTCTTTTATTTGCAGTGACACAGATGTCTCAGTCAATAGAGCCTAATAGGCAAGCTTGATCGCAACGGACAGGTGCCTGCCTCCAAGGCTATCAAAGGGCTTTCACTATGACAAACATTAAAATATATTTATGTTGCTACTGAAGAATCTGGAATTCTTCTAAGGTAGTTTAATTTAATGGTGTATATTTAAAGTCATTATAATACTGTGAGCCTGCCCAGATGCTCAGTTCAAAATGAGTAAGAAATGACTGCTCCGTTTGTTCAGGACATCCACTTGTCCATCAACTTTTACATTAAACCTTTCACTTCTGGTGCCAGAATCTGAATGCCTGGAGCAGGATGAGAAAGTAACAAGGCAGCTTTCTACAGTTTTGTTTTTTGTTGTTATTTTTAGGCTTGTAGGTTTTCTTCTGCTGCTTTTTAAAGAAGCTACAGCATAAGGGTGTTGCAAATAGTGCAGAGCAGTTCCTCACAAGAACCTGCTAAATATTTAAGTATCTACTGCCCTAAAAACACGAAGGTCATTCTAGCGGAGCAGTTGACTTAGTTATTCAAAATTGATTAACTTTCTTCCCTGAAATTGTGGCAGCAGTGCAACATGTGTGAGGTACTTCAATCTATTTGGAGCTAAATCTGATTAGCACGTTTTGAGAAATGGGAAGCAAATTGCTATGCCAATCAAAGTAAATCAGGACACATAACTCATTCATATCATGAAGGTTTTCATGGTCTTTCCAGTTCTGTATTAAAAGAACACATTACAACTAAGTGAGCAGTAAGCATCTCTCCATCTGTTTGTGGTATGCCAGTCACTGCAGTACCAGGCAGTAACAAGATGTGCATGTAGCCAAAACCCAGTTCACTGCACCCACCTGGCCATTTGCAAGTATTTTCTTCAGCTCCGCAGAAGACTTTTTCAAGCTGCAAAAAATAAGAGGCAATTATTTTTAACGACTGTGCCATTTCACTCTACAAAATGAAGCAAAGCCATACTGAACAACAAACCATCTGGTTAAGCCCACAGTTGCATATTCTGAGCAGATTTAACTTTAGCAATGCTGAGTGATGTTCAGTATAGCCGCTCCTTAAGTTGTCCACTGGAGAAATGGAGAAGCAAGAATATTTGAGAGAATCAATATATTTTACACCTTTACAAACTAGCATTTTTAGGTGTGTAATGATATTATCCTTCAAGATACAACCTATTGTTTGTCAGTTCAAAACCAAAAACAAAAAAACACCTGCTGGACCAGATGCTTCAAAATCTACAGAAAGAGTAGGGTTCACAACTAGCTTTCAGGTGTCCTATCTTGTTTCAAAACCCACAAAGGCAGCATCCCTCCACAATTTCTATAAAACTTCAGCAGAATGGAGCACTGTTGACGATGCCTCGCTACCGAATTGAAGGGGGATGAGTCCAGATCGTCATGTGAATCCTTTCCAGGTCAAGTGGCTGTTGCAGCCCCCGTTCTTTTTCAGCCTGGTGTGTTTGCTAAGTAAAATTAGTAATGGCTTTAAACTACATCTGCCCACTCCCAAAATACCACCTCACCTCCGTTCCTGACAAACTCCCTTCCCCGTGAATTCAACAGAGCAAACTGCCTGGGGAGCAGCATCTCTGCAAAACTTATCTCAAAGAGGCATTCTGCTCTTATTACTAATTTTTTTTTTTTTTTTTTTAGAAAAGTACAAAATAATATATTCTTGAAAGGCACACACACGTGTCTTGATCACAGATCATTATTAACAAGAACTCTGAAAACACAGATTTCGTATTTGCTGGCTTTGTTCTTTAATAGGCCTCTTGTTCCCACGACTACTTTAAAGAAAAATTAAGTTTTCCAAGGAAACATAAGTTGATCTTGTCATCTTTCATGACTAACAATTTGTGAACATGAAACAAAGAGAGACTTTCAATTACTTCAAAAACAAAACTCGTAGCGCAGAAGGTTTCGGAAAAGGAATGGCAATTAACCACCACGTAAGGTGACAAGAATCTTCTAGAAGCCTCATTTTCGACGCACTTTCTGAACAAGCTCAAAGTACAGGAAGTACTGAAAGCCAAAGCACAGCAGTGACAGAAAGGAGCTTTATTTAGTTTGGTGGTACAGCAGACGGGGAGAAGGACTGCACAAAGCCATTCCTACCCTCGGCTACTTTCCTCGTTGCTGCAACACGCAGCGAACCTGCCTCTAGGGACCGGGGCCAAGCTTTGCCAGAGGAGATTTCTCCACTTGGTACCAGCTTTTTCTTTTATCTCCAGTTAGTAAAGCCACCAAGCAGGGCACCAGAAGTGGTCTGAGTGGTAACAGAGCCAGGCTGCACGCCGTGCCCCCCCATCCCTGAGCAAACAGGATTCACGCGGCACCGCCGCCACCTCACCAACTGGGCACGCTTCGTGCACTACAAATGCCTCTTTGATCATGTTCATCTCTGTCAGGTTTTCTCAAAATGGTCTGAGAGACAAAAGGGAGCGGCATGCTGAAGCACAGCTAAACGTGGTATTACTCTGCGTATGCTTATTAGAATCATAGAATAATTTAGGTTGGAAGGGACCCTCTGGAGGTTTCTATTCCCACATTTCAAATATGCTCTTGTATGAAGATAGAGGCAGACTTTTCTTATTTCCTTTTAAGATTACACATTTTTGTGCCTTTTTTAAAAAATTATGTACGTGTATACATTTTAAACATCAATATTGAATATAACACCTTCCTGTAATTTATGTAATAAAAGTGAGTTTATGCTCTAGTATTTACTAACAGATCTCTGGAAAAAAGAAAGAGTTCTCTCGCATTCTAAGACCTTAATATGGGTTTTGAAATCAGGACTGGAATCTGAAAAGAAAAATAAGGGAGACAGACTCAAAAACTTTACTGAAACTATATGAAAAAGGGCACTTAAACTGTTTAGATTAAAAAAAATAAAATAAAATCTGACCCTCCTATAATAAACCTACTGAACTGGGTAAGAAATTTTAAAATCAAGGATTCCTAATGAGATAAGCAATGAAGACCTGAAAATACAGACCTTGCCATACACAGTGATTATGAGATCAATTAAAACAAATTAGCTCACCCGTAAACAGTATTTCAATGCTTTTTACAAAGGACAAAGCCATCTGAAATACCCAGCACAGACATATTTCTTTTGGCAGAAAATCCTTCTCCTGAACAACCAGCAATATGAGTCTAACAAGATCCATGAATCAAGGTAATTTCGTCTTCCCCACTTCTCTTCGGCGTACCCAGTAGTCATATTGAGAAAGTTATTCAACACCAAGCTTACCGTTGGTAACTACTGCACACAAGGTTCCATTTTGTTTTAATAACAGAAAACAAAACAAAACATATGCTCCCGTTCTTGACTCTTACCTATTGCTTGGAAGGGAATCCGAGACCGCCGAACTGCTATTATTAGCAGACCCTGCTCGCGTATTTACCTGCAGGCAGGGAAAGAATCTTTATCAGTCGTTTGTGTTCAGAGGACACTATTCTAATTAACCTGTAATTTGCCATGAATTTCTCATTTCGCTATGAAGGTTAATTAGCTTGTTGCTAGGCATGCCGATGGTTGAGGTCTTGCCTGTATGTAGGTTAGCAGGCTATATAATTCATGGGCTACAATACAATATCCTTACATATTAAACGCTTAGTTAAATAATACAGATAAAGAAAGAGATGGTCTTCCTACCATTTATTCTCAATTTAAAAACCAAGCAATCATTTAATATATTAGCAGTGTTCTGCATTTCAGAATGGGTATGATTAGAGAAGCAGCAAATATACCTGAATGAAGCAAACAACCTAAAAGAACGTCACTGCAGTGGGTTCAAAAATTACTGAACACAAGTGAACGTGGTATTTGTTTTTTAAACTTTGAACAGACATTAGTTGACAAACTGAATGTTAAAATTTAAGAACCTGATTAACAGTGGTTAAAAAAAAAAAAAACACAGCACAATTCCATTTTTATTAAAATTGTATATATAGATATTGCTGCCAACACCCAGCAGATGAATCTTTCTCCCACCCTCACAAAAAAAAAATTCTGCTTGTCAGAGCTCAAGAAAGTGCAGTTTTATTTGACATTTCAATAAGTGGAACACAGCATTACAAATCCATCTAACTTTACTGAAACAATTATTGAAATTCGTACCTTCAGGCCATGTATGTTCCGTTTCCCAGGAGGCTTGCAGGCTGAAACAGTAATTGACTAAATTGTAGAACACATCAGGGCCATTTACAAATTTGCTCAAAATGAATCTTTTAAAAAGAAATGAGGGTGACACCAAAATTAGCAGAGAGAAATGATTGAAAAGTGCCTCACAAGACCCAGAGTGGGAATTATGAACCAGGATTTTTAACTTGCAGGAGTGAGCATTTATAAATGCTAAGAGCTTTCTGACACCATGTAATATAAATTCTAATTTCTGCTTAAAACACATGAAAATCGAAAGAACTGTTGGCTTAAATTATCAGATTCCTTTTGTAATTCAAATTAAAATCAATATCTTATGTCACTCTATTTTTACACGCTGTATTTTTTCTGTCATTTAACAGAAATATTTGCAAGATGTATTTTAAAAGAATCAAGCTGCCACAAGTCATAAATTAGTCATGTTGTCAAACACAGACAGCTTGGTTTAAACGTGGAAAAAACATGTCAGGGGCAACAGCAGTGAGTCTCAAGAAACCAAATACTGGATGAAAGCAATATGAAACGCCACATTTTGGCCACAGATGCATAAATGTGACATCTTACTGAGATGTCTGGGTTTATAGAGGGACATGCTGCTCGAGGAGGAAGTATTTTCTTAAAGTCTCTGGAACTATATATTGCCTTGTTTTTCCTTTTGGTGGATGTGCTTTTGTCAAATGTTAAAGCCACAAAGGCTTCTAGCTACATGTTACAGACAGTTCCCATTTTAAAACTACAGTGCCCTACAAATTGTATGTTAAAGGGCCTGTCACTTTTGATTGATTGTCTGAGGAGGGATGAATTTGATTTTTCTCTTTCTCTGATGCACAAGCATTTCACTTCAATTTTTGACAGCAGGAAACAGAACTATTTATTAGTCAGAAGGACACAGATGATAGTTATTAAACACATCAGTTAGGGCCAAGCCAGGCCACGTGCCTTTAAATGACATTAGAAATTACCACGTGCATCTTAAAGAAGAAAAATATTACGATATCATGGGCAGAGGGAAAAAAAAAAAAAAAAGAAAAGAAACCACCAACCAGAAAACAATACACTATTCTAAAATACACACAGGCATACTATTTTTTTCTAAGTGACATATCATGTGTAGTATTATATAGTGTGTATATACACAGTACTCCATGTGTGTTCGTGTACATGCATACACGTTTCAGTATAAAAAAGAACTCTGGCTCTTACTGTTTTGATAGCAACAAGCTTTTTTTTTTTTTTTTTTTTTTTAAAGACTAAATAACAATTTTCCCCCTTCAAAGAGCTTAAAATTAGTATATGGGTGCAGCACAGCCAAGATAACACGGAATGGCACATGGGCATTTACTGCCAGCAGGCACTGTGGGACACATGAGTTTTTGGAAACTGACTGGAGGCTCCCTCAGAAGTCAGAGGCAGACAGAGAGAGAAAAAGGACCCAAAGGCAGAGCAGGCTGGAAAAAAAACAAAAACAAAAACAAAAAAACAACTCTTAAAGACAACAGCCTTAAAATACGGGCAAAAAAGCTGCATGTTACTGATGAGGCTTCAAACTGCAGTATATGGAGAGGCACAGCCAAACAGGCATGAAAGAAAAGCGGCTGTGCTAACAAAATTTGGGGTGTTCATTATTGAGGCAGGACTAGAACTTCAAATGCCAGAAGACGGATTTGAAAAGAAAAAAGATGCAGGGAAGCACGTTTTGTTCAATTTGCAGAAAAGCAGCAGCAGAACTTATATCCAGAGGTAGCCTGGATATGAGGGGAGTGCAGGGCAGCTTTAAAGCTTTAACCTAGAAAAAGGAAGATGAGGTGTTTTAGGAAGGTGATTTGGAAAGGTGAAACAGCAACTCAGAGAAGCAAGCAGCAAGCTACCTGTGAGGAGAGGTGCATAGATGAGCCAGTGGTGAATAAGCTGGGAGAGTAAGTGGGAATCATATCCTCATCAGCATGGAGATGAATTCTGAATCTATACAAAAATAATTATCTTTGGATGTAAAACAAATAGAAAAGGAACCAGCAGCAGGAACAGGAGTCCACTTGCTTGGTTCTCCAGGAATGAGCCAGTTATCCCCAAGGGAGAATCCAAAAGAAGGTTAAACCTGATTTGTAACCTCAGAGCATCTCCTGGCACAACTTGCTAGAACTGCCTGCTGAAGGGGAGACACCCAACTGCTCTGCATTCCCAGGAAGGGTTCCCCACCTACTTGGGTCTACGCGAACGCCTAGCATTTTATTTCTTGCAAGTGGTGGTGTTTTTAGACACCGTGTTGATCAGTAATAAATAAAACATCCATCTACAGAAAGAGATGGGTTCAGGAGGAAGGCTGAGACCCTTGCACCTCAGCCTGATGAGGGGCAGCAGGACAGAAGGTAGCCTCCCTCTTACAGCTGCCCTTGCACTTTTATCCCAAAACCTCCTCCAACTGCTCTGTCCTGCAGCTCTCAGAGCCAGGTGCCCCCCTCCATCAGACCCTAGAGCCTAAAAACCTGAACCTAGAAACCTTTGTGCTCCCCTTGCAGGAGCCTCTTTTCCACAGGAGCCTGCTGAAGGGCCAGGAAACCCAGCCTCCTTTGGAGACCTTATTAGCATGTGTTTGAGAAGCCTGTTGGTTAATTGCCCAATTCAAACTTCAGAGAGTTGTAAGTAATGGAAGCCTAGAATGTTTAATTGGGAAACTCAAAGTATGATTATTTGTATAATATCAGTTAAGTGAGAGGAGTTTAAATTTTAATTATTTCAATTAATTTATTGCTGGGAGATTTACTTGGAGAATTTAAACCTTATCTGTTTCATCAATTAAGAATCAGATTCAAAGACTGGTTACTGAGAGCGTCTGAATGAATCAGTGGAATTATGTAATGTATTAGCCTTTTTTTTTTTTTTTTTTTTTTTTTTTTATAAAACCATTATTTGATTTGAGAGAGAGCGGCGCATACCCAGAAACCTAACTAGCTGCCTACAGATTTTTGCTCAGGATGTAGATGACCTATTTTTCAATCGCCTCAGCCCACATAATTGATTGCATCTTCCCTGGTCAGCAGAACTATTAAAGTCCTTGTGATCATTTTGATACCATCGCTAAATACCCAAATCTCAAATAAAATACACCACACACAGAGCTTCTGTGATGGACGCTCCCATTTGCAAAACGAACAGTGACAGTCACATTTCCCAAGTCTGTCTGGACGATTAAATATATGAACATATCAAAATATATATTTTAAAAACTCAGTCTAAGTATCCAAAATTTAAGTTATTCATCTGCTTTGGTTTGAATACATGCAGAACCATCACCAATGAGTTTCTTAAATGTACGTAAATATGTACTATGCAAACTGAATCTTGTTAGTCTAATTTACTCCAGTAAATTAGCTATTTTATATGCAATAAATGTAGTTTTCGCTACACTCCCCACAATAATGAATTCTTCTATCCAAATTAAGAGGTAAACATCATGTTATGTGCATTTAAACCTCCCAAAAACATAACTGTTGATGAAACAGTTTACTGATATAATCATTGTTGATTAGGATTTGTTAAGCATTACCTCTTGGATATATCTGCAGAGGCTCTATTAACTGTCCATTTACTTGCTGTTCCATTACAGTGGAGTAATACTGCAAAGAGATTAAAGAAAGAGATTACTCAGTAACGTATGAATAGTAGTAAGTGCACTTATGGATTGTTTAATTCACTGTACTTCTTCTCCACCACCCTCTTCTTTTTTTTTTTTAATGCCATCACACGTATCAGCCTTTACAACACTTTCTTACCACTTGCAATGCTCACACAATCAAGCGGCACGGGAGGGACATAACCAAGGGCAGCGATAACCTGCATGGTACTGATGCAAGCACAGGGACCTGTTCCTGGCCCAACTGTGCAAGTTTCAGGCTCACCTGAAACCTGGGAGTGATTCGGAAGACTGAGCAAATGAAACATTTACAGCAAACGCAGCAGTTGTCACACCTGGAGAAGCTGGGGAAACTAGGCAAATGCAGGAACAAAGAAACACTGTAAATATAGTCCAAAAAAAAAAAGCGCAATTAAGAAAACTCCAAGAGAGAAAGGAACCTGGATGCTATCCAAGAATTTGCAATGCTGACGCATAACCAGGGTGGCTGGGGCCACATAAGCAGAGAAGTCGTGCATTCCCTTACTGTACACATTTAATGCATGGTAGGGTACAGAGAGCAGTGGTGCTAGAAAGCCGGAGCAGACATTGGTAGATGCAGGACTACAGCACTTGGGCTCTACGGGGACTGCGAGGAGCAATCTGCAGGGAAAGTGCTTTGATAAAGAAAGGCTAAGAATGGTCAAAACGTGATACCAAAGCATCTGAGAACATCAAGGCTCGGGAAGGCAGAAAAAAATCTAACGTGGCATGAGGACGAACACTGGCATTTAGTGACGAGATAAACATTTGGATTAAATAAGAAGGAATCCTTATGAGCCTTTAGTATCAAGCCTCCTCCTTGAGGAGCAGCGAGCGCTCACCAGAGAGGACTTTTAACAGAACCACCAGAACAGTGCCAGGGCAGGAGATGGACCCTGCTATGAGTTTACTGTCTATAACCCACACATCTCTCACCACGATGTGAGAAGTGTTGAAAACACATCACAAAGCACATTTCTTCTGCAATCACCAAGCATCTTTGAAGCAAACACGCTGGCTGTGGGCCAGATCTTCATGGCATAAATCAGTGTAGCTCCACTGACTTTCATGCTAATTCTCACCAGCTGAGTGTGGTCTAAGACTTCAGAATGTCCCTGTTACCAGCCTTCTTGTGATACTGTTACTCAAATTGGCAAGACTGGATGTCAACAGAAAAAAAATTGTAAGTCTCTACGGAATCGAGCACATGTATTTCATTCACACCAACCATTTCCCATAACACAAGCTTTTTTTTTTTTTTTTAATATATTTACACAACTTAAAAAATACAAAGTGTATTAACTGCTTAATGTTACAAAATGTCCTTCATCCTTTTATAATGGGATTAAACATGTGAACTATGGTAAGTAGATTTTAGATGAGCACCAAAGTCAGTTTCTGTGCAGAACCTCATTTACAATTCCCATTACAATGCAAAGACCCTAACCTGTTACAACAAACCACTGGCTTGGCACAAATACATTTTTCAGTATTTGTTTTTTTGCTTGTTTTATTCACGTCAAGTGATAGGAAGAAATTTCCTTTTGTAAAATAAGAATTTTGAAGAAAATTGCTGAGGGCATAAGGATTGGTCTAGCTCCACCTCCTGCATGTACATTTAGTGCAATGCCTGCTGCTAAAAGCACTTCCCTTATAAAAATCTCACCACAAGATTTTTGAGGGAGGTATCTCGTTCATATTTGTGTACACAAACAAATCCACATCTTAAATAATCCCCTGACATGTGCTCTCAATATATTCATAAAGAGCAAAGATATTAATTAAAAAAGCCCACTGTTTTGAAGCGATCGAGTGGCTTTTTAGGAGTCAGGACTGCCCCACAGCCTTATTTTGTATCGGGGGGTGTCACAAATAACAAGCCAACCCCTTCTCCACACCCCCACACATCCTCACAAAGATGTGTCACCAGCACCTCGCAGTTACGGAGCTGTGAAAGGATCTCCTGCTCCACTGGGGACAAAACTGCTGAAGAAAAAAAAACAAACAAAAAAACCCAAACTTTTCTTTGCTGCCACTTTACTACTGGCATTCTATGACCTCAAGACATATACATACAGTATAAACAAATATTACATACTTTCCAGAAAAATAAACTAAAATAGACATACACAAGGCTATGTTTCTTACCAAAAAAAAAAAAAAAAGGAGAGAAAAAAGTGTGGCCTTCTCCATTACTCAAACAATGATGACAAGTAAATGAAATATCAATCATGTAAGCTGTCAACCTTTTGGGACAGCAATAACTGTTAACAAGTAGTCTGGAAAAATTGTCTGAAAATGACTTGTCCTCCACATATGAGCATTTGAGGTTTCCATGGAAAATTAAGATGCCAGTGGCTATTTGGAACATTGTTCAGGTATTCTTTTTAATGGAAAATTTGCCAGTTATTGATCCAGAGCATGTACCCCTTGCTTTCAGAAAGCTGCAAGCAACTTTCCAATCAGTGGCTGTCAAAAAAATTACTGCCTTTTTATACTGATCCAAGTCAACAGCTAAAGTGCAACTCCACTGCTGCTCAATGCCCGTCTGTAATTAACTGCACTGCACAACAGCAAAATAACTTTATTTACCATTCCAAAACATTTGCATAGGCATAATACAAGGTATTTACTCTGAAGTAATTCCAGAACTGCCTGAATTGCTCTTAATGTCAACTTCTGAAACCAAATAAACCAAAGACAAAAGGTTGTGCATGGTTCAGGACAGCTTTGCCACTTATAACGTCATGCCTGTGTGGAACAGATCTGTGATCCCAAAGAATTATTTTGTCATTCTTAACCTGAAAGAAAATCCTTGATTTTCATTGTGGGGAGTACTAGCAGGACTGGAGGCAGACTGCTCCATGCCAAGATTCCTAGGAACATTTCAGCAGCTGCTCAGTTCCCCAGACACTCGTCGCAGGCCCACAGCACATTATCACCTCAAGAGGTGGGCTCCAGCACCTCAAGCCCACAACATTTACAGCCTTAAAGACTACAAATGGTGAGTAAGGACTGCAAGTGTCTCACCTGTGAGACACTACAAATGCCTCGCTGCAGAATGAGCAGGTTCAGAAGCACCTGGGCAGCTGAGGTGTTTGGTGCTGAGCCACCTGGCTATGTCCTCCCAGCCTAAAACACCTTCCTGAGCATGTTGTATTCCTTGTCTAGGAGGCTCAGATTTGTTTTTCCATAAACATATCCCAAAGTGACTGCTATACAAAGCCAGAAGGTTGAGCCATCTACATGGCAGTGAAGTAACCAACTAGTTTTAAACTGACGGGAAAATTTTCAGAGAAGAAAAGCTGCTGAAGTGGAAAGAAGTCATTTACAGACATCCCATAATTTTTTAAGGGAAAGCAGAGAGTTGAGCAATCATAACTCTAATGTACTGAAACTTTAACAGTAAGCTTGGAAGCATAGCAAAAAGATGACCTTACAGAGGCATGATTAATCGTAAGATGGTGCCAGGAAAATTCAAGTTTTCCAGTTTAACAGCAGAAGTGACAGACACTTCATATGGAACGGTGATAAATACAAAGAATTTCAGTGGGGAAGCATCACTGGTGATCTAGTTGTATGAAACCAACAACAACAAAAAAAGCAAGCACAAAATCCCCTTGGCTGGAGCAAGGTTTTTCTTCCTGCCTTTCACATGGCTGTCTTAGCACTCCTTAATATCCAACCTGTAACACAATGGTCTCACCTCCTCTGGAAATAAAATCACACAGGAGAGAGGCTTCTTCTACAACTCCCCTAAGAACATGTGTGCTCTCTGCAGACACAAAAGGATGAGAATCTCACTATGGAAGCATCCCTGCTCTACAGCAGAGGACTGGTGAGGAGAACTAACCCGAACCAAGTCATTACGTCCCACCAAAAGCACCTGTGGATGGTACCAAACAGGGCTTAGTTCTGCTACGTTCAAGGTTAAGGCAATTAACATGATCAGAAGTGCCCTTTGTAAGAAACTAGCACTCCATTTGACTTAGAAAATATCCATTTGTTATCTTCTTGATGCCTGTTTCATTTGAAAGAGGAAGTTAGGTGATTTTTTCACCTACATCTGCAACATGAAACATACATTTAACCTATAAGCAGATTATTTTGTTTCAATAAAGAACTGCATACTTCATTTCCGTAGACTGCTTTTGTATTTATAGGTATCTGTAGACAGAGATTTTTCATAGATAAATGTGTATTAAGACACAGACAGATACACGCATATCTCATACTAAAAAACAGAAAGTACATCTTTAAATCCTCTATGAATATTGAGCCTGCAGCTACAATGAAACTCTTCTGTTAGGAGGGGTGAAACAGTCTCCAGATGAAAGTAGATTTTGAAAAATTTTTAGAGCCCAGGGGTTCATTTTTAATGAGCCGTTACTTTAAGTACTGCATAAAAAATACAAGAAATTGATAGTCCATTTAGCCTGCACTATACCTAATGCAAAAGTCATTAAGATGCATTATTCTTAATGTTTATGATATGATCAGTAAGTGTACAAGTCTTTTTTTAAAAAGTCAAGCATGACCATATATCTGGTGTGCTACAGTTTTTAAACACCTACACTTAATACAGGAACATTACACTGAGCGCTGCAGCTTACATTAATACTTTGACACAGGCAAAAATACATGAACAGAAAGAAATAAAGATGGAAAACACCAGCAAGTTACACTATACCTACATAGGATAGCATGGCTTTCATTTCTTCGTCGCTTCTGACAGTAATCCGATCACCATCCTCATCTTCATCTAACAAAGAAATGGATTACATGAACATCGTGAACATGAACAATACAATAAGGGTATTTACAGTCTGAATACATACGTTTTTTTAACCTGGACATTTACAAATAAACTAAAATAATATGAATGTACACAGGTAGCCAGGTACTCTGAAATAATAATAATGTATAATGACTCCAAGTATTAATTAACAAAGACAACAATTACACCTGAAAAGGAGACATGAGTGAAGTGCTCAGAACATTGCACGAGGAAAGGTGCTGAGGCAGAGACAGGACCAGAGCACAGAGCAAGGTTCAGAAAGGCTCCAGCAAAACATTCAGAGTTATTAATACCAACATCTAGAGGAGGAATAGACTTCACAAAGACATACAGCAGGATTCAGCAGGTGCAGATGTACCGGGGGCTGAATCCCCCCACCAGCACCAGCTGGTGCAACCCTGTACTCCAGAGATCCTGTGCCCAGGTGGGAGCAGAGTCTGGCCCCATCCTCTTCTCCCCCAGTCCTCAAAAAAAGGCTGATACATGCTCGCCATTCAGAGAGCTACATGAGTTATCAGACTGACCACATGCACCCCTCCCCTCCAACTCCACCACAAAATGGTAATTTTGGTAATTATAGGACCCATAAGGACCCATATTTAAATATCTTCCTTGGATACTTGTGAGAATCATCCTGCCTGAGCCAACATGCATGAGGAAACCAAGGAGCAGCATCCACACCAGGTTTCAAACGCATGTAAAGTACCAAAAGGTGAGGTATGGAGTGAACTCATTCATACGGCTTCAGAACTGGAGCAGATTTGCTCCTGACCTCCTCAGGATGTGAGCAGGGGCTGGTGAAGTCTCTCTGCCCTCGTCCCTGCAGGCAGGCTCCGATGCACGTGCTCTTTGCATCCCCAGCCCTCGTGCAGTACATCAGCACCCAAGAAGTGCCAGCACTCCCCTGGATGCAAACTGACTCTTGCCCAATGATCTGGGAGCAGATCTAAATCAACAAATTAAGACTACCTGAGACAAGGAGTTTGGTCATTATGGCTCTGAAATCCCAGCAGATAATTCTGGGGGTATAAGAAGAGCAATGCAGAAGAGAAGAAACATCAAGAGATGAATACAAGGGGAAAAAAAGGAACAAAAAATCCCCTTAGGACTGCACTCAAAAATGTTCCCAAAGGGAGCTGTGGATCACTGGAAGCACGAAGGCTGGAAGAGGAACCAGCCAGCACGGCCACGTCCTACCAGAGCCTTACCTCCTGGAAGTTTAACTGATCAATTGCCAGATTGCTGAAACCACTTGCTGGGGTTACCAGCCCGCAGCAAGTCATGAATGAGGAAAAGATCAAGAAGAGTTAGCGAGTTGAAAACGAGTGCTTCCTCGCCTGGAAATGTTTCCAGCAGAAAGGAGGAGTTGCAGAGCTGCTCTCTGGCGAAAACCCAAGTCACAGCCGCGCTGTGGTAGCACAACAAGGTGGAAGGAGCTGCCCTAGGAGGAGTGCACACAACAAAAGCCATGCATCAGTGCGAAGGGATCAGAGTGAAAAGCAGAAGAGGAAAAACATATGACAGAGAGAGACAAATAGGCAGAGATAAAAGCCATTAGACAGGCTCGATTTGAGGGAACAGACTGAGCTGGGACCACCAAAAAATAAAAAATAAAAGAGAAAAAAGAACTGGAAAACTTCTAGGGGCAAAACTTGCAAAACGTTTCTAAATCACACACTCATTTCAAATGATAAGAAATTAACTGCAGGGTTCTCAGAAGTCTAAAATTCCTGACAGTGGTGCAAAGAGAATAAATTAAATTTAAAAATGTGTTGATGAAAAGAAACTGTAACCTGGCCTTAAAAAAGCCAAATCTAAAATAGCCAGGCAATGATTATAAAGAGAGAAAAAAAGAAAAAAATATATTTCTTTTCTGTGCAGAGATCCTTTGCCATCCTACCATGACATTTAAGCGGGCACAGCCCCAAAACTAGCCAGATATAATGCATGGGTTCAGAAAGATTTCCAGGCTTCTCTACTTGCCTAGAGCACAGCAATACGATTTTCCAGCACATTAGGGAAGCAAAAGTAGAACCAAAAAATCCTACGTACTGGCTGGATTTTGCTAATGTCACTTAAAATGGAGGAAGAAATCCTAGCAAGATACCAAATAGAGTGCAGCAGATGGTAAACAAATATTATGAAGCAATCTTCGCAAAATCTGCAGTGTGTCACAAATATACAAAATGGCAGAGTTTGGATAAAAGGATCATAACAGGCCATATGTTGTTAGAGATTTTATTTGTAGCAATGTGCGATACGATGGTGAAATCCACATAAAGGTCCAATAGCAGGAGAAGTGCAGCCCCAGGTAGAAGCCGCAATGGATGATGCACTGTAGATAACAATAACTGAGCAAACAGCAGAGGAGACTACACTGGATGGCAATTATCCACATCCGAAGAAGCAATGAAGCAGGTGAGGAGGAAGCTTCAGCTGGAAAAATCCAGGCGTTTGATATGGATAAAGGAACCAGAAAAATCAGGCATCAATATACATAACATATTTTAGATGCCAGTTAAATGGCAGGGGAAATGGTTTTGTGCAGATGTAAATGACAGACTAGAGACATGAACTGAAAGCACAGAAGCAGATGTTAGAAGACACAATGAAATAAGTATTTCCAGGAAAGTTCTACACATGGTACCATTAATATGGGCTACTGCCCTGATTGCAGGGACCGCTACTGGTGCGTGAAGTTCAAACAAAGCTAATGGGTGACGTGGGAGGTATGTTTAACAACAGCATCAACAAAAAATTAACAAATCATAAAAAAAAAAAAAAGCAAGGTCTGGAGCCTGGTTTCGTCCAGGTCTCTGTAGAAAGTCTTGTTTTCAAAAGCAGGGCAGGAGAAACGTCCAGGCTAGAGAGAAATAACATTTACAGTGCCCGTTCTTAGGGTTCTGGCATTTTAGGAGAGCAAAACACAAGTGTGAAAAGAAAAATGGAAAGCGCTAGGTAGTACTTGAAGGCTCACAAACCAATATTTCCTTTGATTATTTGCACTCAGAATTGTCTGTACGGCTCTAAAGAAGGGAAATGCTAATAAGAGTGCAAGGCCCTTTGCTGTCCTGTCTGCTCTCTCACCTTCAGCACCGCTACCTGGCTCGTGCAGCACTCCTAATCCCCTCCAGCTCCTCGTTATTTCATCTCCATCAAAGGAAAACATGGAGATACACAGAAAAAAAATATTGAAGGGGAACAGCAGGAGTCCTCTCCACTTGGAAGAAATCTCTTAGCACAGTATCTTATCCCCTAATACGTGGTTTGACTCCCCTTTGCACCTTTCTGCTCTTCACATAGGACAATCCCCCAGGGAATCCCTTCAAAGATAAAAACAAATGGGATTTAGAGAACAGAGCTGAAATAGTCAGCGGGTACGTCAGCAGAGGTCTAAATCCACACCAACACAGCCACTGAGAGCTTTCCTAACCTAGCAAAAGCACAATACAACCGCCTTCACATGGTGTAAGGGCCAGCAGGGACAGCCCCAGCCTACAGCTTGCTCAGATCCCATACACAAGCTGCACTTCCCAGCTTCTCACCCAGACCCAGATGCCCAAGCCTAACCAGGTGGCACTGTCCTGCAGCTCCAGGAGCTGAGGCTGAGCATCTGTCCACACCTCCTCCTGCACAGGAGGAAGGCAACAGGGTGATGGTGCATTTAGCAGCCTTTCTGACAACCACCAGACGACTGTTCTGGCAAAGGGAAGCATTCACTTCTTCTATGGAGTGCTGCAAACCCAGAAGGGTTTGGGACACCTTGGCCATGCTGCCATATTTTGTACAAAATCCCTATGTTGTGTGCCAGTGTTTTGTAAAAGCCAACACTCTTTTGATTTCTTCCAACAGAGAATTAAAATTTTAAACTCAGACCTACAGGTACTTTATACTCTTC
The DNA here is from genome assembly GCF_964035555.1 of Netta rufina. NCBI lineage: Eukaryota > Metazoa > Chordata > Aves > Anseriformes > Anatidae > Netta > Netta rufina. The sequence goes on along the minus strand of NC_140134.1, from coordinate 21,082,923 downwards.
ATTTAATTCCAGCAATATAATTGCAGTGAGGAGTAAGAGCACGGTAAGGTCATGCTGGTAATTAAAGCTATATTGTAGAAATATGCTCACTCAAGTTGTGATTAAATAATAAAATATTACTTAGTCGAGTATCATCATTAAACTTGCATTAAGGCATAAATATTTAACCGTAACATAATGAACGTAAACATTATTTATGAAAAAAATGACAACCTTATAACATCACAAAAGAGACGGTTTATACCGGTCGTACTTACACTCGAACGCTGTTGTCGTTGCATCTGGCAAAACTTGACCGATGACGTCCTGAAATGTAAAGAAGAATGAGCTACACCTCAAAGGCGAGATGCCCGAGATGATGTAGAGTAATTCATCTTAATTGTTCCCCAGCTGCAGGGAGAAGACAAAATCCTGCTCCTCACCACTGCCCCCAAAATCACCAACTTTTTAGCATACAACACAAATCAATACGAATCACCACGCTCTTCTCTTTCCTTTGCACATCACCTCCAGGAATACCTTTTCTCCTTTTTAAACAGCTCAATCATAATCGCAGAGCAGTCAGTGCTGGCTGTTGCTGCGGTGTAAAGGATCGATTTTGTCCGTGGGTTACAGAACAGCATCCAGCTAACTCATGGAGATAAGTCATAAAAGCAGAGGTTTACGAATGGCTTTTTAAGTGAGAAAGCAGGTTTTCTGCCTCGGTCCCTCTGCTCCTATTGCCTTGACTCCTGGATTTTGGTCCTTCCCAGCACTGCGAGGCAGCCTCGTTGCACGCCCCCAGCCCGTCCTGCCCGCGGCTCGCCAACAGCGGGGTAACAACCACAGCTCTGTGTGGCTTTTGGGCCACCCACGTGAACCAAAACAGACTGAAGGGATTTTTGCTGCTTTCACTCCACAACTGCCCAGGAAAGCAGCAGGATCCTGCAGCCACACCGAGCCTGCTGCTGCCCCACAGAGCCATGCACCCTGAATCCATGCCCACCACGCAGACCAGGAGGTCTGCAGGGCCTCTTGCCACTTTTAACCAGAATTTAAACTTCCTCAGTGCTGGATTCGAATAAGTTGGCAGCTCTGGAGGAATTTAAGTTAAAAGAGCTGAAGCAGTTAACATGCTAACCTACCGGGCAGCCCTCAGCCTCGGCGTTATCCCAGGGAAGATGCAAACTGCACGCTGAACACCACACACAAAAATGCTGCTTTGGGTCAAATGCAAGCCTTTTCCGTACAACTAAACCGAGGTGAGCAGAGTTTGGTGTGTTGTTTTTTTTTTCCTTAAAGCCTTTACACACAGCACTCCCTGAAAATCCAGTGAAATGTGCTCAGATTTAAGGCATCCCGGCCTCCCGGCGTATGTGCTGCTGTCAGCCTCGGCGAGGCTGCAATATGTCATGTCGGGGCACGGCAGAAATGCACAGCATGGTTTTCTCCTTCCTGCTGCCTGATTTCTCACGTCAGGCAGTCTCTCCGCTGACAGTGTCACAAAGTGATTAGAAATTAATGAACAAAAATATTTATTGTGGTACGTACACTGTGAGCATCTTGGGGCGCTAAGCACTCCCCCGTATCAAAGCTTTAGGAATCATTGTCCTGTCACTTCTGTTTTCTCTATTTTTTCATCTGAAAACAGGAAATTAAACATTCTGTGCAACGTTAAAGAGACACAATTAATATAATGAGAAGGCAGCGAAAGCGACAAAGATTTCCACAGGGCTAACTGAAGCAAATAATATTCCTAAAAACTTTCCCATTTCAGATGTTAAAATAAATGATCAGTAATTTAAACTATTAATTGTATACTAAAAGACAAAAGATGTGCAGTGCAGCTTCCCCAATGATATACATTGTAAACCTACGCAACCATAAAAAGACCCAAAGCAATGCCGTATTAATCAAAATTCTTCCATTTAAATAGTTCTGCACGGTTCGACAGCTCCGTAGATACTCTGTCACAAGCCAGACACACTGTACCCTCTGTCCCTAACAAGAAATTAAAGTCTTGCCTAACCAGAAGACTGTGCTGTTAACTAATTATTTCTAAATCTATTTAGTTAAACGTTGAAAATTCCTCAGCAAACACACTTTAATTGCATTAGGTTTAAGCTACTTGTAAAACATTCGTGTGCGGGCACACAGACACTTCCATTACACGGATTTAAACGTTGCTATCAGAAAATAAACCCGATTTTGGGATGTTTACAAATTGTAGTTGAGAGGAGTGTAAATATGCCACAGCAAGAGACACTTCTGGAGGCCCCAAATGTCTGCTAGGACAGCCCCAAGGCTCCCAGAGCTGCACCAGCACTGTAGCAGTGATGGGAAATTCCTCTCAAACATTTTTTGTTCAAAATATTTTTTTCTATGCATTGAGACTTCTTTAAAAAATGGTAGCAACCAAGTACATCAATTTAAGAGCTGTTCACCATAATTCTGGCTTACACTAAGTAGTTAAAGAGACAACCCTACCGACAAGCACAAAAACTTTGCTCTGGCTGACTTTCAGTACCTCTGTCAAACCACGGCACCGAAGGCAGCCTCACAGGGGGTGGGAGGGAGGGAAATGCCACCTCCACCCTGTTCCTACCGCAGGATTTTCATCAGCTGCCTTCCAGGCTCTGCCCTCCAGCAGACCTCACAGTGACCCGAGCTTAAAGGATTATTCAAAATTTCAACAGATTGTGCGCAGTGGTTTTCTACTACCACAACAGAGATCACGAGGAATAAAATATTGTGACTTGTAAACAATTTCTCAAGTGGGCTCACGTGTGATAGCTTCTGACAGACTGAAAAGCCTCCAATAACGACGAGCAGTATCAGGGAAAGGCAGCCAAAAAGGAATTCCGTCAAATCCGCTCTCTAGAATAGCTGTGGAGCACTTATCTTGGGTGAGGGAGCAGAAAATGTGAAAGCACTGCTTTTAATAACAGGGTAAATATTGAAGCCGGGGGCCCCGTTCTCTTATCAGTTGAAATTGGTCTTGTCTCAGTATGACATCACGGAGTTATCCTGAATTAACACCGAGTGCTTAAATGCTCCAGCGACAGCTCGGGCAAATGAGTCCAGACAGCCTGATGAAAAAACCAAGCTCATTGTAATTCATTTAGCGGCGCCTTTAAAATAAATCTGTTTACTGGTAACTTACAGGTCTGCAGAGCTGCTACGCGCAGGACATATTTGAAGTGACATTATGAAGAACAGCTCTTAGCACCCACTTCAGGGAAGTAATCAGGCAAATGCCCAACCCAAACACGCCGGCAGCGCCGCTCCCAGGGCTGCGCAACCCCGCTACACGGCGTGGTGACCTGTAAGGGCTCCTCCACGGGGCAGAATTAGAGCAGCTGAAAACTTAAAAAAAAATAAAATAAAATAAATAGAAAAGTGTCATTTAGCGCATAAGGCACTGCACTGGGCATCAGGCTCTCGGACTCCTACCCTACAGCTACCAAGAGGTTATCCCAGGTTATCCCATGGCTACGGACAGTGTACCTTGTGATAATACCACAGCTTCCTCGCTGAAAAAAATATGAATTAATTTGTATTTGCAAGGCTGTTGATACTTCTAAGATGCTAAATTAACAAAAATTACATTAAAAAAAAATTGTGTGTTCTCAAAGGTAATTCTACGGTGTTTTCTCAATACAAAACAAAAGGTAGACTTGCCTTAAAAGAAGGAAAAATAACCTTCCTATACAGCTTCCCCAACCCCTCAGCTGCAGATCTGGGGGAAAACACCTGGTTTTGGGATCTGGCTATCAGGTGCACTCACTTCCCAATACTCCAACCACAGGTGGTGCCAGATCTACCACGCTTCAGCGCGCCGAGCCTTATTTCATTTAATTTCTGAAGGCAGCATATAAATTAAATACACATGCATGCTGTGAGGGCAGCTCCTCAAACACAATCACTTAAACGAACGAGGGCCTTGAGAGAACTCAGACCTTCCTGAACTCCTTCCTACCATGGCCAAGATGTGTCACCACGGTGTGTCCTGCTGTACGTAGCCCAACACTGGTGGTGAGGGCAGAGGTACTGTGGATATAGCTTTGAAAACTGAAAATCATCATCAGCGACACAGATGTGACCTGATGCAAAAATCCATTCATTCTCCCTCAACAAACAGCTGGGACATTTCACCCTAGAACAACTCACTCTGTTCCACCAGTGAGTGGGATATGAAATAGGACTGCTAGCTGGCTACAAATAAACAGAGATAAGCATCAAAATCCACGTGGAAGGGGAAGAATCAGAAGCCTCCAGTTTCTCTGCATGACTTCAACAGTGATGCAGAATAAGACAGAATAAGACTGGCATTGCATTAGCCAAGCCTGCCTACGGTTCTTGGCTTTTGAGCACAGATGATTTGTGAAACTAACGTCAAGCTTGCTGATCACAGGAACTGCCCATCTAGCAGCAAGGAGAATGCTCTGTGCGACCCCCGTTAAATCACAGTCCCTTCACTTTGACTTGTCGTTCGTATTGTATGTCAGATGCCCCACACAACCATCTCTCCAAAAGCATTAGCAGTAGAGTCCTCACTAACTAGAGATGTGCCAAGCTGAAGACTGCCTTGACACATCCTCCCTGACTCATTTCTTTCACACTTAACATGGCCACACTCTCGGGAAGCATCACTTCCATGTGACTGGAGATTACTGCAGGTGCTGATGACCTCAGGTGCCCCTTGAAGTCCTTGAGGTCCATCGATCACAACTCTTAGAAGCCCTTCAGATGCCAAAGGCTCTGCCAGGCTCTTTGAGTGTGCTGGAGGTAGGTACTCAAATTCGCAGCAGGGCAAGGTTGTGGGTACCTCACTAGACCCAGGTTCAGTCCTTCACCCCGATCCAACTTAAAAATTAGGGGAGATAAAGCCTATTGCTCCTTGAGCAACTGTGCTATGGTACTTCTGCTTCTTTGAGATCCAGCTCCAAAATACATGCTCTTAGTGTCATGTCACAACTGAGCACAGTTTCATTTTAACTTCAGGTCACAAAGTCACACAGTGGCCACAGCCGCTGCCTGAGGGAGCAGCCGTAAGCACCACGACAGCACCACAGAGCCTCACACGTACGATGGGACCTGACCACCGTGCTACGGCTGTGCTGCCTCAACACCCCTCCAGCTTCAGACTCTGATCCCCAGACCTCACTGCTACCCTAAACCAAGTAAATCGTAAGCTGATTCCTACTATGCTTTTCCAAAGCCATGCCCACAGCGCCTGCAACAGGTGCAAAGGGATTACCTGGGCGGGGATGGAGGAGCTTCTGCAACTCTGCGGGGCACAAGGGAGCCCTCAGGAGGCTGTGGGGCAGCTCAGGGCCAAGAGATGCAACAAACCCGCAGCACCGCCACGTCCAGCTTCAGCCCACGTGCTAATGCACATCTCCCACACCCGAGCTGACGCTGATTTCCACATGACAACTTTCCCAGTTGATCCTAAGCAACACCTCATGACCACCTCACGTCGTGCTAGTAGGGGGATCCTGTGCATAGGGCAGGACCAAACCCTTGGAGGGTTCCCTTGGGACACGACTGGGGCCTTTAACTGCGCACTGCTCTGCAGCACGGCCTTTTGGCTGCGAGCCCCTCTTCGGGACAGCATCACCTCCCCTAAAACCCACTGCCACGAGACCCTTCCTAAGACCCAGGGGGTTATTTCCCCGTTAGAGCCCCACAGCACGGACCCCCCCCAAGAGCCGCCGCGTCCCCCCCCCCTTTGGCGGCGCTCACCAGCACATCCCTGAAGAGCAGCTGAGGCGCCGAGTGGACGGTCCAGTCCACGGCCCCGCCGTCGGGGATCTTGATGCGGATGACCAGCACCTGGCTCTCCATGGCGCTGGAGGGGCCGCAGAGCAGCCAGAGCATCCCCGCCCCGCCGGGCTCACATGCTGCGGCGGGCCGGCGGCGGGGGGCTGCCCGCCGGGGCCGGGGCCGGGGCCGGGGCTGGAGCCGGGCAGCCTCCGCCCCTCCCCGCCCGCAGGAAGGACTCAGGGCCGCCCCGCTGCCCCGGAACCAAAACGGAGACGCCGGGAGGAGAGAAGGGGGGCGGAATAATCATAAAAAAATAAAGAGGAGGAGGAGGAGGAAGGAGCGGAGGCGGCGCCATGTTGCGGGAGGAGGAGGGCGCGGAGGCGGCGCCATGTTGCGGGAGGAGGGTGGTGGTGATCCCGCTGAGGGGGGCGCGGGGCTGTGTTCGCCCTCGGTTCCAACGGGAAAACTCTTCGTGAGGCAGCACGGCAAACATATCGGGGCTCCTGCCCTAATTAAGAAGTTTGGGAAATGTCCAGCGCTGCTGGCCTGCAGAATGTAAAGTAACGGGGGCTGCTAAAGCGGCAGAGCTTCCATAGGAACTCACGAGGCTTTTGCCTTTGGATTATTTAGACCGAGATTCCTCCCCTCAGTACATAAAAATCCAAACATGGGCTCCTCAAGCCATTCTTCGCAGCCCTGTTTCCACTTTGGGGCCACATCCTTGCCCCAAAATGCAGCAAACCCCAAGGCCAAAGAGTAAATGGGTCCCTGCAAAGAGGCCCGCACTCATTGCTCCTATTGCTCTTGCTCTAAATTACAGAATGAGAGTTCTGCTAAATACCTCATACCAGGTAAAAGGCATTCATCCAAGGTTTTCTCCATGGCTCTTCAGAAGACCAGCCATTTCAAAACAGCCTGCTACAAACCATAGCCCCAGGGCAGCAAGTCCTTGATAAATGCTTAAGCCCGGCTTCCTCAGCAGCACCAAGAATGGGTATAAAAAATAATATAAAATAGCTTATTTTTTGACAGCAGTTAGTGAGAAGGCTCTCCGCTTGGCACAGTGCAGCAGCACAACACTTCACTGCTCAGTTCAGAGCATTAATCTCAATTGTAGGCTATGGATCTGTGCATTTTATCACAATCTCTCACATTATCATATATGACAAACTGGACTGTTTGACTTATATTATCAATTTTGAGGGGGAAAAATTGAATGTGCATTTGATCTAATTCTGAACCATCTTCAAGCTTCCTCACATTAGAATTCGACATTGTTTGAGCTTGAGGGGGAAAAAAGAAAAACCACAATCTTTCAATGGCCATTAGCAGAGATAAATTTTATCTCTGTTCAATAACTTCATAATTTAGTTCCTACACTATAAATTAATAGAGCCCCAGCTCCTAAATATCTAAGGAATTGGTGCTGCCCACATGGACTTCCTTCTGTTCAAATGAGCCTTTTACCTGAGGTCCCTGTATACCTTTCAATCAGGTTCATTTCAATCAGATTCATTTTCTATTAAATTTTAAAGAATAGGATACAAAATCATAGAATTTCTATGGAACTGCAATTTTTCTAAAATGTCTTTTTCATTTACAAGACTATGGGGAAAACCAACCCAATTTGCCAAATTTGCATAAATAATATGTAGCTTTTCCAGGGCTAATCATAACCTTAATCCCCCATTCTGGTTTGTGTTGATGCAGATGTAATCAAACTTCAAGTTTTTTATATCTTAAGAAGTAAAGTGCATAAAGTATGTGTGTCTAGATACAGGTTTGTTTTTGCTACATATTTCTTTAGAACCCATCTTTCATAAGAGATTTCCATTCTACCTGCACTGTTTGTAACTAAGTTAATCACTCTCCACAATTTCTGGTATAATTAAATAAATCTATATTTTCCCTCAATGTTGGGGGGAAAATGGGTAGCAAAACACAGGTATTTTTAATGTATTTTTAATATCTCATAAAATATTCTTAAAGTTCAGTAATCATCCAAAGAATCTCTTCTTTAAAACTTTCTGACAGAAGAAGTTCAAGAATTCCAAAGGAATAAAATTATGAAGCAGTCCAGTTTTCTCCACTAAATCCAGCTGACTGCTGTCAGCAAGAAATATGCATGAATTTCCTATTTATGATTATGTATTGGAAGTTATTTTCTATCTACAATGACTTAATATTCAAATTCTGCAAGGGAACAATATACCAGTTCTTTAATTACAGGAGGATCACAAAGCCCTTGACTTCTATAAATTCTATTTTTATTTGTGCAGGGGAAACATCCTTCTTCAGTGCCACAGACTTCCAGGCTGGCTGTGTGCTACAAGTGCAGGAACAATTGTCTCAGAGCAGTCTGCTGCTGCTCTCTGCTGCTTTCCATTGCCGTTGGAAAGGATAGAGGAGATCTGGAGATGCCCACGTAAAGGAAATAAATTTTTGTTTTCAAGGAAAAGCAAAATGCTGACACACAAAAATACTAAAATTACCATCTTTGCCATGCTGCAGGATCTCAGAGGAGTATCAGTAAGCGGTATGGAAATAATGCTGTACCCCACTGATTCCCTGTAACATGGTTATCATGGCAATTTGCGAGGCCCTCAAAAAGTAAGGAAATAAGTTATTACTTGTTTCCCTCTCTAATTCCCACTGCAAAGGAAGCTATCTAACACACTCATTTTCCATCTTTTCACTACCACAGGCAAAGTTTCACTACCACAGATGAAATTTCTAGTCCTGCTAGCAGAAGTCCATAGAAAGAAGGGGAAGGAAGGACAGAGCTGACGCTCCTGCCCCAGTTCGTGAATTTTCCTGTTCAAGGACCTGTGTCTAGCAGGTTTCCTCTCCCCATTTTCCTTGCCATCAGCGGAGGGATGCATGAGCTGAATCTTCAGAGCGAATCAGGCCAGTGCAGATGAATAATGCAGTGCTCAGAGCTCACACAGTCTTCTCTATGCAGCACTTCTTTACCTACATGCTATTTTTACACCAACCCTTACAGTACACACACTGTAATCTTCAGTGGAAATCAAAGCAGGTAAATTATGCCAGCTGCACTTGGCTGTATGAGGAGCTGAAGTGCATGAACAACAGTATTAGGACCACAAAATAATTTCCACTGTCCTATGCTCAGATCATTGGGGAGAAGGAAATGAGGCACACGAAGGAAGCCGAGGATAAGGCAGAGTCAGGACGTCCCACATTTTCGTTATGGCTCCTACTGAGCATCTGTGGGAAACTTTAACCTCAGTACCACCAGAATTTGCCAGTTTATGATGTGGGAACAACGTGCATTTACCACATAACACAGTATACAGTTGACATTTGTTAGCAACACATGCTAAAAGTTATTCAACATTTTAACTATTAAAAATGTTTTGGTATACTGCAATACTGTACTATGTTACATCTAATTCATATACAGTATATAAAACAGACTCACAGGAAGCAGAATCTAAATGCTAGTCCTTGGTTTACCAAATTTATCACCTCTGGCCCTTCTTCTCTCAAAATGCATCTCCCAGGAGAGTATCACCCAGGTGTACCACCTTGATAACTACAAGCATAGATCAAGATCCCTTAAAACCTGCTCTGAAAACATGCAGAAAACAAGCTGCCTTCCTTCCAGGCCTTCCCGCTGCTCCTCAGTCATTTTGCAGGGGTTTAAACAGGCAGAAACTCAGCGCTCAGAGCCTCCGGACACAAATCAATGCCACTGAGAGGCAAAGGGCTGTTTGTGAACCAAAACTCAGGACATGAATTCATCTGATTTTCAATTCAGTGGGAGTGGAATCCAGCCTTAAACAGATCTATTAAAACTCCTCATCATCATAAATTCATCTTGAGTTAAAAAAAAAAAAAAAATAAAGCCATAAATTTGATGTTTAAAGCTCTTGCTTGAAATTATGAACGTACCTTAAAGAATACAGGCACGTTTCATGCATAATAAAATTAATATTGTTTAAATGCTAGATATGATGCACAATTACTGAAAAACTGCAGCACAAACTCGACCAGTTGGATTGAGCAAAAATGGCTGTGTATAGTTAATGATATTACTGTACTGCACCAGACCAGCTTCAGGGTCTGTATAATTGTTTCTGTCAACCTATAAATTCTTGAGTAACAACAAAATTATTGTGATTTTTCTTACTAAATAATTCATACATCACAAAGCATGTGTATAACCAGGCCCATGAATCACTAAGCGTGTAACAACTGTATCTAATGGCATTTCTTCTTCTGAGAAGTAGATTTGACTTTGCAATAGTTATAATTTTATACAAAAATTTCAAGTGTTCTTTACAAGCAGTCTATTTTGAGATTTGCATTTGAAAATTGAAAGTTTCCTCAGTCACTTGTTGTCCAAAGGACTGCTTTGAATTGTGTCTTACAGTTTTAACTCTATTAGGGTTATTAATATCATCGCAAGTAATAAATTAGTTTTATAATGAACTAGTACAGGGCTCATAAACTGTGCTTAAAGTGATGCAATTGCTATTAAAATCTAAGCCATACATATTCTACCTTACCAAGCAAATAGCAACCATAATGCATCCGAACTGTCTTCAGTATAACACAAAGTACTCCATCATCTCAAATCTAGTGGCTTCCTCTCTATTTTCTAAATGCTGAATAAATATATATTTGGCTTTTCTGCAAGACAACCGCCTCATTGCAAATGTTAATAATCTGGATGGGTTCTTGAACACAGACAAAAATCGTGACCTCTCGCAACACTGCAGAAAGCTCTCATTATGTGGACTGCACATAAAAAATATGTTTTTCTTTCTAAGAATGTATTGCAGTGCATTTACTAGAACATTATGATGTATTAGCATAAATAATTAAGGTCAGACTACACTCATCTGTGAGTAATAAATAGTTTGTGATACATGAGCCTTCTTTATTTCGGCTGTGTTTATTCACTTTCTAATTCACAAAGGTCAATAATTTACACTGAGTTTCCCAATCATTAATGCAAATTTTGGTGTTCCACTGCACACATGCTTTATTTAAAAGACTTAATTGCAAACACAGTAATACCATCTTATTCTTTTCTAGAAACCAAAAAACCTTCAACTAAACTTGGAACGTATTAGTGATGATTTCTACTTTACATTCCCCTTCCTGCAACCCCTGAATTGCCACTTTTTGTTGGCACGTTTCAGCTGAATGAAGTAGCCCAAGAAGACACGACATGTCATCCACTTCTGTAACTGTGTGTTTCAGAATAATACCAAGACAACTTCCTTTTCTGTAGTGAACATGATTAAGGAGTTACAGCAAAGCCAATTTAATTTAAATGGCTGAAATAAATAATATATGAAGCAGAATCTCCTTTGTTTCTGGCAAAGTTGGTGTAAATCAGAAGCCTAAGGGCGCTCAACTATTAAGAAATACCTACGTTTCTTTCAAGAATAGCATACATCAGGGAAAGCTACAATTATGGTTTGCAAAGAGATTTAGACAACCAGGGTGCTTATAGTGCTGCTAGCTTTTCAAAGGTGGCTATTTAGTCAATTCAAACTTTTCTTCATTTTTCTTGCTTACAAAATGATTCCAATAAATCCTATTCCATCAATTTTAAAGTTGTCACAAACAATAAGGCCTGTGACAAAATGCAGGAACACTTCTCTTTTGAGCGCAGGAAGAACAAACTCTAGATTCCTGTTCTCCTTTTCCAGAACGTGTTAGTAGCAGGAGGAATGTCAGTAGGTTTGAGAATACTTAAATCTCAACAGAATTAGGCTGAGGCAAGCAACTTAAAACCAGACATGTTTTGCTTATTCTCAGTTACATTGTAGACATCTTCCCTACCAAATCCATCCTTTCCCATCCAAACACCACCCCACTCCTTTTATGCCACCGAAGAAGTTCTTGCTCAGTCTCATTTGCTCAGTCTGTTTGTCAGAGAATAAACATTTCCTCCACCAAATTTTCCTGCAGGCTCCAGAAGTACTACATGTAAAACCATTGGTCCCCTTCCCTTCTCCAGCCTCCTAAGTCTCAGCAGTTAAACAAGAAGTTACGGGGGGGAAAAGCCTTCCTTTCTGTCAATGAGTAATTCACCTGCCTTCCTACTGCAGCCAGAGCTGCTTTCAGTAAGGCAGAGCTGGTTACTGCACTTTCACATAAGAGCTCAGAAAGGACTGATGGTTTCTCTCAAACAATTGACTCAAATTCAGGCTAAGGTTGTTGCTGCAGTTTTCTGGATTTTCAGCATTCACGGTGTACATTGGAGAGTAAGGACAAATATCCAAAAATCAAGAAAAAAAGACTCTATGCACTCAGAGTTGCAGCATTTCAGGCACAAAGTAAGTTGTGGAGGGATCCAACTGCTGCGTAACTCAAAGAAAGGAGGTAGCTCCAGGTTCCTGGAAAAAAAACACTGTGAAGTGCTCCAGGGAAAGGAGGGCGATGCAGAGGAAGGGACACAGCCACTTATGTTTGAGGCAATGTGAAGTACCAACCATAAACAATTGGGAACATCCATCTGTACTTCGCTGCCATCTATACTTTGATGTACCTAAGTCTAGTGTTCATTTACAATGGAAAAAAGCTAAGAACTTCAAGCTGAAATTGTGTCTGCTGGGAAGGTTTTCAGGTAGTACATCTTCTAGCAATAAAAGCAGTGCTATTATCCATAAAAATATAAATATATTTAAGTACCATGAGCTGCCTAGAATGTAAGTTGCATTAGTAGTCACAAATGTTGTTGAAACCACCCTGAAAACACCCACATCTTGACACAGTTTGGAGAAGCAGACAATAACAGAAAACTGTATTTCTTGGGGTACTATCATTAGCGCTACACAGTCTCTAGTGAAACATTTGTCAAACATACAAAAAGGTATAAAAGTGAAATATAGTAATTAAGACCTGGGCTTTATCGATTGTGTGGCTTAAGTAATTTTTCACTACAAACATAAGATTTAATAAGTATAAGTAGTTAAAGATCCTGACTTGGCTGTAGTCATTAGCATGTAATTGAACTGGTAAAAAAGATCAGTTAAACCTATGTTGATTACCACCTTATCTTTGAAAGGCAATTAAGGACCTCAATCATTGCAACAAGATTTGATTGTGCAGCCTTTATTGGACATTGATCTTTCAGCAAAACGCAGTTACATTTTCCATTAATTTACAGTAACACAGTTTAACTTGGATACCTGAGACCATTGACCTAGGTAAGATGTAATGCTAAGCACTCGTTTAGGCTAAGATGCCCCCAGTAGTCATTACTGTTTAAAAAGTCTGCTACAAGAAGTAGCTACCTGATCCTCTGGGTTTAGAGTAAGGTTTCATTTATCCCAAGCAGTTGTTAAGGGAGGTGAAACAAAGCTCCCTGCCTTTTTATGTCATCTCTCGCTCATTTAAACATCATCCTTGAACACAGTGTAGAGAGATAATTAAGGCACGAGTTACAAGATAAACTGCACTTTGTTTCAAAGGAAGCGGAGCAGATGAAATCCACAAAAAGTGAGAAGGGTCACTTGGTAACTCGATCATCTATACAAAAATTTGTCAACAGAAGCGTATGCTGCGTACACAACGTATGCATAGCATAATACACTGAAAAAGGAACTCGCTAAGTAAAACAACTACGAGTGAACTGTTCTGGACCAGAGGAATTAAAGACTGGTTCCCTACAAGTTTGCCTCTTGAAGCCATGGGTTGACAGGACAACCCCGAAGGGCCTCACAGGCAAGAGAACGCAGGTAGGTGCTACCCACACAAATCCATCTCTGAACAATTAAACTGCTAGAAGCTCATCCTTAAAGCGTACTTTAGCAACACCCTTTAGGTCAAACCTTTGGACTAACTTGCAACAGAAGAGCCTCTTCTCCTGAAACTGCACCATCTTGACAGCTCCAAGGCAAGAGCTTACAGCGATGAGGATTCGAAAGCCAAAAGAGCAAGGGTTCAGCTGAGCACTGAGCCATCACAGGACTAGTGCACGCTCATCCTTGCCATTCCCACATCCCCCAGAGCCTTACAGAGATGTTTCAGACAAGATGTTATGAGCCTGCTTGGCCATCAACATCTCCACCTTGCATTAAGGCCAAAGCTAAGTAGCCCCCATTTATAGCTAGGAGAATGAGACGAAGTATTTTACCTTTGTTTGAAGGCAATGAAGGATGTTGATATTCATATTTGAGTGATTTCATTATCATTTAATAACTTGTGTTACCCCTTAAAAATGGCCTATTTTCCATTTTATGTACTGTAGCAGGTCGCATGCAGGCCTTAACAAAACAAATGAACGACTATATTTGCACTCTGCCCTCAGACATCTTCCAGTTCATCCTTTAGCATGATCAGCTTCATAAGAGCAAGAGGTCTATTGATTTTCATGTAATACAAGAAAATATTACATTTGCTTAATTGTTACTCAGTGAGATCATTGAACAAGAAATCAAGTCTCTATTTAATGCTGCAAGCAGCACAGAATTGCAGTAATCAATAGGGTAGTTTGTCAAAGATGTTCTCTAAGGAGACTTGCCCATCACCGTATGGACAAGGAGTCACGTTGCCTGCATTTATTGAAAAACAGGTAAGCAAAGTCAGCAGTACACATTATCAGAAATCAAACAAGCTGCAGTGAGTGGAGGTGCAACTCCAATGAAGAGCTGTATTTATAGTCTGGTAATTAAAAACCATTTTATCAACCTCGCGTTGAGACTAAACCTTTACAGCAAGATATTGACAAGATCTGCAGCAATGAATGAGCAGTATTTGACTTTAAACTTATGAGCTGCAGTTATTTAACTTTATCCAATACAGTGAAAATCAGTTCTAGAATAACAACACTAAGTCATTTTTATTATTAATGAGGCTTCTTACAATACTGTATCTTCATCTCTGAGACCCATTTAACTTGTATCAAGAGTATTGGCCAAAATTAAATATAATAGCGTAAGCGTTTCTCTGATTAAAGCATTATTTAGTGTTGCTTTTAGAAAACTGTATTGCTTCATTAAGTGGGAAACAGTTCCATTATCTGGAATTAAGTAAAAAAAGTATTTAAATTACATTATACTGTAGCCATAGCTTGATAATAATTTATTTAGGAATAGTAATTACCCTCCAAAAACAGTACCTACTCATTTTACATTTATCTTCCTACTTATGAAAATTGGAACAATCAACTTCCATCACCAGACTTGGCATTTAGAATAGACAGCATTATTTGCTGGCATTAAAACTAAGCAACAGTAACACATTCTGTACAGGTGTTTTTGTTGTTTGAGCTTATTATCTAATAATTCCCCATTTTCCACTATCCAAATAATTCCCTAAAGCTTTTTCTTTCCCTAGGTTTCCAGCTGAGTTTATGTCTTTCCATCATTGTATTTGCCTGCTCTCAACTACAGCTAAAGAAATCAATTGCTTTGGATGGTAATGAGGGTAGAATCCTTTTCATTCATATTAATTAAAAAAAAAAACAGCAATTTTTCAGTTAGTGTAGAGGACTAAATCTTTAGATTATTTTGGTTTTGTTACTTACCTATAAAGCAAACAAAAGACAACATAATGAAGGTATTTGGAATTCAAATACAATGTAAAACAAAACAAACATAAAATGTATTTTAGATATTTTATTTAAATATCATTTGAAGAAATGAGATACAAATAGTCATTTTTAACTTATTGGGCATACTTTTCCAAAAAGCCTTCTGGGCAGTTGTAAAGAGTCGCTGCTGTGGATTCATTCAAACATTCTTGCAAATGCAACAATTAATATATTACAAAACATGTCGTCAGTCTAAATCTGAGCAGCTTAGTGTTTTCAGAGACATTCTGAGAAGTTTGATATATTCACAGTTTCCTTGCCCACATGCTACAATTCAGTCCTATAAGTTGGCACACTTCTCTTTTTTAAATCATCAGAAGCTTCTTCAGCAGTTCTAGTCACCGACTTATATAAATTGTAACACCCTTAGAAATACTAATTCTTTTCCTGAGGCTTCTCCTTTTTCAACTTTACTAACCTCTGCAAAAATAAACCTGTTCTTATGACCAAAAAATTCTGTGAAGCTTCCTGAGGACATGTTAAATAAAAGAATACACAGCAAAAAAAAAAAAAAAAAGAAAAAGAAAAAGAAAAAGAAAAAAATTGCCTTCAGTTCTCTTTTAGTCACAGGGAACAGACATTTGTAGCAGTGGTAACACAAAAACCCACCAAATGACAGGTACTTGAGGGCATGATTTCAGTACATTGCACCTTCATCTTCTTTATTTAGAAAATAAATAGTAACTGGGCCATGACTCGTATGAACAGTCTCTGTGACACTGGCAAAGAACCAGGAGCCAATTCCATATAGTAAAGTTGGGATGCCTAAGAAAAGACAAAAACACGTTACATACAAAGATAACAAGCCAGGAAAATTAAGCCTTCCGATTAACAGTAAGGAATAATGCTTCAGAAATGAAAATAGAGGAAAAACATTCCTATTAGAGTCTTAAGATTTTGCCTTTACTGAAATGCTTACAAGTAGGTATCAGCACATGCTATGCTTCTTGCCTATCAAACACACATGAATCAGCAGCTGAAGAAGAGCAGCAGTGCACAGGAATTAAAACAAAAAGAAAATGGGATGAAAGAAGTGAAAGATGATCATGTATATAGTGTAATTCCTGCTAATAAAAAACAAAACAAAACACAAAAAAAACAGACACTCAAGCATAAACTCTCTTGACATCCACTTAGTCGCCAGCTCCCAGTTTTGCCGTGGATCAGGGCAGAAGTAGGAAGGAAAACAGGCAGCGACTTCACAGATCAACATGAAGCTGCTCTGGGGAAAAATGAGGTCAGTAGTCAAGACTACCGGCTCCAGCAAAACCAAAACGAGCAGGAAGGTGGATACACAGAAAGTGCCATCATTTTTAGCACCGCTGAATTATCCACCTACCACAGAGCAGACACAGGAAGAAAAATGGCGATGGGTTTAGGCCCTGAATTCAGTAAGGGACAGAAACAATTTAAGGTGTTTAGTTACCTAAATGCTAAAGCTAGATTCTCAAAAGAGGGTGGTGAGTTGACTTTTTAGTCACGCCTGCTGATCATTTAAACATGCACAGTAGCTGCAAGGGAGAGAGCAGATAAATGGTCCGACAGCGGGGAAGGAAAGATAAAATCTGATTAAAAGTTATTACTGAATAAAATCAATTTCTGTGGTTACATTTTCTCTCTATGACTGGAAAGATCAGCGAATGAGAGCTGGCAGACCGTAGGAGCAAAAGTTCACTGAAGACTTGTGAAAGAGAATGTATTTTTAAGTGAAACATGAAGAAACTGATGTAAAGTTCACAGTGCTGGCAGTGCCAGTGGCATGAAGAACTGTATCTCCTGAGCAGGTTTTGAAGAGTAACATTTCAAAGCATACCTATACCAGTTTGTATGTTACCATCGAAGCAGCAGCTGTCCCTACCAGGGCTCGTCCTGCCCTGTCGGAGCGCCGGGGCTCACCGGGCACCCCCTCAGGCCCCTGAGGCTTCTCCTCAGCCGAGCTCGGTCCCACACCTCGGCTTTTCGGAGCCAAAGCGACCGGCAGCGACCGACCCAGCCCCTTCCAGCCAGGCTGAAGGCGGCTCCGTTCCCCTTCTCCCCGGGCCGGCTCCCCCCGGTCCCCTGAGGCGCGGAGCGGCTCCGCCACCGGGCCCCGTCCTGTCCCCTTCCCCTCACCCCCACGGGGGGCGCCCAGACCCCGCTCCCTGCCTCAGCCCCTCAGGGGGGAGCCGAGGGGAAGCCGCCGGCCCCTTGTGGCGACTCACCGGCGTTGAGGACCTTGAGGACGGTGAAGGCGGCGTTCTGCAGCGCCAGGTCCTGCGGGGCGGCCCGGGAGCAGTGGTACTTGACGAAGGGGAAGCAGCCGGTGCGCAGCACCAGGTAGTTGGCGCCGTCCACCCGCCAGTTGAAGTGCGAGAGGCCGAACTGGTCGTTGCGCACCGCGCTGTACTTGACGCAGAACGAGGTCCAGTGGGGCAGGCCGCGCTGCCGCAGGTGCTGGCTCAGCACCTCCGAAGCGGGCGGGCGCGGAGGGGCCGCCCCCCGCCACAGCAGCGCCCCCACGGCCGCCTCATGCAGCCGCCTCAGCGCCCGCATCCCCCTTCCCCTTCCCTTTTCCCCTTCCCCTTCTTCTCCTTCTCCCTTCCCTTCCCTGCCGCGCCTGCGCGCTGCCGCTGGGCGGGAGGAGGCGGTGGCGGCTGAGGGGGCTGAGGAGGAGGAAGGAGCCGGGCGCCTTGCTCTGCCCGCCCGGCCCGCAGCAGCCTTCCTCAGGGGGCTGACGAGGGTCTGGGCTGCCCCAAACCCCTTTGAAGTGTTTAAAATCCGCAGCCCGTGTCCCGTTGTGTGGTTTATCAGAATAAAAGCCACGGGGTTGAAGCGCTGCGTGTTCTGTTTGAGGGAAAAAATTATACAGAATAAGCTGGGAAGAAGGGGCAGATTTTTCCTTTTAATAATTGCAAGTAATATCTCAAACTCAGCGATCGTAAGCCATTGAGCTATGTAGTATGAATGTGCTAATTAATCAATTACTACCCAACGATGTACCCAGTTTATTTACTGTAGTGTACTACATGTGTGTAGAACCAGTAATTATTAATCATCGTCAGTAACAAATTTGACTCAAGTTCACCTTCTTATAATTAATAGAGCATATAGTTAGCTTTAATATCTTCCTTTATCAGTAGCAACAGTGACTGAGGAGAGAAAAGAAGGTGCAGTGTGATGCTGGTTCACTGAGGTGAAGGGCAGAACTAACGCATTGCATCCTGACAGTGATATTCTGCTATTATATTGCACGGTCAAAATTACCTCCAGTAAGCATATACTGCCTATAAACTGAACGTTTTACAAATACTTTGGTTTAAAGAAGTATTTATTTCACAATACCTTGCAGTTAGCTTTGCGTTGCACTCTGTTAAACATGAATGAAGAAGGGAAAATTTCTTCAGCCTCCAGCAGCAGAACCTTTCACTGGTTAAGAGAATGTAATTGTGTCTTACACAACGTGTACCACAGATGGGACAAGGTAGCTTCAGTATTTACAAATGCATAGCAAAACACTGCACGCCTAAAAAGCATGCAAGAATCAAGACCAAACATCCTATTGTAGAAACTTGGGCTGAGTGACCCTTCCCCCCCTCCCCCTTTTTTTTTTGAGGAAGCATTTTTAAACCCAAATATCCAAAAATGCAAACCTAGTGTCCAGTATCAACTCCAGTTAATGTTTAATGCAAAATACTTCAGAGATGCTAGGGCCTGGGATGTTAGAAAAGATCTGTGTGTTGTATTCCTCTGCTGTGGAGGTGCTCTCTCTCTAGCTCCAAAAATGTTTGCAGGGTCAATGTTAAGAGGCAGGGCCTCTGCAGGAAGGAGCGAGAGTATTCCCAAGCACACTGCAAAATAGCCGACAGCAGCCAAGCTATCAATACTGTCAAGGCCAACAGCAGGAGCCACAAAAATGCAATTGCCATGACACACGCTGCTGCGGTGTCTAAGATCAGAGTGGCAGTCCACAGGATAGGACCACGGTACCCTAAACAGCTCATAGCTCTACACACAAAGGTAATATGACTTGATGTAGCTAAGGACACTGAAACGGGTAGGTTGGCCCTTGGTGTGTTTTGCCTGGAGGCCTTTTCTAGTCTTGAACAAGCTTATGTGCCTGAGAAGCTGTGTGGGTAAACATCTAGGCACCTACAGGCTTCTAAGCACTTGTAGTATCAGATGGCAACAAAACAGGGAGAACAACTTCAAATGGCTGATTCATAAGCTACAGACTCTGTCAATTCTTGCAAAAACATGTTTAATGCATATGTTTAAAATATCCTTTGTGATCCATGAAATGCTATCAGCTGAATGCACGTCTTCATTTGCAGCCCTGGCCCATCAAAAGCACAAAACCTTTATTTTAATTGTCTGTCTCCTGCAGTTGACGCCAATCCCCACTTCCCCTCATGTAATTCCACAAGCATTCCTCCACCCCTAGCAGCTGGGGAATCAGCCTGGGTCTTTGCAATCATTAGCTGCAGAATTCGCTGGGAATTTCTGGTAAGCAGACACACCTGGGCCACCTTTTTCTTTTGATTCCCACATTTCCCACTTGCTTTGTTTCTTCCCAGTCTAGATCATGTTCTGAATAGTGCTAAAATTCCAGCTACAGGTCAAGAACTCTGTTACTCTGTTAGTGAGTGGGAATAAATAATCCACTAATCTGAACAGGAGAATCATAACGATATTTCTGATTTTTTGGGGGAAGATTTTAACTTCAGTTTATAGCTGCTGTATTGCTAAAAAAAAAAAAAATACATTTTTGGCACCAGCAGCATGGGAGTTGAATGTGAGAGACTGTAAAGCAGTTTCAGTCCTTCCATCAGCTCAACGCTCAGAAGTGTTAATAGTAATTAAAAACTTTTTTCCTCGAAATACATTTCACACTTTGCACATACTGAGAAATCTCTCTCACCATGGGAACTTTCAGATCACTTGTTCTCTGCAAAAACAGGTACAGTTTTCTTTTGTCAGAACAGAACAAAGACATAAGGAAGTGCAGGTTTCATTTACTCCTAGGACACTGCAGTCTATTAAGTGCCAGTGAACTAATGAGCCTCTCAGACCTTATGTTGTTCTGGCTTGGATCAAGGCATAATTTTCCTTAACCCTTAAGAAACTAACTGACTCCTTGGCTGATACTGCTGTCTTCTCGTATGCCTCCTCTTCCCCCAGGATATTGGTTTTTTATTGAAGAAACTAGGACATTAATAGAGCTTGGATTTGAAGCTAGGTGAGAATTCCTGAAATAGTTTCTTGGCACTAAAATAGGAGAGAGTATATTATCAATGCAGAGAGGAAAAGGTCAGAACAACATACTTGTGTGTAGCCCTTCAAAGAAAAACAGAGGACAAATATATCTTGTCTTAGTGGAAGAACTAATGAACAATTACACTATGCTTTTTGGCATATTATTTTCTCGGCAAGTGAGAGATCATTGTTGTACCTACCACAGCCAAAAAGACTTCCATTTCTAACCATAAAGAGTTCTATGAAGTTTGTTCATTGGCTAAATTTCACATTAGAAAAACCTGTGTAAAATTTCTGTAAAAACAAACAATATTGAGATGACATGTCAGAAAGGAACAAGAACAAATATATAAAAATTAAACAAAAATACTTAGATTTTTATTTGAAACATGAAGCCGGTATTTTAGAAGACAATAGGTTTGCAAAGGAGTTCAGGATCATAGGACGACTCCTTTCAATCTGGTATGATCTGCTGATTTGATATAGCGATAAAGACAGCATGATACCTCTAGGTGCGTGCAGGGGCATATAAGAGAAGAAAGTGTCATTTTCATTTTGTAAAACCAGTGACAGAATTTGACTCAGAAAAATTCCTTCCACAGAGAGGTATCATTTTGTACTAAACAGTTCTTCAGTTTTGCAGACAGAAGCACAACAAGATCCAATTCCTGGAAGTTCAGACGATGTATAAGGCACTGGTGTTAACAGTCAGGATAACTAACCAATGGGAGAATTAGCTAGGGATCTTCTGGACTGTTTATATTCATTAACCCATCTTTATGAAGATACAATAAGGTCAGTTATAAGTTGCAGCCCTGATGGAGGAATCACTTGGTAAAATTAAAAGGTCTGCGTTCTGCAGGTCAAGGTACATTGTCTCCTCTCCCTGAGAGGCTCTGATTCTATTAATAAGGTTTTAAAAACAAATACTG
This sequence comes from Netta rufina, assembly GCF_964035555.1. Taxonomy (NCBI): domain Eukaryota; kingdom Metazoa; phylum Chordata; class Aves; order Anseriformes; family Anatidae; genus Netta; species Netta rufina. The sequence goes on along the minus strand of NC_140134.1, from coordinate 21,061,431 downwards.
TACCTCAGGATCCACCATATGAATATCAGGGATATTTATTATGATCCTCTGCTTTTGAAGTTCATTTTTATGAAATAAGGAATATTCTTCTAAACACATTCAAAAATCATGGATATGTACGATCTCAGTTAATAGTCACAAGACAATGCTTGTGAAAGAAAAGGAAAACCAAACCTGTTCTTACAGATGAGAAAGCATTTCCAGAAGCATAAAGAGTAAGGCACTTAAACATCTTCAGTTAACTATTTTTTCAGAGCATCTGCTTCAGAAGGTTGCTCTTTTTCCAATTTCAGTTTGTTTTCTCCTGTAACTCCTAGAATTGCTTCAATATCTTGAATTGCCATCTGTAACGGATTCAAGGAATACAAGTTATTTAATGGGTATTATAATGAAATCCAGCAGCCAAAATGCACAGCTGGTACTACTTGCCTTGAAAAGGTAACCAGTGTTACACAGGACAGGATGCAGCAAGTGAATTTACTTTGAACGGTTAGAACTAATAGTAAATATGCACAAATCTTGGATAAATAAAAATATAATTCCTTGCAATCTGTAATTCTAACCAGCTAACAGGTGCTTTATTTCACAAATGTAAATCACTGTTAACTCACTATGAAGATTTCCCTTTTGTAATTTTCTTCTGGTTGCTTTTCACTCCCTCAGATTGAAAAAAATGTTTGTTTTCCTGTAACATGATGAAATCTAATTGTATGTTCTCTAAAGCTGTCATTTCACAGTCTGCTTATTAGAGGAAAACACGGAGAGAGTTAACACTGGAAAGAATCCAATATAAATTATGTTATGTGACTTAAGGTAGGAATCTATAACACATTGCTCCCCTTCACCTATCTACAAAACGCTTACAGACAAGATCTCAGAAACTTTTTTTTTTTATAAAAAGGTCATAGAGTTTAGCAAAAGAATTCCCTCTGGAAAATTTAGCTATTCTCTGGAATCAAAAAGCAGCATTGTAATGAGTGCTTGTTTCAGGGCATGGAGTTGGATTCGTGATTGCTTTACTGTCTCCTTTTGCCAGCAAGGTTGTCACAAAGGAGTTTCAGAGCAAATGTAGGCATTCCTGGGGGAACGTTCCCAGTGCAAAAAGCCCCAGCGCTTTGTCCTGCCTCCACAGGCACCTCCCTAGAGCATCCTCTAGCACACAGGGATGGGCACTGTGGGCAGATTGAAAGAGCAGAGAAAAATTGGGAACAAAATTAACTTGTGAAATTGCTGGCACGTTGCAAGATGTGAACTAATGGACTAAGCACTCAGTGTCTGCCTGCTTACAAGAAATCAGTGTTAATAACCTAAGGAACTATTCGAGAATTACAAGTTTGTTTCTAATTTAAGGTTCTTACCTTGACGGTGTGCCTTTAAAGTAAAATAGACCGTTGTGATAGAACTGTCTGAAGCAGCGCCAGTGGCTCCTTTGCTTCTTACAGAGGAAAATCAGGAGCATCGTATAACAAATAATTTCAAGCTAAAGTATGTCTCTTTTCAAATAAAAAGTTTCAAACTTAAATTTAACTAACAGGTTCATTGGGAGACTTACTATATTGACCTAGACACTGTAAAATACATACTGCTAACAATAAAAAAGGAATGGTTTAGCACTTGTTTATGATACAGCATGAGGTATTTTCAGCCCTTGTACAGAAATTAACCAGGATCGTTAGTTAATTAACACCTCACCTTAAAATTGGTCTCGCCTTGCATATTAGGTGCTGATATTTCTTGATGGATGATGAAGAGATTGCGAGCAAAGGTCATGAGGACCCCCTGGAGATCCTCTCCGATTGTTCTGTTAATGATATCCAAACAAATGAGTTTACCAATGATTCCCTTCACATGCTTAAAAACAATCGCCCTCTCATTTGTGTCTGTCTGGTGATGGAATTTAATGAGTATTTTCAATCTCACAAGGTGGCAATCTTCAGGGAGATATGAAAGATGAGGCTCCATTTTAACTTGTCAACAGAAAGGATTTGTGTAATAAATAATTTTTATTAATCAACAGCAGAAGTAAGCAGTAAGGTTTCAGCTGTTCCAAGTAAGAGACTACCAGTGAGTTAGGACTGAGACACCAGAGCACATTAAATCTCTGGATTACTTTGGAAGAACTGTTACTTCTGCCTATGATTTGTGAAAGACATCGGATAGGAATTTCAGCAGCATCAGTGGTTCTTAGGTTGTTGTAGCTTACTTAGAAGTACAAATTTTATCGTTTGGGGCTTTGGTTTCTCACTGCTACATACAGACTCTCAATACATGCTGTCTTACGGAATAGGACGTTGTGCTGAGGAAGAATGTTATAGAATCAGAATGGTTTGGGTTGGAAGGGACCTTAAAGATCACCTAATTCCAACCCCTTCCCATGAACACCACCCACTATACCAGATTGCTCAAAGCCCCATCCAACCTGGCCTTGAACGCTTCCAGGGATGGGGCATCCACAGCTTCTCTAGGCAACCTGTTCCAGTTCCTCACCACCCTCAGTTTCATCCTATATCTAATCTAAGCCTACCCTCTTTTAGTTTAAAGCCATTACCCCTTGTCCTATCACTACACTCCCTGACAACGCCCCTCATTTACTGACTAGAAGTGACAGTGTATCTCCAACGTTTTAAAACAGATGATATAGATATTTTAGGTATTTCAGTGACTTTATAACCTCAAACTGTTCTATCTTTGAAAATATTTCCAGGCTAAATTGCATTGGAAAGCTTTACATAGATCTGGCTGGCTTGTTTACTGCCCACAGCCTCATCCACAAGAAGCTCAGAACAAGTGGAAGAACCATAGCCCTAAAAACAATCTTTAGGATTCATTTAGTCCATGCTCTGTGCTTAGGCAGGATCAATGCTACTTATTTCATTCTGACAGAGGTTTGTCTCATCTATTACTAAACACCGTCAATGATGACCTCACTGAAAAATCTAATTAGTGCTTCATTTTCGTTACTATCAACATTTTTCCTTATGCTAAAACTGAACCTTTCTTGCTGGAAGGTAAGTCCATTTCCTTTGTCTTACTAGCAAAGACATAGAAAACAGATTTTTCCTTCCTGCAGAGGTTTCAATTTTTATATTTTTAGCAGGTATCGTTTCTGCCTCCTCCCTTTCTCTCCAGTTAGTCTTTTGTTGTAAGTCATATTTTCTAGACCTCTATAACATTTTCATTGCCTCCCTCCAAATGAAAGGAGTTGTTTACCTGGAAGACATTAGAAGTACATTTCTTATCTTTTTTCCATAAGATTATGATACTGTTTGTAAACCTCTATAACTCACAGAAAAGGATCTGTGAGTTATAAACAAAAACTGGTGTTCCTCATCTTCACTACTGCCAAGTGCAATTTCTTTTACCTGGCTCCACTTGGATGTAATTCTATTTTACAGTTTGTTTCTTCATTTTGTCAAAATAATTTTGAATTCTTTTCCTGCCCTATAAATTACTTGCAGTCACATCCAATACTCAAGGCAGCTGTTTTTCTTATCCAGGTCTTTAATGAAATAGCACCAGCATCAAAGAAATAGAGAGCAGACTGAGAACAGACCATTTCTGCCTGTCAGATATTATGTCCTATTTTGGCAGTAAACTTCACATAAATTTCCTCTGAGGAGAGGTTTTCAGTCATTGCATATGAAGTTTTTGCAGATTATGCTTTCTTGGACTTCTTAGGAGAGGTTCATATGTCTGAAACATTATTGAACTATCAGACCTGCCGTAGTCTCTCTGACTGCTGTTGATCACTTTGTAAAGAGCAATATAAAAGGCATTAAATTCTGACCTTTGCAGCGTGTACAGTAAGGTTTTTCAAAACGTTGCCTGTAAAGTATGCCAGTGCTAATGTGTGTGCTCTCACATTTAGATTGCTACTGACAGTGAATTGCTGCATGCCTTCAGTCTGCAGTGCAGTTAGACTTTAATCTGAGCAGATTCCTGTACATTTTTTTTTGATTACCAAAATGCTTAAAGCCTCCCAAAAACTTTTCAAAAGGACAACCCTATGCAAAGTCACTGTACTTGTTTGAACAGTAGGTGACAGTCACTGAACTTGTTTGTTGAGTGTGTGCTGTTCAGATTGTTCATTTTCTGCACTTTTGTTGGAGCCCAAGGCAGCATACACCGTGGTGCCACTCTCTGCAGATCAACTGTGTTCCCAACTCTTTATCAGCCTATGTAACTGACAGTGTGTACTTACATCATTCCCAATCTGTATCGCTTCTGATCGTCATACAATATAAAAACTGTTCCCTGTTTTTCCTGTTAAGTAGAAAGACAAACCAGTGTTAATTGTTCCTAAAATAGTGATAATTATAATAAATAGATTGTACAGGGACAGTAGATTCATAGTCATATCTAAGAAAGACTAGTTTGGAATTGTTTGTGATGGATTACTGCTCAGTAAAGTAGATTGTTGCTCTAAATATTGTAGAGAATACAATACATTAACTTTATGTAAATAAATACATTCATCAGAGTCTATTTGATGGCAAATATTTTTGATTCAGTGCAATAGCAGGTGGTCATAAGTACCTGAAAAACTATCCCTTTACACTTAATTTATCAAGAGACAAGTTACCCTCTAAAAGCATTACACTAACTTAAATTAAGACATTGAAAATGTTTAGATTTTCCTGTTCTTAAAGTTTGTGCTTTTCCTTAAATACAAACTGGACATGAACTTTCATTAACCTCTGCTCTAGTTCATCATGGGCCTGATACTGGTGATAATGTGCATTTCCCAATGAAACCCTCTGCCTTAGGATCTGAAATCTCTATCTGCTGTTCTGTCTTGCATAACATCTTCTGAACTTTTTTACATTTAATTCTTTTCTTGGTATAATTCTGTTCACAAGCCTTAAGCATTTTATATTATCATTTTATATTATTATGGGTACAGAAATGTGTGATATATAGCCATATTATAGCCAAGTGCTCTCATGAAAATTCTGTGCTAGCATTGTCCTAAGTCCAAGCACAGCTCGTGGCTGACAGCCTTTATCCTTTTTACCCACAGAGCGACCCAAACAAACCAGCCAGGACAGCGTTCTCTCTGTAGTCTCCAAGACAGACACAGCCTCACTCCCTGTGGTGTAACATAAAAATGGTAATGCTCTTCATCCTTGGCTGATTCCAGTCAGAAGCCAAAAAGCAGGTGATGTATCTCAGTACTGCAGCTCTTCAAGACTCAAATCCCAGCTAAAGTAGGCTAAGTGTTATAATGTTAGCCTAATTTTTACAGGAACTGCTGAAGACTTTTATGCAATTTAGAGTTCATTAATTAGCATCATGAAAACAATTTAAAATCAAATCAATTCTGATTTACTCTTACAAGTCCTCTTGAGTATAACTCTTGAGCAAACACCTTGCTCTGTTTTTAGTCTAATAGAACACTTAAACGTTATATTATGCTAAACAGTACACTTGAACTTTACATTGTGCTAAGTGGTTTCACCATATTAGAATTTACATACAAAAATTATGCAGAGTGAACATCATGTTTTCTAATCTTTCCTGCTTATACCTGGAGGTCAAATCCCACACCGTGAGCTTTACACATCTGGAGGAGAACATTATAGTAGATTACGGAAAGACTGGAGTGCCTCAGTTGACTGCTCGCTACTGCACAGCGGTTGCTTCCTGGAGAAGGCTGAAGAAAACAATACAAGATTCTCTGTTTTCACGACATTTTATATCAGAAACTAATAATTTGCTATCTAAATAAACATTTTTTTTCTAAGTAGCATGGAGTAAGACCATTGACTCCTTTTGGAGGAATCCCTGTTCATAGCAACGTGCATTGAACATAGGCATTTCTATGCAGCAAAAGTAAATCCTCACCTGACACTGTGCATAAAACTGTTTATCATAGATGAAGTCTACGGAATTACTTTTTATGAGCCACATTTTGCCATTTTCACAAATTCACTAGCAGCTAAGCCCTGTGAAATCATTCTAAGTGTCTGTTGTCAGGACCTTCTGAATGCATCCTGCCCTGCAGAACGCTGTCTTGTTCTAGAGCCAGCTCTTCTTGGTAGCAGAAATTCTAAGGTGAACAATACGAAGTTTCTGCCAAAGGATAAAAGATTTTCAACAGTTTCTCTAAAGCCAAATTTCAAGTGGGTTTCTCCAAGATTGAGGATGCAATTCCTTTGAGTATCATTTTTCCAGCAAGTCTTTGAGTAGACCCTGCCCGGTGCCTCCAAGGAGCTATTCAGCTGATACCAGCAGAGTGCATGCTACAGATAAAATTCAGTGCAACATTTGAGTTTAAACTCTATCAATGCTCAAAAGAATAGAGATGTTGCATTGCACAGAACTGAATAGAGCTGTTCTCCTAAAATGAGCCTTTCCTGTGATCTTTTTAATACCGGACTGTTTGTTCAGAGTGGGGATACTGCACATTGAAGCGTGTAATTTACAGTATTTTTTCTAAAATGATATTTGTTTTGACATTGACTCATTTAAGTTGACATAGTTGAAATCCTTATATAATACATCTCTGCCTGAAAATTAATCATGTTTATAATATTCTGAGAATTAATAACACCCATTGCTCAAGTCATTAACTTAAAAAAGGAGCTTCCAAAATCTGTTCTCTGCAGTAGGGGACCACAAATAAATGAATGCTTGATAAAATAATCCAAGTAGCAGTTTAACAAGCGTAAACTTGAATGTGGCTGCAATAACACAGAACTATTGTTTAAGGGTTGGCATCAGGTTGATGAGGTGCTTATTTCAGCTACAAAGCATGCATACACATGCATAATGAACTGCAGTATGAATTATTAATGTGTTGCTTATTTAGCCTCATCTGTCTAGAAGATAATGTATCCTAACTATAATGAGTGATTGGTTTTGTACATAATTACAGTAGCAGCAGTATCTAGGAAATTTGTTCTTTCAAAGAAGGATTTCTAAAAATAAAATCATCACACAAACTGAGTTGCTGCTCCGTTTTATCAAAATCAAACCTACTAGGACTGAGAATATATAATAAATTAAAAGGGACAGAATCATTATTAACATCATAATTTTACACAAAGTGTTTTACTTAATCATTCATTACAGATCATGTGCTGTAAAAGCATTTGTCTCTTCGTTTGTTTGTTTTTTTCCCTAAAGATACTTTCCAGACAGAACAGTATCTTTGTAGTTAACTCTTAAGGAGATAAAAACCTCAGAATTAAAGAAAGAAGAAAAATAAAGGATACAGTGACAATTTATGTTAATTCTGACAGAATTTTAATTAAAAAAGTTGCTACTTGATTACTTTTCATTTCTAAAACTTGTACTACTGGGACTAATCATATCTAATTTACTTCTCTCCAACTAAAAGTGGTTGCTTGACAAGAACAATAGATCAAGAGCTCATTAACCTCTGAATTACAGCTCCAGACATTTTTGGAATGGTGCTACATTCCTGCTCTTTGTACAAGAAAAGGGAGTTGGGACTCTTCAGTCAGGATGTGTGAAACCAGCATCTGTCTTACATCTATATCTCTATGTACATATACATATGTTTCTTATGCTCTGACTTTTCTAAAGCCTTTTTTCCCTTTAAAGAGGGACAGTCTAGGTTGAGAAGCCATGTTAAGTCCTGCACCAATAACGAAATTAATAAATAGATCACCAAGCAAGAGTCATATGTTAGCCATGCTTCTGTGACAGTGTGTTTACATGGGTTTCAAAGCAATACACAAATATCATTTTATTTAAAATCATGTGTGCAGTACCTACAGAGAGCCCCAAGTGCCCTTCCATGCACAACGCATGGCACTGAGTGCAGGTGAATCTCAGCTCTCAACAGAGGGCAGTAAGATCAAGCAGGGGAGACTTCACGGCTTCTCCCCCTTGGGCTTCATAACTCAGGTCCAGAGAGAGCAAGCAAGAGGGAGTACAGCTGCATACTCCTGCTTAGGGAACTCACATCAGTTAGGGCACTATGAGTTTTTCCTCCCTGTTCAAACGGCTGTGTCCATAATTAATTCTGAATACTAATTCTGATTATTAACACCGAAGGGTTAGATGGCTCCAGTGCTATGCAGAACTGAGTGAACTGAGAACCAACATTTGGGTTTAACTCAAGTGAGAGCTGGGAGGGATTTGTGTGTTCAGATCCTTCTGTGGTTATAGCCCTGATTGTTTCACCTTCAGCTGTGTGCATGAAGGCACAAAGCTGGGACAGAACTTCAGTGCTTTCACTTCTAATTCCCAATCAGAGCTCACGAGCTGAAGGCTCATATTTCTGCTTGACTGCTTTTAAGTAACTCCCATAGTCAGAGCAGTGCTTTCACCTCTTTCTGTTTCTTGCAATGCTTAACCAACAGAGAATTTTTTATAACTTGAAAGCTATGTAAAATATTTAGAAGTTAGTTGCTACCACAATTCCGTGTCTGATAAAAAAGAGATAAATAATCAGGTACCCATAGGCATCCAGAACCCTTTTTTTTTTTTTTTTAAATTTCTAATGTGATAGTATCCTGTTTACTTTATTAACCTTCTAAAATCTAAAAGTAGCAATTTTGCTATTGAGTTCCTTCAGAGGAGTGATCTAGGATGGATTTTGACTGTGCAGTAATTTATATCAATAATTTGATTTGTAAACAAATCACTGCTTACAGTTTTTGTCTCCTTATGCTGAGTACATTGGCTTTTCATTTTCTTCGATCCAAGAGGTACTTCAAAGAGGCTAGAGCGACAATCCAGGTTTCCATCTGTCACATACAACATGAGCTGAGTCAAGGCCAGCTGGTCACTATAGCAAAGGTCAAGGTCTGTTGCCCATACCTAATGAAACACAAACAGGTGCATTAAGAAACAGAACAAGAAAGGTGAAACCCAGCAATTGTCATCTATGCCTTTATTTTTGTGCATGCTGATAATGCGTACTTATGGTTTCCTTGTGCTGGGGCATCCCTTCCAAACTGGAACGATCAGAATTCCTAAGTGGCTTCAAAAAATAAATTCTCAGTGAAAACTGAAAGGCTAAGGAGAAAACAGCTACCTGTACTGCCAAGATTTTAGCAAGAATTAGAAAAAGTAAATGGATAATTCTGTGATTCTGTGATTCTCCAGCCAGGGAACCCAGCCGTGGGTGGCTGGTCTACTTCAAGGTGCAGGAGGCTGGCCTTGCAGCTAAAATCATGGCCAGTCTGCAGTGTATGAGCAGCTGAATTCCTCAGCCTCTTGGGCTTCTGGGCACGCTTGGCATTTGCCAGTGCAGATGAATACAGGCAGGATGCTGGTGCCCAGCTCCAGAAGGGTTGAGGCTTGAAACCCCACTTTGCTCAGGGGGAGTTAAAGCACCTTTTTGGAGCCAGTCCAGTTATACCCAAGCATCAAAGCTTGTGGAATTCATGCAAGATTTGTGGAGCCAGTCCGTGTTGAGGGCGTAGCAGAAGGAAGCACCATGGATCGCTCCCGCAAGGCTCCTCTGCCCCCAACAACCCAAGCACGGTTTTCCCCATGAGTTTTTCCCTTTTAAAAAATGCTTGTGCCTACTACACCAATGAGAAATGTTAACGCACGCAAATATCTGCCCTACAGTGAACCCCTTTAAAACAAATCTAGCAGTGAATGACTTGAATAAGCCTTTGAATGTTAAATGGCATCATTATAAGGATATTAAGAGGTCAGGCAGTCAAGGCCTCTTGGTAAACTGGAGTTAATTTCTGAATCATATTCACATAGTAATGCCCTTTTTATAATGGTGAATAAATCACATCAGTAACAGTTGTTAATAACTAACTGCCAAGTATCTGTTGCTGTATTAAATATCCTATTTGTCAACTTAAATATTTCCTGCTGCATGGTATAAAATGCAAATCGGATGCAAATAGCTGGCTTTACTTAGTAATAGGGAATGTTCCCCAATTACAATGCTTAATTTTCTTCAATAATTTATTCTTTATCATCACTTCTGCAAGACAGGAAGGAACTTCCATATCAATTTGTACTTTTCCAGTATGTGCCAACCTTTCCAGTAACTAAGTAGTAATTTTAAACCGTGCACGCAGTAGAAGTGCTACATTAATTTCCATAAATATTATCAACACATCAGTAACAGCAAAACGTGCCTTGAACCTTGCCTGAGCCGTATTTTGGATTCTCACTTAAAGCTTTGTCCCCAGAAAGAGATGGCCAGGCTATGTGAGAAGAGCAGGGACAACTGAAAAGCCTGGACATCCAAGGACATTCCAGCTCAGGAAAAAATGAACTGGTCACTCTTAATCCAGACCCCAATACTACATCTGCTTTGCTCTACCCTCAACGTCAATACCCACACTATCTGGAAGCTTTGTTGCTGCACGAGCAGAGGGGCAGAAGGCAGCTTAGGCTGAAAGTGGACCAGAAAGTGGCTGAGATGCAAAACCCATGAAAACTAAACAAAGATGCAGTGTGACAGTAGTGTATCTGCACTGTGGATAAATACAAGGCTTGCGTTCTGGCAGTGTGTAGAGAATGGACTGGCATTTAACAGCAGATAAAGTCTTAGAAAATGCAGCCTGGCAAACATAAACAGTCATTATCACAAGCCAAATTCATCGCGCCCTGGTAGAGACACAGGCAAACCACACAGAACATGGGATAGCACATATATTTTGCAAAAGCTACTCAACACATCCCATGTTGTCACTAACTAAAATTAAAGTACGTGCCAATGGCATAGCTTTAATTTCACATCCAGAGAAGAGTCCCTTTAATTACTTGTGTGATGCATTTCACTTAACCTGAACAAAAACCCAGCACGCCAACCTGGCCCTAACGCCTGACTGCACCTTCCTAGTCCCTGAGAAGGCACAGGGAGCCCTACAGGATGCCCCCTGCACAGGGATGTAGCTCCAGCCTCACCCCTGCCCAAGGAAGGGGCTATAGCACACAAGAGGAAAAAAATCTCTTAGCATGGAAAATTTCATGCTGCAAATTATAAGAATGGCCAAATTCCAGTTTGAGGAGTTTCTGTTTACTTTCAGAGTGCACCAGCTAGTTGCTTTGGACATGGCTTCATCACCTCAGCCTCGTACCACTGCCTACAAAACAGCTCACATCAGCAGGGGGGGCTGATGGCCCTGCTGTGTAAAAAAGGAAGGTGCCCTCCCCGGTCCTGCCTGCTACTCTTTTCATTAATACCTACTTAAACATCAGTCACGGTTACATTCTACACTGGTAAATTCATCGTGGTTTTTGCTTTTTTAAATCCTGGGTGTGGGTCTCCCCAGCCCTGAGCACGAGGAAGGCAAACCTGGCTGCAAGCCACCTGTCCACCTCCTCGCATTCTGGGCCGGAGCCGGAGGCTGAACCACCCCTACTGCAAGTTGAAGCAGCCAAATGGTCATTAATGTGTGCCAGCTGGGATCACCCCCAAGGATGCTTTTGCTGGCTCGGGAGTATTGCAGAACACTGCACTGGAGCCATGTCCCTTTCTGCCCTGGATGTGTCCCAGACCATCACTAATGTGGGGAGAAAGAAGGATCAGATGGCATGAGATTCCAGCTTTAACCTAGCAGGGGATTCCCTTTTGCCATGGAAATCCAGAAATAACCTTTAAATTCCCTTTGTACTGCTACTGAAACAGGAGAGGCACAGGGCCTGGGCAACTTCATGTTCATGGTATTTGAACAGGACAATTTTTTTCCATTTTATTAGTACAAATGCAGGCCAGACCATTAGCAGCTAGCTGACTGAACTCTTCAGTGGAACAATCTCTAAGTCCCATTCCAGTTTCTGAAGGTCAAAAGTGTTCTTTGCAAAATTGTCCCAATCAACACCAAGCAGCACTTCCTGTAGTCTCAAGCAAGGATGGAAGTTCAGCAGGCCTGCGTTTGGCTGGTGGAGCCGTGTAAGACAATTGCTGTGCAGCTGCTTATAGTGCTCTTATTCTGGAACTAGGCAGTGGACATCTGTTTGCTGGCTTTATCAGCACCTTTCACCAATAATATATCAATATATACTCCCAAATGGACAGGGGGAGCGCATTATATCATACTAAGCACGTGTTGACCATATTGAAGTTAGCAGGTATCCCCTGAGTGTAATGACCTAAAATTAATCGTAATAAACAAAGAAAAAAGCACCAGAATCCTTTATATCTGCATCTAAAGAATTCTAATTAGGTGGGCTCAATAGTTGATGACTTCTCATTTTCTGTGGAGAAGTTACCAGATTCATGCCAAACTCACATATTTCCACTGCTTTGCAAGTGCTGTTTTGCATGCAGAGACTAAGCTAAATCAGTACAGCTGGAGCTGCCATCAACTGCAGACATGGAGAAGAGCAAAGTGAGAAAAACATCCAAGGTCAGAGTAAGAATAGGGTAGACTTACACATTATAAATACAAAAGCAACTCGGGCAATGTAACTTAAACATACCTACTGCTTTCTTCTGCTTCTTTTGCCATACTAAAATGTCAGAGCATGGGAAGCTCTCAGCTTGGCTGCTTCTTCCAGTTCTGCAGTCCTGCTGCTGCTGGCCAGGCTTAATGAAGCATCATACAGGGTGTGAGCAAAGAGGTAGGCACAGAAAAGAAGTATGGTGGAGAAGAAAGCAGCATTAATAACGGTGGCACCAATCACCCCAGAAAGAGACACGAGTCCTCAGCTGAAAGAATAGTTTCTGTGAAGGATGCAGGAGGCTTTCATAGCAGAGCTGATGCCACAGCTGGCTCCTCCTGCAGCTCAGAGACAGAGCACTGGATGAGGAGGAAGGTGTACCATTTACAGACCTCCAGCACTGCTCCCACCATCACTGGCATTGGATTGAAGGCTTCAACCAAGTGTTCGCTGGTTCCCTGCATGCTTTGTAGCACTAGATTGTATATGGCAAATGAAAGGGCACTCATCATTTCTGACCACTCATAACTAGGAGAAGGAGCTCAGGCAGGCTATTAATGTCTGTGCAAACCGTGAAATGTTAAAACAGCTGAAAGGAAAAAACAGTTGATGCAAATGTCAGGGAGGGCAAGGTGAGAGTGAAACTACATGAGCTCTGCAGAAAAACTACACAGCATCAGATAAAAGAAGTGAAGAACAGATCTTGATGTAGTTTCTACCGCTGCACAGTGTTACACCAGAGCAGGAAAAATGTTTTCCAGCAGGGTTTCAGTTTCAAAGGGAGGGCTATCCTCTCAGCTCAGCACTGACAGAGCTGTGAAACAAGCAGGATGTGGCATTTCTAGCAGACAACTAAAACATCTACTCATTGGGATGTGAGCCTACTGAAATCTATTAAAGGCTTTTCACTTAGTCTCAGAACTTAGAGTAGTAGCTGTTACTGGAGTCTATCAAAAAAAAAAAACAAATAAGCAAAAACAAAACAAAACAAAACACACAAAACCCATTTCTTAGAAACATCAACCCAAGTCCACATTTGTGGCATGTAGTCTTTAAAGCAGTCCAACAGCTCCACAGAGCTCGCACAGGCAGAAGAGAAGACATAGCAGACTTATTTCTTAGTTTAGGCTGTTCTCTGAACAGACTAGAAAATTTGTTTAGACTCAACTCTAATACCATCTACAGGACTGCAACAAGTTTTCCTTCAAAGTAATATAAAATGAGTGGCAAAAGCTTATAGAATGCCTTGAAAGTCTGAGCTGGGGCTGTGTGTGTGTGTGCGTGTTTTAATGAATGTATTTCCATAGTTTATAAAGCAACGCCTGTGGAGGTCAGGCAATTACTGACCAGCTGAATTATCATTTCCTCCAGTAAATCAGAAGCCATCAGAAGAAGGCCTGTGCAAAGTTCAAGTTTAAGTAAAGCTAAAAGAGTGATAGAATCATAAAAATTAACAAATAGCTAAAATACTTCAGTCCGTCCTCATTATCTGAGGATATACAATAAGTGCATTTATGCAATCACAGGTATTTAACATCACATCCTTACAGGACTGCATGGCAAATAGTGTAACATACACTATTTGAAGTATGAAGTGTCATCAAAGACACTTCAGGTCTTTCAGCACACTTACGTGTTCAGAAATCAAACTGGAACAGAGCCCACTTGTGAAGTCTAGAACTGATATTTGATTTTCAAGCAACAAATGAAAGTTCAAAGGTAATCAGATTTGTGATTTTATACTGACTTGGAGTCAAAAAGAAAAAGTAGAGGCACTAGTTAAGATTTTAGATCTCAAAACATAGATTAGGGTTTTCCAGAATCCTACCACTGGATAAAAACCAGTTAGAAATACATCCTACAAGACTTACTGGCTGTTTGTCCGAGGAAATATGATCAAGTCTGGAATTGCTGCCTTTTACACAGGCTGCCAAGTGCTGCCAGGAGACGCTCTCCTGGAGCATGCGCAGCTGACGAGCCTGTGCTTCGTGGTAGAGACATCTCAAGTGAGCAGAGTCACAATTATAGTGTAATTCTTTACTACCACCATAAAAATGCTTCAGCTTTAAAGCATAAACTTGAGAAGGGAGGGAAACATAAATTCTTAAACAGTTACTAAATTATAGCTTTTCTTTCTCCAGTATAATTGTTTTATCTGCATCTAGTATTGATGTCTGCATTATTGTAAAGAGCGCACCTGCTATTTTTAAAGAAGTGGTTGAATGACACTGTAAAAATGTCAATTAGTAAAATATTAATGCTACTTGGGTGTTGAAAATAGAGCTTCTTTTATGACTTTTAAAATTCACAATAGAATTGATTATTTCGGCTGCAACCACAGACAGGATCTTAACCGGCTGCCATCTCGTGGCAGCTGCTGGGATGGCCTGGTGCTGGCTGAGAAATTTTAGGGCCCAAAAACCGGCCCTGAACTCTATCCTGCTGAATTCAGGACTGGAAGGTGGTTAATGAGAAAACTGTGTCTCTTGTTTGAAAATAACACTACTACATTCTGTAGGGAAACGCTGGGAATAATTTTAGGATGCACACGTGAATACAGAAGGCGGCATCCCACCGAAAGCATCCCTTAAAGCATTACCTAAATTATAGCGACAGAGCTGACCGATGGGCTAAGAGGTCTGTAAGGTCTGCTCCAGTTCCCTCTTCCTAACCCCAGACCTGCCCATGGGGCTGAGGCTGTCAGCCCTGATGCCTCCTCGGGGCCCTTTTATGCCAGGGCTGAGCAGGATGGATGGGGATGGGAACATCCACCTGGGCCTCCCCAGCTCTTTGTAGTGCCATCTCAAGATTTCTCTTTCATGAGCATTCAGGAAGATATTATCCTTTTCTTCCCTGGTAAACAACTTAACCCAGCGCTCTTGCTAACGCTGCAAAAGGTGTGGGGCTGTGCAATCTATGAGACCAATGAAAAAGGTGACTTACGACCCCGCTTCTCCAAATTATCTGCCCACAAATCCATGGATGTAAGTTTATGCATTCAAACAGTCCCACTCAATTAAATGGACTTATTTAGGTGCAACTCCTTGTCAGGATGGGATCCGAGAAGCATTCAGTCAATACCGTGCAGGGCTTCACTTCAAAGGGTCAAGGCCTTGCTCTTAGAGATCAGTTCTGGAGAATTGAGTGGGAATCAGAAGTGACTCAGTCCGAGTGAAGCACCTGATGTTTCTCCTCCCTGTTTTTCCCCAAGACACTGAGAACGGCGTGGCTCCACCTGCCTTCCCCTAGGGAGCAAGCTGCAGCTGCTGATAACCGAGATGGAAGCGGATGCCGGAGGCGAGCGGAGCAGCTCACCATGCCCCAGCTTTCTCAGCCCCTCGCAGTCAGGAGGCTGGTGGCAGCGGGCACGTAGTCCCCTGGATGCCTTCACCTGCTCGCCCCCACGGAGCACTCTGGGGCAGACAGAGCAGAGGTGATGCTATCAGCAGCAGGCTCTGCCTCGCTGCCTTCCTCAGCTAGCCCAGCGCTGCGACTCCAAGCCGAGCCTTGGAGAAGTTCAACTCCCTCCCTTCAGGCTTTAGCTGTACAAAAAAAAAAAAAAAAAAAAAAAAGGCAAACAATGGTATGCTACAAGTAAAGTGCAACGTCCAGGAGAGTGCAGCGCGGGTGTGCAGACTATCTGCCAGGGGTTAGATCCTCCCACAGGCCATACAGTGCCGTGGCTGCAAACTGCGACCTCCTCCAGTTCTGTCATAACCCAAGGAAGAGCTGAGCAGCATCCCTCTTGTCTCCTGTTAGATAGACACCAAAAACTGCAAGAGAGTAAAGATACCGCCATGTCTGGCAGGCACAAAGCTCTATCCTCACCCAGACGGGGATTACTGTCTCATTTCTACGCTCCTTCCAGCTTTCCCTTGGAATTGCCTGTAGGACAGCCATGCACTGTTACTTATCCATCATGCAGAGTCTGTTTGCTTCTATCGCTCCACGGGGACACAATATCACAACGACACATAGAAGGAAACAGTATGTTGAAGGAACATACTCTCTAACAGGCGCAGCCTTAAAAATATAAGCAGTACCTTGCTGTTCATACTAAATTTAATTTTATGCTTATAAACATGGCATATAGATTTTTAAAGGCTTTCAGAATGAAGAGCCTGAAATTCAAATATATGCATATCTGCTGCAGAGTCCCCTTTGCCCAAGCACACAGGGTTTGTAAGTGTGAGGCCAGGCGCTGCAGCATGTGCCTGCTCAGTCCACAAAGGCAGAAATACGTTTTCACTTATTTGGCCCTTCACATTTCTTAAAGAGTTGTATTTATGTCGCATGTAACTTTATGAAGGTTTCAGGGATTTTTAAGTATTTAAATACTCAGACTGTACTGGTAACAGATGTTCAATGATATATTTAATTTTTCGTTTTACTGAAAATATCATGTATCAGTTGATATTTTCCATAAAATATAACTCTGAAAGAATGCCTAAGTATACTATACTTCCAGGGAAATGTATCTGAGCCTCTCAGCTACTGCATTAAAATGGGCGCTTCTGAAATTAGTGAGCAAATGTTCTTAGAGTCTAATAGGATTTCTTGTTTGCCAAAAAAATAGTGCTTTCAGGAGCACAATCTTTTGTGTAATCTCTCTCTCACAAGACAGATGGCATCATTAATTGCCTCTATATCTAGTTAAATTTAAAAACCTGTGCTTAAATAATGTTAAAGTTGTCGTACATGCTGACAAACAGGAAATATTAAGGTAGAATCAATTGGGAACAAGGGAAGAAAACCAAGACAGAACAAAGAGGAAGAATGAGACCAAAAGAAACACTGATAGATTTAATATGTCCTTGGTCATGCCAGGAAGCATCACAACCTTAATAATTTAGGGAGAATTTCTACATTTTGGTGAACTCCTGGCTTGAGTGAACCGATTGGCAAAACTCCCATTGACTTCAGTGGGTGAGAATGTCAGCCTTTAATCTTTTTAAAGCAACTTTACGTGGAAGTTATCCAATACGGCTTATCCACACTTCTAATTACAATGCTTGTGTAAATACATGTTGGGAGTCAAATGTAACTGTGATCTGTATTTCAAAGCTAACCTTATTCTGATTCTCTGGTTTACCACAGTCACCCTACAGTGGTATCAGTTACCAAAAGTCTGATTTTAAGCCTCCTCTGTGCTTAAAATGGAATACAATTATCATAGCCCTGCCAAAGAGCCAGCTTTTGCCAATAGATACCATATGCTAACTCTTGGGTTTTAAATACAAGCCCTGTGCTTAGAGCCTTTTCTCACACCATACAAGCTGTGATTTTCAGCTGCCTAGGCGAAACTGACACCCAAACGGATTCAAGTGCATGTAGCCACACCATGTTTTAAGAAGTCCAGCCATCCCAGCTTATCCCATTAAACAGAGGCACGTTCCCTTTTACAGTTAAACAGTCTTTAAACAGTGAGCTTGCTAACTGAGGATTGTACAAGACAACAAACTTGCTCAGATAAGTAGATGAGTGCACATGCAACGGCAAAAGACCTAAAAACCAGGGAAATACATTGGAAATACAATTAATTGAGACTTGATGCTGAGATCTTGAATGAGCATCTGCATGCAAATACTAATTTTGAATTTGTACAATTGTACCTAGCAAGCTCAACAACACTATCCATCACTACCAATAGCAATTTTACTTTCTTTTAAAAATATCTCATTTTCTTTAGCCTTCAAACACAAGGCCACTACCTGAACGCTGAAAGCTCAACCTCTTCACCCAGAATTTGCTTTATTTTTTTCTAGCATTATGCTTTGAATTTGTACACCTGGCTTAATATCCAAGCCTATTGGCCAATACCAACCAAACTCACAAGAAGGTAAAACTCTTACATATTAATCTCCCATGAGACTCCTCGGATAGTTGGATAGAGGCAAGAGACCTTACAATGGGAAAGGCTGCAAGGTGAGTTCAGCTGGAAGACATGGGAACTTAAATTCAAGGTATGAATCTATCAGCTGTTTTGTACCAGCTCAGAGACAGTAACCCCTGACCCAGGGCTGTAACTTTTTGAGACATGATAACTGGACAGCTTCCTATCTCTACTTATCTATTCTCTACTTAAATTAGCCATAAATAATGTAAACCCAGCCGTTCACCACTACTATCCTATTTGGCATAAGAATTGTCAATATCACTTCTTTCTTAGATTCATCCTCAAACTGTATCTGCGTTGTTATAGAGACATTGGTTAATTCAAAAAGTACAACAATCCCTCTTTTTTTTTTTTTTTTTTTTTCCTGAGCAAAACACAAAAGATTCAGAACATTTTGAAAACTAAAATACACCACGTGATCTTACCCATGAGACCACCATCTGTAAGTACCAACTTAATGAAAAATACACTTATTTTAGGTGGGGAAAAAAAAGTCAGTGGAAGAAATTCAGATATTATTATTATTATTATTATTTATCATTCAGCTTTGAAAGAAACCCTTCAGGCTTTGTTGGCTTGTTTCTCTTCAGGCTGATGTAAAAGGTTCCTCAGGTCCACCTGGCAGATCAGGTCTAAATTTTATGTTATTGTTAAAATAATCACATGGTCTACCTACCTCCACAGGCCTCACCGCTGAGAAATAAAATGTTTAAAAGGGCAAAGCTTTCTCCTGACTATTGTTTGGAGTCAAGTAGGAAAGCAGACATTTCTTGATCTCAGAGGGACATTATGAAGTAGTGTATCTGCCCCACTCACCTGCTGCTCCATTGTTTGTGGATGGATGAAAGTCACAAAATCAACTGAGAAGTAACCAAGCACTCCTTTCGATTTACAGGTTTCTCCAATTTTTAAGCAGAGTGAATTAAGAACGGCTGGATCAACAGAACATTGTGGAATGGTAGTGCCAGATGATCGCAAAGGTCCATCAGCATGGAGCTGGTCTCCAGACGACACTATTGTTATCTCGCCTGTTGGCTCTATCAGCATATCCACTGTAAGGTTTGTGACATTTTCTGAGAGCGGGAAGGCTTCTATCACACCACCTAGTAAGAAATGAATTAGCTGTTAAGCTAGTAATCAAATTCACATACGACGCTCTTCAGAGTGCACAGAATGAAACCATCCAGCTCCTATTGTGCTCAGACATTGCAGGGAGGACTGCTACGGAGATAGAGCAAGTAAATAAATGTAATGTGAGCAGCATAGCTAGGACCCATGAATCTCTTAGAAAAGAAAGAGATCTCAGCTACTATAGCACTGAACAGTTCAACCAGCGGCTTTGATCTGCAGATGCTTTGCAAGCAGTTCTGAACTTGAACTATATCACACATCTGACAGGAGGAGCATACTTTGGGGTACTATGAATGAACCCTGGACTGTCCTACAGTGCAGCCAAATGCCAGGGCCAGAACAGCAGTGAAATGACAGTGTCAGGACCTCTGGGGAGTGGTGTCTCCTGCTGGGAACTGCTCTTGGAGATTCCCATCCATACAATGGTGTGAGATACGTAGTCTGCCTTTTGGTATTCACCCACACAAGGAACTTGGTATGTAGATGGGAATGCTGGAAAAGCTGACAACTCCTAGCATGGTTGTCCATAGGAAAATCACAGAGAAATTTGCTTAGCATTATGGATTTACATTTTTACTGCATATAATGCCATAACTCATTTAGTTAGGACAAACTAGTTGGATACTGGTCAGCTCTGATGCAAAGGTGCCATAATAGAGTTAATGCAGGAAGCCCTGGTGAGCTCTCAGCACCACGCGAATAAAACTTCCAGCTCTCAGATTGGAACTTATTAATGTTCCTTTGGCTGGAGGGCAAGAAAGAGCACGGCAACAGTCTAACTAGGCATCTGTAACAATGGACTGTAAAGGACAATAAGGCACTGCATTACTGATTCTCAGCAGTGATCCCACCTGCTTGAAAAGCAAACACTGGAGGGAAAGCTCAGCTTTTCTCCAGGCCTGACTTTATGCAATATATGTAGCACCCTGAGTTCATATGTAGCTTGAATCCTAGTCCTATGGGAGAGAAAATTGACTCGCAGATGCTCACCAACAGCCAAAGATGAAATATTCTTACATTCACCTGTGTGCAAACTCACATGCCAGCATCCTCTAAAGAAGTTCTTTGCCAAATGTGACAGCCTCCAGTACAGAAACCCAGGATTAAGGAGTTGGTGCTTATTGAGTTAGAATTATGTAAGAAGGACAAACCAGAATTAATAGAGGTTAAATGCTTGGATAGGACATATGAATGACAGAATAGCTGCCTATAATTCATTCGTAAATGAACATTTGAAGCATAATGGAGAAATAAAAGGAGATAAATATTTAAATGGGCCCAAGATTAACAAGAATATGGCATACAATATGGTATAATTACTCCTTATAACACTTAACAGCGACTTTGCAGTCTTATTTACCTTGACTAAGAAATGTTTGGAGGAATTTTTCCCATGTAGGGAATCGTTTCTCATTGACTGGCTGTACGTGCTGTGCTAAAAGGCCCGGCAGCTCCTGGGAGATCTTCACCAAAGCTGGCTCCTGCAGAAACAAATTAAATAGAACCACAAGCAATTTTACTACAGAAATGAAAACTGCTTGTGGGGTGATTAAAAACCAGGCCTCCAACAGGCAAAAAAAAAAAAAAAATGTGGTTACTGTTTACCCACAGTCAGGAAGCCTTTTTTAATTTTTCTACTTACTACTCTTCCCTCCTATTGAAATTTTTCCTTCTCTGAAAGACAATTCCACCCCCCACCTTCAGTGCAGCATCTATTTCATTATAATTTATATCAATAATTTGATCTGGCAACTGAAAATGCTAAGCACTTGGTAACTGCTTAGGGATCAATACCAGCAGTCAATAACTTCTACATTGTTTATATTTTGGATCTGAGCATATTGAAATAGTCACATATACCAGAAATACTTCTATGGACTCTATGTTTGAGCTGTTATATAACACAAACAGCCTCTAGTCACAAAAAAAAAAGCAAGGGGGAGAGGAATAATCAACCACAAGTGTTTTTAAAATGGGAGATATTCTTATTGCACTCCCCAGTCTGTGACAAATTCAGAAGTGCATTAGTGCCTCTATCTTTGATAGAATTTGATTAGTCATATTATAGGAGATAAACAAGCTTTTTCCTAGTTTCAAGTTCTTCACTATATTATTACACACACAAAACAACCCCATTAAATACAGAAACTAACTGCATCGCCTTTACTGTTCAAAAATGTCCCAGAAGTACATGAGCATATAAAGTGCAAGCACCCTGACTCTATTGCTTCAGGCTCCTTTCCTTGCTGCTTCATAAGCATTCTCCTGCTTCCCCTGGGCCTCTTTGCTTCTGTTTTACATTCTCTCTCTCCAGCATCCAGCGCTTCAGAAGATGACCAACTGTCCTCTGATCTTAGCAATGTCCTAAGCCACAATCATATTATCGGGAGCTCCGGAGGAACATGATAAAACCTTATGGCTAACATCTAGAATAAGAAAAAAAAAATAATCTATTTTTCCAGATAAGTGAATTTGAAGAGATGGGTTTTGTCATGAAAAACATGATATAACGTAACCAAAAATACAAATTCAAAATCAGCATACTGTGATTTATCTAGTAAAACGAGAATGAGCATGGGCCAATAATTGGGGTGTCAACTCCACATATGGAAGACCTAGGTGCATCTTGTTCCTGTATGCGATCTGCCTGGTGAGACTTTGGAAAAGTGACTTTCTTTCTGTGCCTCAGCTGTCCAGAAAAAAGGGATAATTGCTGTGCCCTAGATCATGTGGAATCGAGGAAAAAATGCATAAAAATATTGAGGTGCTTAGTTATGACAGTGATCTAGGCTATGTGAGCTCATGTCATATACTAAGGAGAAAAGTATGTTGTTGACTTTAAACATCTCTGAAAAAAAATGTTTGAAAATGGTTTAAGTCAGTGTATCAACAAACTGCAAAGCACAATCTTAACCTTACAGCAAAAAACAAAGGACTATATAAAAAGCAAGATCCAAGTTCAGAATTTACCCAGAGTTGGGTCCCACCTGATAGCTTCCTCCCAAAACAAATCCTTAACCAGCAATTTTGGTTTTTGATAGCTCAGCTGACTAAAACAACAGAAAACTGAGCAAATACCAGTTGGCCTTGTCTTGGTTTGTATTTGTGTTGAAATATTGCTAAGCCAAGAAGTCACAAGATGAGGTGGTTTGTTGCACAATGAAAATAAATACAGCTTTGGAGAGAGGATCTGAGCCATGATGAATGTCATGGAGCTGCTGACCTACAAATCAGTTTGCACCTGTCAGTGCATTCAGCAGTACCTCTGTCACACTGACTCTCATCCCTGAGATCTAATGACTGGGCATTGAGCAATTTAAACAGAAATCTAAAAACAAACAAACAAAAGAAGAGATATTTTGTGGCTGCCTGAAAGCTTTTGACGAATTAGAGGGGGAAAAAATAACAATAATCCCTGCTGGATGCGTAGAAGCATTGGAGAGTGCTGTGACCAAGCCTGTATAAATAAAAATTAAACAATGGCTATGTGAACTGGGCCACAATTTCCCACTGCAACAATTTTGAGGGACATTAGGGCAGCCATGCCAACTCCACGGAGCAGTGCTGGGGACAGTTGTGACTCCTTTTAGCCAGAGTTGTTTTCACGGATCACACACCGCCGTGAAAGAAAGCTCCCTAAACTGGGTGCTAAATCAAGCAGAACTTCCAAACTCAGAAGAGAAACTTAGCTGGTTCATAAGTGGAGGCTGCTGGCAAGACACAGAGCCCATTCACCTCACCTACCTGCAGAGGAACATCGTGTGCTGCTACTGCCTGTCCATGAGGGACATCAGACAGGCAAGACTCCTGTGGCACTTCCTCAATCGACCCAGCGTTGCTTGCTTAAATAAGGTGAAATAGCATGTGAAGGGGTGATCAGCTCGGGATAAACTCAGAATGCCTGGTAGGGCCGTGGGGATGCCCATCACCAGGCTCAGGAGCACCTGGCAGTTCAAAGCACCCTCAGTGCTAGCTGACTGCAAAGGGTGGGCGCATTAAACCAAACACGTTACTGGAAGAAGATGGGGGCTTTTACAGAAATGTAAAAGCTTCTGATTCAAGAAGATCTGAGAAATGTTCTTGAGATCAGACCCAACATAACAGTGCTTTTAGCAGGGAGTGCCTAGATAATCCAGGATAACACAAGGAAGATAAGCGACCGCTTTTTCAGGATCAGCACCTGGAATTCCAGCTGAAGTTTTTTTTGCAACTGTAAGCTCTAAAAAGGCAATAATCCTGATTATAGGGAGTTTTACTAGGCAAATTCAAGCCCAGATCCAACATTCAACTCATGGAGTCAAACCTTTTAAAAGGATCAGTGCTCTGTAGGCTAATTTCATTTAAATTGGACGGTATCTCCAGCAGAGCTTACCAATGTTTTCTCTCTTGATGTGGCCCAAAACAATTCAGAATCATAGGCTCAATGTAAACAGGGAGCATTTGTTCAAATCTTTCAGCTGATTTTTCTTAGCACGAGTAAAAAATGAGCAGCCTAAATGCTGTTTACGTCATGTAGAAACCTTTAAAGCTGTTCAAATGTTTTGCACGTTTTTATAATGCTGAATACGCATTAAAAAATTACACATTTTCTCTCTAAATCTAAAATAATTTCTTGCCCTTCTGCATGCTGAATTCTAGAAGCTTTTTTTGGAATAGCAGTTGCAACAAAAAATAGGATGAAATGTGGCATATGCTGAAGGAAATCTTTTCGAGAAAGATCAGTCAACAAAGAAAAGCCTGTTGAGAAGATAAGTAAATAAATAGAAAGAAGAAATAAGAGTTAGAAATAGGAAGAAAGACCTGGGGACAGAAAGAGGCTGCAGAGCAGAATGCATGAGAAAGTCCTGGGGCTTTTTAGCTAAAAATCAGATTGAAAGGAAATTATTTAGACCTCGCAAGCAAACAGAGTGAAGAAAGTAACTTCCAAGTAAGTAAAGCTGACTGGGCCAGAGAAGAACAAAATCAGCAGACAGATCCCCAGCAAAACAAACTGCCATAGCTTTGCTGAAGTCAATGAAGCTATGGCAATTTATGCCACTTCAATGGCACTATGACAATTCACACTGTTTATACAGTATATCCTTTATATTGTGATCAGTGGAGCTATGATAACTTATTCTAGCTGCCTTGATGTGAATTGGTCCAGCCCAGCTTATTCTTATGTTCTCAATAACATCAGCAACCACGGCAATATTAGAAGAGAAGAGTCCAGTAACTGCTTTCAGACTGCAGTCCAGATAAGTTTAATTCCTTCTTATTTTGCAAAACAAACTGATTCAACAATTTCTTCAAATTTAGACAGATATCTGCTGGCCAGAACCACAACCTACCCCAGTGAACAAAACAATTTGAAAGGATTGTAAAAATTGAAATGATTTTGGATATGATACACTGATTACCCTACCTACTTAAAAGTTTGCAACCTGATTGAGAGCCCAAGCATTTAATAATAAACTGCAAATTTCAAAATTAAAAAGTGCCAATTTTGCCTTCCATGAGCTGGAAAAGTATGTTCTGATAGAAGGTAACATCATGTAAAACAGCCATCATTACCAAGTAACACAAATGTTTTTTGTATGTAAAATTGCTTTGTAAAATATTTGCTCCATCTGCTGAAAGTAGCAAAGACAATTTTCCCTGATAGCTAATGGCCCATTTCAGCTGTATGGCAAGTGATTCACCGTGGCTGCGACTTGCATTAAGTAGAATGGCGAAAACAGTGCACAGAATTCTCCACTTATGTAGTATTATCTACTCACTGCTTCCTGAGAGCCCGTCCCTCATTATCACGGCCTTCGCTTTGGATCAGCACACAGGACTAGGGTTGCTTTGACTCAAGAGGCTTTTTGTCAAACTGAGGCACATATGCTATGCTTCAATACAAAAGCACAAAACAGCCACTTTCCTTGACTACAAGAACAAGAAGGTTAGTTCTCTTTCAACTTTCCAGCACTTAAACTGCTGTTCCTTTTTTCACACCACATGGGGCCATGGTTTTCTCTTCTGGCTCATGCTGTCACTCTGCACGCTGAGGATTTCAATATATAAAGATCAAGCACTTCTTTTAATTCTAAATTCAGCTACATACACGCGCACACAAAGCAAAAAATACTGGCCTAGTCCAAAACACCCCTCCCAATTGCTTCAGTTTCATTGTATACTCTGCTACTTACCATACCTCTATTGAAAAGCACATGTTTACATTGTGCCCTGAACTGCTTCAACATCTGCTAACAGACCAATAAAAGATAAATAAACCAGGATTGTTTAGAAAGAGAGATCCTTTCTATTTCCTCTGAACACTCCTAAACTGGCAGCAGCAATATGCTGCCGAGATCCCTTTTTGTAGATGTCATCTCGGAAAACAATATATGTGGGGAAATCAAATACAAAATCGCTACAGCCCATGCTACCAAGAATCAGGCAGGAGGAGGATCTGGAAAGCTCTACAAGCCTGTCAAATAATTCTGCACGTTTATGCACGGTATGTTAATTTGGGATGATGACAATTTCATTAAAGAGTTTGCTTTCCTTTTCCAAAAACTACTCTATGTGCATTGGCATTTTGTGCATAAGAGCATCTATTTGGCAAGATTATGGCCTTCGGTTTGTTTTCAAGGCTCCCCAAGCGTACCTTCAGAATGAGGAAAACATTACACAGCTTTCATACTTTTCTAAAAAGTCTTTTAAAAAAATAATTTAAAAAATCCTACGTTTATTTCAAGATTTGTAAGTTCAGGACTTCAGGATGATAATACTTATACAAAATGAAATGAGTAATATTTGAGCATGTCTTTTCTGAATTTTAATTAATATCTGCAAATGCACAATCAATTCAGATACTCTCAGATTTTCCTAACTGGATTGTTTATCTATATTTCAAACTCTATAAATTTTGTTCAGTCGTGTCATCTATCCCCAACCCCCCCCATTTCTGGCTTGTTTCACTAAAGAAAGGCTTATAATGAATTCCAAACAATGCGATTCCAAAAAGAAAAGAGACACCGTATAGATAATGCACAGTCACTTGCCAGGAATTTTATCTAAATTGCTGAGCTGTAACACTAAAGGAATTGTCAGACAAAACCCGTGCTGCATTTCACAAACAGCACACAGTTAAACTTCTTTTATTCTTAGAGTTGCCTGTGTGTTCCTTTTTTTTGTATTTTAGCAAAATAAACATTTTTAAAATAATCCAAGCAGGCATTTTATTGCATGTGATAACATTAACGGATTTCAGATTTCTTTAGTGCTCTTGCTTTATCCTCTCCTTCCACACTGTTATTGCTAAAAACTGGCAGTTAAATTCAATTGATTCAAAATATTCTGGATCCATATGGCCTCAAACCCTGGAGCTGAAGTTCTGATATTGCCTCACTGCTGTTTTCTAGCATTTGCCTCTACTCCAGTCCCCAGATGGTGGAAGTAACATTTAAACCTCCTTTCCTCTGCCTTGTACAATAGACCTTGGCACCATTTCAACTGTTTACTCCGGTAATTAACAGCACTGATACCACAACAATTACAACTCCTACAATCTTAACACAATAATGCTATGAATTAGTGAGAGCTAATGGCTGGAAGGTATAGTGGTTCCAGACTGCGAGATCTGTGCATTTTTAGAATAAAATAAAAGGTACAAACAGCACGCTTGCGGTAGACAATGATTACCTAGTAATTAGTTTACACAAAGCTTCCTATTTAATGGCAAAACGCTGTAATTAACGCGTGACAGAAAATCAAAGGGTACTTTGTAAGCATATGAAAAATTAACACTGCAGGCCTATAGCTTTATGTACTGATTAGAAGCATATTAAATCAATAGGACATACACACCAACAGCTTGCATATCTGATTATTCCAGGTCTTAGGAATGGATATCACGGCTTTAATTTAACCAAGGAATACAATTATCATGCTTTAGTTAGGATTTAACAATCACCTGAAACATCGCTAAGGCAGCTACATAGATATATTAATAAACTGAGTTAGAGCACTGCTGAGTGTTTGCAGATACAGTGACTATTTAAACTATTTAGATATATGTTCACAGAGTGCTGCCCATACTAGGAGACAACCTGCAACTGTATTGCTTTACTGGCAATCAAGTTCTTCTTTAAGTCTTTGAGCTCTTTCCCTTTTCCTATTAAATATCGTATTGGACAGAAGAAATTTTAAAAGCCTGTCAAAATTCTGTAAATGAATCTTCTGTGTATCTGGCAGAGTTTCTGGCCCTCTTCAGGTTGAAAAAATTAGCACACCTGCAATTGCATGTGTACAATAAATAACAGCAGCAGCACAGAGTACTTGCCTACGACCCCACTCAGCAGACGTTAGGTGTTACACCAAGAGCAATTCAATTGCTTGCACTTCATCCCAGTTCCACCAATATTTGTGTAGTCTTGCCCCAGAACAAAGTTGGCAGTGTTACAAAAGGTGATCAGAACAGTGAAAATGAGGATGGGTAACAGAAAGGGAAAAAAAAAAGCAGTGTTGGGAAGATGTATGATTCAGACAGACATATCAGTGTGCTGGCAATACCACATTTCTACATTTCTTTGACAGGACTATGGATGATTTTATTTTATCTATTTATAAGAATGCTCTTTACTCTGAATTCCTGCTTCAGCAAAGCAACAGGATATGGTACATACATGTAAGCTTCAGGTTTGTTATAGTGAATGCAACTCATTCAACCAGTTAAAAACCTCCTCACCACTATTCTTGATTTTCAAGCAATCACGAAGTTCATCTAATTACTTATTACAGGGCTTTTGAATATTGACCAAAACCACTTAAATATAAAGGAACAGCCAGCACTTCATCTTGGCCTTTGAAATTGCAATTTTCCAAAAGCAATCAATGCACAATCCTGAAACCAGCATCTGAATATTGCTTCATGCAACTCAGACTGAAAGTTGGGTTTTCTGGATTTATCACCTTTTGAAAAGATTTTGATTTCCTATTACACATTTTAGTGAATTAACCAAGATACGGTCTATAAAGAAAAGAAACCATGACAAAATACTGCGACACAAGTGGAGACAACGAGATTCAAACTCTCTAACATTTAAAACAGTAGGCTGCCCAAGCACATTAAATAGCTTTTCTTCTTCTACAACAGGCATTTAATGAAGAGTTTTGAAACGGCTGTGTAGCCACGGCCAATTATAATAGCTTATTCAAGAGAATATTTGTTGCTTCTTTTTCTGTGTCTTGTTCTCTTCTTGTATTTTGGCTCTTTTCCTCTTTATCCCCATATATCCCTCCTTTTGTTTTCAGCCTGATCTTCTTATCTTAGCCTTGCTGCTTTCTAAACTTGCCACATGTTGCTGGTCCTGGTGGTTAATTAAGAGTTGCAGTGTAATAAAAGTTAATTCTGAAATTAATTTGACTATTAATCTTACCTCATGATTTAGCTACTATTTACACATGTATAGTTATACAACACGGTGGGATCTCTGCACAGTCCTGTATTATTTTATGTGAGGGCTGCTAGAAGAACAAAAAAAGGCAACACTAACAGGAAGGCAACATTATCCTTCCTCTAACAGGCAAGAGGACTGCGAGTGTTGTGAGTTCAAGTCGAAGACCAAGAGGCACTGCAGGTTTTGCCAGCCTTGTCTCTATTCCAAAACAAACAAAATAACCCCAAATAACATATGTGGTAGACTGCTTCTCTGCTGTTCTTTACTGCTTGAATTCCGAGTGGGCATCTGGGCATCTTTCCTCCAGCTCACATAAAGCAGGGCTGAATAAGGTCTGCTTAGCCACAGATTTTACCTCTGACCACAGCCACAAGTAGATGCTCAGGTAACAATACGAAAACAAATGTCTTTACAAACGGCCTCAAACTGCAAAATGAGCATTTATGGTGACAGCAGTTCGCTTGATATTGAATATCATTAAAATCTGGGCCTCAGGATGAAATTTTTTATAAACTGGCAGACTTAAGCAGTGCACAGTAGGATGAAGGCCTTGCAGAGGCATTCAGCAGAGTTTGTAAATTCTATCCCTTACAAGTCGCAAAATAATTGTTCAGATAACTCAGATGCTGCATTAAGTTAACAAGGTAAAATACATCAATAATCTTGTCCTGCATTTTTGTTTGCCCAATGCTATTTTTGAAATGAGGAACCTAAAATCAGTCTCATTTTTAGACGGAATAGATTTTTACACAATTCAAACTCAAAAACTACATTATTTTTAATCTCTTGTCTACTACATACCAATAAGGAAAATCTGGGTATCGTGTCTTAAACTGCTATGCAAATGATGCTATTTGTAAGTATTAACATAATTTAGTGCTTACAGTCATATTCTCATTTCTAATAATTCCACCAGAATGGAGTCTTTTCACTGTACTCTTAGCCTGCAGGATAGTCTTTCATCAAGAAGCTGAATTTTTTAATAACCTGCCAGCATACGTTTTGTATGTGGCAGCCTATGCCGATGACACAATGTCTTCATTATCGAAAGAAACAGGTCTACATACTGTAATAGGACATTAAAGCATGCCTGTGCTCATAAACTAATGCTTTGATGTTTAAATGTGTATCATTACAATGGTATTCCTTAACAAAGGATGATTTTAATCCTCTGCTCTCAATGGTAATACTCAGTGGAAACTGCAATTCATTACATATAAAAAAGGTCTCCCGTTTTACAAAAGGGGGCTAAACTCAGAAGGCAGAAAAATTTGAACACACATATTCAAACAAGACGTTCGAAATAGCAGCAAGTTTCACTTTAATATTGGTCTGGATTTATGGAAGCTTTCCTGCTGACTCTGGGAAATTAGATCAAATGCATCATTCCATATATATTTTCCAACTTCCAATAAATGATTGTGTTTGAGGGCTTCTAAAGGATTGGTTCCTGGCTACATCAAAGCCTAACATAAACACAGTATGAAAGGGAAAACAGAAAGCTAGTTATCACTATGTCCCTTCATTCAGAGTCACTTAGCCATGGAATAATTAAAAAGGCACAGAAACGGGAGCGCTAACTCTAGGTAATAACACCTGTACAGGGAATTTATACCAGCAGAAAACTAGACCTGGTGAAACTGCATTTTACCATGTCTTCTGCCTTCAGCTCTGACGGTGGGAGCAGGATCTAGGTATGTTCTGCTAGCTTCATGTCCCAGAAAGCTCAGTGGCCAGACAATGCTGCCACTGGGGCAGCTCTGCAATGCTCTGCTTCGTACTGGTTGACTTGTACACAGTTAGGGATCCTCAGCAGATTGGAGAAATTAGTGCTTCAGTTTTATACGATAAGCTCCATTTCATAACGCAGAATTATTTTTTAGTTGTCAAATGGAACAGAACTGTAATCAGCCCAATTTGAAATTTTAATATACAATATAATTCAATCAAAGAAAAATTCCAAAACAGTTTTGATTGAATTAAAACAAAAAAAAATCAAGAGAGCTATAATGAGAAGTTTATGGAAATTAAGCAATTCTTTCTGGATACATTCCTTCTGGCTTTAAAACCATTGCATTAGGAATGAATATGGCACCATATACAGAAATATTAAATGCTTATTGAAATTAACACATTTAAATACCAATGAATATTTAAAGAACAAATAGTTCTGCAAATACCAGAACTAATGAACTCTAGTTTCAGATGGATTTTTCTGCGGTTGAGATGTATCATCTTACAATCTCTCTCAAGCATACGGATTCTTATGAATCCACTAGCGCAAGAGTTCATGCTATATTGTTTCCCTCAGTTAAATATTTATAGGATGTCTCTCTGTCCTTACCTAAACACCCACTGTAATGAAACATGCAGGAGTCTAATGATCTCTGATACTCCGTGTTCTGTCTTCTACAGATGAAAATCCCTAACAGGCTTAAAAGTTGTTAGTGAAGAAAAATATACAGAAAAAATAATCCTCAGGAAGCCAGCTTAAAAAACAAATAGTTTGTATGTGGTTTCAAATTGATTAGCATTGTTCACTATATTCGTCCAACAGTTTTGTTGCAGTAATTCAAATGTTTCTACATAGCTGTAACGATCTACCACTGATAGACTCATTCCTACATGCTCTCACTTTGGATAAAAACCACTATGTAATTAAATGTTCTGTGCCCAAATCATTCCACAGTTGGATATCAGACATTTGCTCACACTTTGGGATATTTATTTTTTTTTAATTTGAATTACTGTTACCTACTACTTTGTACAAGCTGCTCTGGACTCTGTAACACCAATGCTTATCTATGTCTTCAAACAAAAGCTTAGAGAAAAGACTTGCTGTGAGGAACAACCCCAGCAGCCTAGGAAGGAGCCAGGCCAGCAGACCAGATACCCTGCTCCCTTATTACTTACATGTGCCCACTTCTTACTCCATATCTCAGGGCTGTGTTTCTGACGTTCCTTCAGAACCCAGGGGTAGCATTTCAAATGCAGGATAATATCACAGTAGGCAGTGCCATTTCCTCCAGATTCATCATTCACTTTAAATAACCAGCGCCGCACTTCCATGTTGTCAATGATCAGCTGACTGAGAATACTGATCATCTGTGGAGCAAGGACACAAAGATATTTGGTACCATGACAATATCAAATTGTTCCTCGATTTACACTCCCCTTTCTCAAATGTTTGGACTTGAAATCTAATTATGGTTTCTGTTTCTTAGAGATACTTGTCTTTTTACAATTATCTTGGACACTTAGTGAAAGCAACCCTGAACATTTTTTGATGAAGAATTTATGGTCTTCATCTTGTACTTCAGTCCACTTGGGTGGACTACCAAACAGCAACATTCTGTTTCCTACAAAAAAGAAAACAGAATCTTGTTTGTCCAGGCTTTTTTGTCACACCAGAAACTTCGGTTTTGGATCATCAGTACAGCTAAATAGATGTTTTTGACAGGGAATAACGTGGGATGGACTACCCTATTTGCAAAATCTGAGAAACAGTTGTGCCAGATTCTAACACCAGCCAAACATCTGTGGAATTTTCCTACTGGAGAGTACATTATACGGTTATAAATATACGAAGGAGCTACTAGGCAGGCTTTATAAAAATGCTAATTATTTATTTGTATATGTACACAGATTTAAATGGGCTTCAAATGCCTTTTGCCCAGCTGGTGTAGGGTGCAATTAGCTTCGTAGAAACTGCAGATGCCTTTGAACCCAGTAATAATATTATCAGATCTTTTCGCATTAGCTAGAAAGTATTTTCATATAACAATTTGGGGGAGTTTTTGTCCTTATTTTTTCCACTGACCTCAAATACAATTACATGTGTGTTTCAGATGCTATTATTTGTGGCTTTTGAGAATCCTATAAATGTGTTTTTCTTGATGACTCCCCTACAGTAATGAAAAGGATCAATAATACTGTAAGGACTGTAGCAATCATAAAGAATTATGTGCTATCTTTAAGTGAAAATTGAATTGTGCTTTAACATAGTGTCACCTTGCTTTGATTATTTAACCTAAAATGTCAATATTTCATACACGCAAACAGCAGAAGTAGAACTTCCATAACACTGTAGAATGAATCAAAAGTATTAGATTCACGTAAGTTAGTTATTTAACAATAAATCAAACAGTGGTTTTACAGATCATTGATCACATATTTATTTCATCTGCTATAGAAGTTGCAATGTATTTGTGTAGCTTAGCTTGTTTTCACTGTTAAAGGTGATTAATAAAAAGAAAAGCAATGTGAAAAATCTAAGAAAGAATACCTATGAACAATGGCAGATTACCTCCATAAAAATACAATAAAAATCAGTACAGATTGTATTTAGACATACAACAACATATTGCAAACTCAGCTTTTAGAATGAAATACTGAGGCACAGAATGCAAAATAAACGTGTCAAATGAATACACTACAGAAAAGTCACGTGCCTTGTAATTTTAGTTTAGTAATATTTTGTCATGTCATGCTGATAAGATCATCAAATTTAGCAATGATAAGCCAGAGACAAGGTAAAACTTCAGCTGTAGATATGCTCAGCGAACCTCAAATTGTATGGCTGGCTTCCTAAGTGGAAGAAGTTTCCCCTTTATCAAATACTTTGCTTCCCAGAAGTCCCTGTTCTATTTTCAGTCACTGGTAAAACTCCTATTAATATCATTAAGGCCATGGCTTCATCCATGGAGCAGCAACACAAGCTGTTTGAAATAACTGATCCAAAAGGGCTTATATATTCTCAAGATCGTATGTGAAGAATATGAGAACAATCGTATTGCTTGCTGACTGGGATACGAATTGCATTTAATTGGTGAAATTCAGCTGAAAAAGAGCCCAACCTCACCCACGATTTAATCAAACCTAGTTAGGGTCTAATCAATACAGCCATTGCAATTCTATAAAGTTTGCATCCTATCAGGTGAAAACAGGCACCTGCATGTTGACACATCCCAGAGCACATCCTCCTTACCTGCTCGTTGTTGTAGATGTCAGATTCTCCAGGAGGGGTTGGCACACAAGCACTGGCAAAAATTCGTTTACTTCCAGACTTGGTACTATAGAGATGAGCCACTTCTGGCACTGAGCCTAATATAGGCACATTTAACATGTCAGCCACTGCTAAATCATCTTTGTGGGGAACCCCTCCAATAATGTAGGCATCTCTGCTCTGGATAAGGATTTTTATTCTTTTGATTGTCTTGGGACTGTACTTCAGCTGAGTGGCTAGGCACATGTGATGCTTCTGTATAAAGATAACATTATTCTTGTTAAAAGGTGTTCTTTTCTATTCCATGAACCTAATTTATAATGTTGCACACAATAAATACATTATTAATAGCAGGCTGGGTTATGACCTATCCTGTAGCTTAGCAGTTTAAATTGATAAAAGCTGTTGGGGTGAGGCTCCATAATCGTGCACATCTTTAGTGTGTTGGAAATGGGCTCACTGGGAATAGAACTAATTACTACACATCTGTATTTATTTGATCCATACGGAATTATCCTTCTGTCAGTCGGCAGAGAGGCTGGTGGCCTTTGGATAATAGTGATTCATCTCAGCAACACTTCTGGCATGGTTTAACTCTAAAGCACCTAAAAATCAATACAAAAATGAAGAAAAACCCCTATAGCAGAGAATGTATTTCACCATACAGTTCAGCAGTATTTTAAGCGATTTTCTGAGAATAAAACACTTTGATTTACAAAAGCTTTCACTGATCACATTAAATTACTGGGGATATACATTTCCATTATACAGTAGTTCTGATAGCTACTGTAAACGCAACTGCAGAGTACTCAAGGTAAGAATAGTATTTTTAAAATTATTATTTTTTTACAGTACGTTTTCAACTTTTTGTAAGGAATTTTTCATTTCTTCTAAAAAAGAAAATCTCTATTGCTGAACAAGTTGCCTGTGACAGCCTTAAATTTAACCTAAGAATATCAGTCGTGGCAAGTGAAACCTCACAAGTATTTGCTGCAACATATCCTGTGTGTCGTTTGCAGACAACCCAATTATCTTTACAAAGGTATAGAGGTGCAATGACGTTGAGATGGATGGGACAGTACAATTGACATCCATTGCAAAAGATTGCCATAAACCAGGAAAACTTTTTTACATTGAGATTTTATCTAATCGAGGCCCAAGTATTCCTTTACAGGGTAGCAGAAATGCTAGATTTTCTTAGGGATATGCAGGACTGAGGAACACAGCACATTTTCCTTCAAATTTCTGGATGCTCCTTCACATGGACTGAAGTATAAATCCTAATTCCAACTCCTTGGATGGGGATGATGGAGGAGCCCCCAGAAATGGACAGAAGGAATCCCTTTTGTCACTTGCTTAATGCTTTCTTATACCAAACACATCGCTCCCCAAAGTGCCCAACTCTCCCTGTAAAAGAGCCAGACGTACTGAAAGCAGAAGGGGGATGTGTCTCCAGGTCAGAGAAATGAGACAATTTTCAAGCTTCTAGTAGGAAAAAGGGAGTCACACAAGTAAAAGGGCAAACAGAACAACAAACACATTTTGCTGGAGTTGTTTTTTTTCTTTTTTTCTTTTTTTTTTTTCCTTCTGTCAGTTTTAAAACAGAGACTCTTAATGTTCTGATTTGGTTGTTTCTTTTCTCTTGAGCACTGGTACAAAAGCACAGAGATGGCCCATTCTGTTGGTCTCATGGCAGAGTTCTGCCACGTCGAGAACAGGATCAATTTCCAGCCCCGGTCACTTGCTCCCTGGGGCCATGGGGACAAGATTTGTTTTGTGTCTCTCAATAATAGATTTTACAGTTAATTAAGGAGTGCAAGAAACAGGCTGTAAAAGCTAGTTCATTCCTGCTTTGAGAGTGGTATGGCCGCCATGATATATGGTAGTGTGAGCAAAAGCAGGTAAAAGCAGGAGGACTGAGGAATCCCCAGAATTCCAACACAACACAGTGGAATAATGGTTGATGGATTAGCCAAAGTGTAGTTCTTGCTTCTTAAGCCTGTCGATTTTTTTTTTAAACTTCCCAAGATCAGAGAAGCTGAACTTGGCATCAACTTCTCCACAATGAGCCAAGCTACCACTACCCCACTTTGAATTTGCTGCTAGTTGAGGAGCAGCAGAGTGTAACGTTGCACCTGGCTGCACAGAGTCACACGAGATCATTCTCATAGCTAGAGAGTAAAGGACACAGGTACATGGACACCTCTTCCTCGCATTCTCTGCAGACACCAAGAAGTGGTGCAGGGCTCTCTGTGTCTGGTTTTCTTTTCCATAGATTTTCCTTCCATCCCATTCCACCAAAGCAACTAGCAAGCTGGTTAAGGTTGACCTGTGCTTCTGGAATTGCTCAAAGTAGCCTGCTAAGGTGGCCTTCAAGCCAGATGTTCATACTTCAGGAGTAATTTCAGATACACTGGTACAGCAAAAGGTTTTATAGAGTAATCCAGAAGAAAGATGCCCCAAAAGAACCTGTAAAATTCTAACCCTTACACAGACAGAATGACAGCTAAATTCGTGATCACTCAGGCCAGAGGGTGACTAGATTCAGTTACAATTACAGATTATTCCACACATATTGCAATTTCCCATTCTTATTGATGGCACTAGCATACTTCTCAGCATTCTGAATCTGGGTAGGGGGCACAGTCTATATCCACGAAAGAACCATGCAGCCCTTGCAACTAAAATTATCTCCCTATATCAAAGCATACAAACATTTCCCAGTAAATCATAGCAGCAGCAGCAATTTTCACAGGGTTATTTGCTCTTCACCTGGTAAAGAAGCTTTCTTTGGAAAATTTCAGCAGAAATATTCCAAGAGTGGGGGCTTTAAATATAGACACTAGAGATATAAATGTATCACAAAATTTTACACAAATCAAATCAAATCTAAGATACTGTGAAGTTAATATTTACAATATAAAATTGTTTTTCACTGTAAAGGAGCTTCGCTGCATTGCAGTGTTATCAGAAGCACTGTATGTAGCATACAATAGTTAAGGTCTCATTTTAGATGATGTCCCAGCACGTGGATTTAAAAATTACTTGGCAGGTTTGGAAATCATAATATTATCTAACCTAAATAGTTTTACGTTCTGTTCTTTACAAAGTTCTAAGTTGGATTTAATTGCAAGAAACACTACCAACACATGGATGATTGGATGCTGGGCTACCCAGAGATAAAGTTTGAGTAATAAGAATGGTTTATTGCTGTGATTTGCTTACAGATATAAATCTATCAAGTTCACAGTCCCAAGCATATAGTAAGAATGAACAGTGGCCTACAAACAGCCAATATAGGACAATCTGAACCAAGTCTATAAAGCTAAACCAGGATATTTATTTCCAATGCTCTAACTAGTAGTCTAATCAGTAAAGCCCTTAAACTTGCAATAATATTTCACTGATGTGTACCAGAGCGTTACAAGTTATAAAATTTCCAATTTAATTTTACTGCATCCCTCAAGCTGTAGTAATTAGAAGACAAACTCACAGGGAAGCTGTTTATAGCTTCAGGGGTGAGAATTTTGAACCTGTCCTGCAGGTCACCCATGTCCTCAGGGTTCCCAGATCTAACAGCTGCCTGCAGACCCAGGAGTTTATTGTAATACTGCAGTAACTCCTCACTCAGATGAAGGGGGCAGATGTAGATGACGTCCACGTTGGCATCTAAAACAAAGGGGCACAATGCTCATTATTGGGAGAAAGGTAGACTCCATTCACAACAGCAATCTGATGATTCCTGAACATTTGCTAACAAACAGCTTCCCTACAAAAAAAGGCACTGGAAATAAAACCCGGATCTTTAATTCCCTAATCTGAGTGGTTTAACTGCTTTTTCTGTGCTTCAGCATTTCTCTGAAGACAGGTCAGCAACCCAAAGAAATAGCTAGTTTTCAGAATTCAATCTGCAGAACATATTGGGGGCAGAATTTTGAAAGTCTTGCAGGGGGATTTATCTACGCGACTCACATTAACATCAATGGGAATTGTACACTGCTTTAAAAATATATCCCATTAAGTTCAGTAAATTATAAAACTGAGCTATTAAGTTTAGAAAGCTGATGAAATCGCAATTTCATACGCTGCCTGGATTTTGCATGGCCTGCTCCTATTCTTGTCCTGTCCAAATAAAAGCTCACGGTAGGATACCATTAATAACTATTGTTGAGCATGTGAGTGTGCAGATTAGCTAGTTAAATACCACAGTGTGAAAATCTGTTTTCTGCATGTAAAACAACTTGGGCTGAAAGACTGTGTATGCACTAACACTGAGGTGAGAAAGTGAAAGTCTGTAATATAATCCATTTCGGAAAATTTTAACCACTGTGCTCTTCTAAAATATTAATAGATGAGTTAATGAACTAATTGCCTTGTAACATTGATAGGGTATGCTGCCAAAAAGCACTCCTAGATTTTTATCCAGCTCCTGCTGAAATCAGTAGGAAGTCTTTCATTGTCTTTACTAGGCACAGAAACAGGAGCCCTGAAAGTGCCAGGGACAACTGCTCTTACACATGAATGAATCAGAAGCAATGAAACTATTGGACTAAGGAAACCCTGAACCTATCGTTATAAAGGAATAAGAGATCCCACTCATTCACTTTTGTTTTGCTACACTGCTACAGACAAACACCACACATTAAAAATGTAAGGCCAGAGTCTCAACTGAAGCATTAAAGCAGTACAGCATCCGACAGTCAGCCCTACATCTGAGTACTGGTAGAGCTTTTACATAACGCAGGTCATTACCATATAACTTTTAAAAATATTTAAAAGAACAGCTCACTAGAACTGTTAGTCAATACTCTTTTATGCAGATTTACAAAATCAGCCTGAAAATTTACCAGCTTGGGTACAAAAAAACCTACTTCCCCACGTTGTCTATATGCTGAAAGTACTGCACTGTCAAAAATTGACGAGCTCAAGTGCATTTGGTGAATAAAATGCTGCAACAGATTTTACTACTCTTAGCTCTGCCCTGTAAAGTCTGCTTCAGACACAGTGGGGCTTCAGAGACAGATTAACTAATAGCAAGTCACATCAAGCAAGGAAATCCTCTGGTATAGTAAACAAAAAGAAAACCAAGGTGGTAAATTACAATGCTCTTCTGCCAGGCACAGGTAAGGCGTCTGATCTAGTTAATATTTTAGTTAACAATTAACTAGTTTGCATCTTACTCATGGTCTACTTTACATTTCACAGTGAAACCAATTTTCATGTTCACGGATTTTCAAGTAAGAAAGATTGTCTATATAACGCGTTGACTTTGTACCTTTAAGTTTCTAAGTATCATTTCAGAGACAAAATGAATGAATAAATAAATAAATAAAACTACTGTGGAAAAACAGTATTAGTGTCTAGATAATATATAAAGGCAATTACATTATTATTTTAGGCAACTGTAAATTTCTGCATCTAATATATTTTTGTTAGAAACTTACTAAATGGCATTTATAAAATAATAATGAT
This sequence comes from Netta rufina, assembly GCF_964035555.1. Lineage (NCBI taxonomy): Eukaryota > Metazoa > Chordata > Aves > Anseriformes > Anatidae > Netta > Netta rufina. The sequence goes on along the minus strand of NC_140134.1, from coordinate 21,022,163 downwards.
ACTGAAATATATATGAATCATTTAAAGTATGTCATTCCAGGGAGCCAATGAAGTTGGTCATTGACAAATAATATTCTTCATTGCTTTGCTTAAAAGAGGACTGTCATTCTAGGAAAAACTTTTTAATGCATGCCTCTTACCTCATTTGCTAATTAAAAAAAAAATGGTTTAAATAAGGGCTTGTTCCTTTCTAGCATATCCTTCTCTCTCTATGAGCTTGAATGAACACTAGCAGAATTAGCTACCTAATTTTGTAGAACACTAAGCACTTTTGCTCGTTTGTGGTGCTCAGCATGCCACAGGATGAGGCTGCTTTACATTACCACAGAGTCAGAAAAATCAGTATGATGTTCTTATGAATAACTTGGACAGGAGAAAATGGCATAATTGCTTCTGAGCTTATATGTTCTCTATAATACTAATACAAAAGTAAAGTCCTCACCCATCATTCTCTTTTACTCACAAGTACAGGCAAATAACAATCAAGATATAGGCAGCCGACAGCTCGTAACATACCCAGTATGTCACACAGTCTTCCCATCTGTAAATTCTGTTGGAGAGCAAAATCAGGAATGTGTTCACGAATGCACTGGGAATATCCTGGAAAACAAGTAAAGATGACCCCCCCCCAAATGTATTCAAAGAAGCCCTGATATATATTTAAAAGAAATCAGACTTTTATATTAAAAATCTGTAATATAAGTATTTCAAATCCTAAACATGATATTGCATAAATTACATCATCTGTATGAGTTTATTTTTACTAATGAACTGATGTAACATCATGTTTTTGTGTCATGAGATTTTAAATAAAGACACTACAGACCTACAGAGCTTTATAATTTAAATGTGTAGCCACATCTGAGTATTTTGCTCATCTTCTATGCGTTTGGATTTTTTTTAAACACTGAAAAAAAATGACACCGTCATTAAGCAAGAATCCCGGTAGAGCGGTACATTTTGTCCTTCACACAGATAAAAGGCAACAAAAACACTTCATTAAGAAGATGTCTCAGTGATACCTGATCACTTTGTTGCAGAGGATGAATGAGTGGCAGCCTGTCTGAGCTAGGATAATCTATTTGGAGGTCAGACTTCCAACTGATTGCAGACTTGCATTTGAAAAGACTGCTGCAAATGACATGACCACTGTGACTATAATCTCTAATCCCGTAATTTTTAAATTAAGTTAATTCTAAATAAATCAGTATGTATAGACAAACACACACAAGCACACAATGCGAGTTGCTCATTGCAAGTTGTGATTAAATCAATATGGAAGTTCAGCCTAACACTCAGTACGTGGCATGAAATCTTAAGATTCATTACCAAGACCCTTACAATATTCCAATGTATCTGCACATGACCAGTCATTTATGAAAAACTTAGTTTGACTAAAATTTGCTAAGTATTTCACTGCTTTCATATTGGAATATGGTAACGGGATCTTTCATGTGAAGCCACCTGTCTTTTACTGCAAGGGCAATTATTAGAAGTAACAAACATTCTAAGGTGATGTGCCAATGCTGCCATTTTGCACACAGGAAAACAAAACAATTAAATATGGAGAAATGTAAATCACCAGATTCGCCCAAATGAATTGCATATACTGTGCTCATATTCCCAACGTTCCAGTACAACCATAGCCTGGGCTAATATTTCTGCTTTGTAATGTACTCGTGGTTCATGTGTCACTAACATTTTGAGCTTCTCCATTTGGTCTCAAGTGCACAAAACATTTCAAATAAATTTGCACTTGCCAGAAGCAAAAGCTCTTATTTTGATTCAAAGAACCTCTTCTTTAGTTGATCTATACCTGTAATCTGATTAAATTAAATTCCAAATCATGTCTGAAAACAGTGATATTAACAAAAGCTGGCAATGGCAGAGCACTTGAGGATATGGCTGTTCATTTGCACTAGGTGTCAGAGCATCACAGCATCAGACTGACAGAGCTGGTCTACAAGAGGGTTGACCTTGCAAGGTGAGAACCAAGAATTTTGATTTCTCAGTTTAGTGGCGCTGGAAGGACACTGAGGGACTTCCTCCCTTGCATGAGTTTTACGACAGTGTTTGTGCAATGACTTCGGTGGAATGCTCCCAATTTACACAGGGGTAAGTTACAGGGAGAGTTATAGAAGTACTAAAACAACGGGTGTAGGAAATAATGGTAAAGGGCCTGCTTTCACCTCCCCTTTCAACCTCAACCATGACCTAATGCCCCTTAATTGTGATTTTCTTAATAAATTTTGCTTGTCTCAAAGTGTCTTCTCTCAGCAAAGAATCCACAACACTTTTCAAACTCACCTTTGAAAACAGAAGGAGCAGCATGGATGAGGGGGATAGTTTGAGTAACCATGGGGCGATGTCTGAAGGGAAGGAGGAAATGAAGCTATCTGGGATTCAGCCACCGTGTGCCTCCAAGAGCTTGGGACAGGTCTAGTAAATAATACTTAACTTTTATTCACCTACTGTTCAGCTGAAACTGCTTTTAAAAAGGATTCATGGATCACATGAGAAAGCTTTGATGAATACACAGCGGGCTATACA
>NC_140134.1:20779613-21014613 GCF_964035555.1 Netta rufina | reverse complement strand
TTCACAGTCAGTTCCTAAAACAACTCTGCTGAAGACAGTATTAAAAACATGAATGAAACTTTCATTATCCTCACCATCTAAATACCTGTGTCTGAAAGGGAGTCTGCAACTCAGACTTCAGCTGTTGAGCTGGATATGTCCACACTGGCTTTGATTTTCTTGCTGAAACCATGGAGCTGCTGGATAGAGGTCGTGCTGTATTACCTTGGCTAGAGGAATCTGGGCCATCAATTGTTTCCTTTGAGTTTGGAAAGGTGAAGGTGTCTGTATTTTCAGGGTTCGCCCTAGTATTATTTTCTCCTGTACCAAACAAATCAATAAATACAAGTTTCATTGCTAAACGAGTGCAACAACAGCATCACAGTGATATTCCACCATATACTAGTAGGTACTGGCATGTTCCAGTTTGCTCTCATGTTAAGCAGGTTACAATTTTCAGGACATATCACCAAAACCCATGTAGAAATGTCACTGATTGACCTTAAGTCTAACCAAGCTGTAATGGGTTACTATTATGAAGACTGAAATTATGTTAAGGAAATATGTATCACGGCTTTAATTTATAATGTTCTAAAGCTCATAACATGCCAGCTAGTAGTAATATACAGCATAATAACACCAGAATATTATCATTTATACTCCATGTTATTCCATATATTTTTTTAGTTTTCCAACTACTACGTTTCATTAGGAAAACTTTGAAATTTATATTTCAATTTGCTACTACGCCCACTCCTCATTTTGCTCATGCTCCTTTTCACATTGATGGTATGTTTGTCACATGTCACACGCAGCTGTAGTGATAACAGTTTTGAACATTCTTTGTAGTAGATCAGAACCCTGTTACCCAGAGTACATTCATTTATGAAGAGCCATTCATCTCATCACACTGGCAAAACAGAGGCTTGATCAGATGTTATAAGTCATGTCTACCATCACTTGCAGTATCATTGGCTTTACTATAACTCTGATGGTCAGATATTAGATTCAGACACTTAGAATCTGAAACATGCAGGTAGGAACCTCTAAGAATTTTCAGAAATGAGCAGTGACCAAATCCTCACAGGGATTAAGAAATATGATTCCTATTCAATTGCAAGACACAGGATGCTCATGTGCATTTTTATGCACTAAGTATTTTTAAGAATTTTACTGAGTACTTTATAGACAGCCACTTCCCTGAGAGACAAAACAAGGGACTGAAAGTGAAGTTGGAGATACAACTCATGGTTGTTATCAATCATTTGTACTCACCTACAGTTGACTTCTTGTGCTGCCTGTGAAACTCATGGAGAGGAGCTGCTTTGGATACAACAGGAGGTGTCTGGAGAGTTATCTTTGCTGCTGGAGGGATAAGCCGTTGTTCAGTTAGGCTCAGAATACCTATGAGAATATGACATTAATGAACAATTCATATACATTCCAGTAATGAAAGAAAAAAAAAAAAGTAACAATAATGAAAGAATTAAACAAAGGTAGTCCAAAGTTCTTTCAATTCCAAATCCGAACTAGAAAAGCAGCAGGTATTTTTTTTTTTAATGAGGACACTCAAGGAAGATAATCTTTGTAATTACGTAAACAATGTAATTATGACTATGGACCGATTGCTAAAATAGCCCAAGTGCAGGACTAATTAAAACTGAATGATTAATAACCAGAGATTAATCATGATTCTATCTTGATCATTTTATTTGGTCACACAAGAATCTTCCATCATACACAATTCTTTCCAGTAACAACTAAACTCTGTGAATTACAATATGACTTAATCAGGAAGGATGATGCTGAAAATAGCATGTTATCTCCTACGGTTAGCTACCACACAAAGTAAGTAGTCTGAAGTGATCTCTACCCTTTGCAATGTTTGAGAAGACAATTCTTAAAAGTTTTGAGGTGACGGAAAATTTGATTACCAGGTATCTGCTACAAAGAGCAAACAACACTGATTATGTAGCTTACATCTGGTGCCTGGCAACAATACCCAGACGTGTTTCTGTGACTCACCTTTCTTTATATCTTCATCTAACAGGGGTAAGGTAGAATCCATGTGGTGAGAGGCAGGCAAAACCCAAAGGTTGCTAGCTGTGTGACTTTTCACTGTCTTATGACTACACATCTAGGAAGAGACAGAATCTTATTTTAACACAGAGAAATCCTGGATATGCAAAGGACACTTTTCTACTCAGGTAATAATGTAAATTCCACTATAAATAAGATTTAATAATGTAACAGAACAAGCACAGCTTTTACTACTCGTGAACATGCTATAGTACTTTCTACTGTTGTTACTTTATTAATTTAAAATAAAGTTAATTAAATTAAATTGATGCCTTGTGATTTCTTCTATGCAAAAATCAGTGTACTAGTTCCTAAAGAGATCACAAGGAGTTTGCTCAGTTTTAATGAGTACATTGTAAACATAGTGCTTCTTGATAGAACAGTCTTCGCATATATAAAATGCATACACAGGCAAGGCACCAGAAAGAAAAGGAAGTTCCTTAAAACATGGAAATAAATTTTTACAGGGAAGAATACTAAAGGAATTAAAGCATATGAAACTATTCAGAAATCAGGGATCAAAAAGTATCTCAGACTTCTGAAGTTTTCTTTAACTACAGCAGGGAACAACACAGCTTGATAATGTGATATGGAAGCATGTGCCACACTAGCTGTGCTAATGTGGGGATTAAAGCTCCCTTACTTCCCCAATTAACCTGTGCTTGCCAGAAAAAAATGGAACCTGCTGGTTCTAAGTGCCAGGGATTCAAGCAGTGACACATATCACTTTGGGATAGTGATATCACGTCTCTTATTGTTATGATCACTAGCACACAAACAGAGCACTGTGCAGGGAAAAGAACATATTGCTACCTTACACTTACATATTTTAAATACAAAATCTCTACATTATCATCCCACTTTTTCCTTTCTCCAATATGGTATCTTCAGTTTCTTTCTGCCTACGAATATACATACTATTCCATGTGGAATGTGAGTTGTACTCAACTCCTAAAGAAACAGAGAGCCAGATCTTCAGCAGGTTTAAAGCATCGCAGCACATGCAGCACATGCAAGTAACATCACTGAGATCTCTCACGTGAAGATAGTAAACCACTACCAGCAGAAGATGATACTATTTTCTCTTGCCTGGCTCATGCTAGAAACATAAGACAAAGATAAACATAGGGAAACATGAAAGATTCACCTTAAACGCAAATGTTTTGATGAAGCGAAAATTTAACCTTACTCAAAACCTTACTCTGTTGATGGATGTTTGGAAATCTAAGTAAAGTTTTATTAGTTTTAGCAGCTATATTACCCAAGGAGTAGGCGTGCTCTAATGTATGATGCTCAGAGCTTCCTTTGCAAGTGCAGCTGTACAAGTTCTCCAGTAACTTTCATGCTGTGTCCCAACAACACAAGAAGCAATTGACTAAAATTGAATGAAAAGGGTATGAAAGTGCCAGCACATGGGCGTAAATAATTATTAATCTGAGGAACAATAAATGTAGTGGAGGCACATATTAGATCTTTTAGGAGCCAGGAAAGCCAACAGGTAGATTGGACAAGGTAAGAGATCTGGCAATAATGCGGCTAAGAACATTGAGACAGGCTGGACAAAGAGCTTGGCATAGGTTAGGATTAAAGGGTTTGGATGGGGACAGAGAATCAAGCACCTAAGATTAGGATATGCTTTATAAGGAACAGAGAAACTAGTGCAAGATAAAATGTAAGAAGGAGGAACTGGAGCACACTAAGACAGGGAAAACAGAATGGTTTGTACACAGCAAGATGCCTCTCCCTCACAATTTGGAGTGGACATCAAGTTCCCAGTCTCATCTTTAGCTGTTAAATAAATGTGAGGCCCAATAGAAAATGCCCCATGCTTTCGTGGGTGATGATCTGCTATGAGTTACTCTATTAGTCTAATGATTAGAAATTCTTATATTGGGTAAAAAGGTTTGAACCCTACTGATGAGCTATATGGAAGACAACCTAATAACATGTGCTGGACATTTTTTTAATCTACTTTAAAAAAAAAATCACTTCATTATGAATGATAAACTACCTTAAAATAACATTAAGTACATAAGATCTGAAAGCTACAAAATACTGATAGATCTGCAAAATGAAAATACTTACTTCTTTCACAGAACACATCAGGACTACATGGTTTAAAATACTAGCTTTTAATAACTGATTATCATGCTTATATGTATCTTTCAGTACACTAGGATCCAGGATGTGATTGGGATCCTTTGAGGACTAGTGTGTTGCAATTAGTAAATAACATCAGCCATTGAGTTTACAGAAAGGGATAGGAAATTCTAAAGGACTGTTCATAAGTCTAACAGGGAAATGAGATAGATCAAAATAAACTATTATAATTTTTCCTTCCAATTTGTGTAATAACACTGTCCACAAGAGACATTAGGGAGCTAGGAAATACGTAGGCTTTCTCATAATAGAGAATCTTTCAGAGAAATCATAGGCACTCATTTCAGTTACGGCCATTATGAAGCATTATGCTTTAAGGGATCTAGCTGTATGAATCTTCATGTCCTCATGTTCCAAGAAAATAGCAATAAGCATATAACCAAGATTAACTTTATACCAGCCAGCATATAAGTGGCTTGATACTGAGAAAAGGAAATAATAAACCACACTTTTATACTGACTCTCAGCTCAAGCAGTTTGTGGGGGAAACAAAAACATATAAAATGAACAAAATTTAATTAATCAGTGACTACTTTTTTCAGGCTATTGCTATTGTATCAGGAAAGCAGCACTGATTTTACCATTGGTCAATTTTATCCTAGTTTAAAACCCAGGAGTTTTGTTACGATAAACAGCACTATGTATTTTATTTGTGTTCATACACGTGTTATAAGCAACATAGAAAAGCAATTCAGGTAGAGTGTATGAGTTCAAAGGCAGCCTAGAGGTTTTTATTTTTTTACTGTAGATACTTAATTCTTCTTTTTTATAAACTCCATGGTAGGTGTCAACTTCAAAAAAGGACACATGCAACTGAAATGCAATTTCAACTCTGCTTTACACTGCACAGTGCCACTATGATCCATGAAATTACATGATACAGGCAACACAGCGGAAGTATAGAGCTCACCCAAAGCTGTTAGCTAAGAAAATCCCACACAAGCTTTACACCTTTCTTTTATGTTCTTTCAGCATCCTATTTGCTGCATTATCTGCCCTCTTAAAGACTTCAGTGAGATACCAAAGCAAAATTTGGCAAATCACTTTCCACCATCAGTTATTTTCATTAAAATTAAGGCAACTCAAAATAAAGATAGCTTAAAATACTAGTAAGTAATGCAAGAAAAATGTTTACTTTTAGCATATTATATACTTTTATTACTATTATTCAGTGACAAAAAAGATCTTTATAAGATTTTATCTTTTTAAAGGGTTTTCAATGGATTTACGTCTACTTAGGTCAGCACATCTTAAAACCTTTATTCACACTTAAGCTTTCATGGTATAAACACAACAAATAGTGGATGTAACACCACAGAACTGGCAGCTCCTAGAACTAGAGCTTTTATGTTTTCAGCACAGACAGCCTCAAACCAGCATGAAACAAAGGATCACACCTTCTGTAACCCTAACCTGTAGACACCTCACCTGCTTTCTGTCTGGCAGAACCCAAGCTCAGAAGAGCTGCAATGTACCCTAACTGCTATGAGGTGAATGGAGTCACAGACATCTTCCTGCACAAATAACGCCTTCTAGTGAAGATTGTTATGAAGATTATAATTCAGCAAGTATATTTGTCTGAAGTCAGCACAAAGCCTGCTCGTTCATCATGGGTACTTTTAAAGTACAGTTTTATAGGGCTGGAAGGGAGCACTTCATCTGTAGTGCAGAGTAAGGCTTACTCTGTATAATATGCTTGGAGTGTGCTGAAAAACTATTTTTTCATTTCAAGCACTTCTGAGTGTAATTAACCTGGGACATGAGAAAAAACAATTCTATTACCCTTTCTAAAGTGTTTTTCTCCTGTGGATAAACCTCTCCCACTTGATTTTTTTCTTTTTGCTTCATTTTAAATAGGGCACTTGTTGTAACACCATGGGGATTTTCTGATTAGTTCCCTATTTGTTTTCTTTTTACCTAGACAGCAATATTTAACTAGAACAAGTGATTTTAAAAATACACTTATATATATATATATTTATTTTTTTTTCCCCTAGAAAAGAATATAGGCTGGTATTAAATACAGAGAAAAGATAGCGTCAGAACTATGGTTTATCAACCCAGAAGATTAGATAAATCAGATTTTCTTATCAGAAAACCACACAGCTTGATAGCAATGGTGGAAAAGGTATACAGCAGCAATCTATCATTTCATGATTATCTGCTCCAAATTGCCATTTACCTTCATATTTTTGATTAGGAAGATCTTGCTGAAATTTGATGTTTGTAATCCCCACAAAGAGAAGGATGGAGCATAGTCAAATAAAATCAATAGAACTAAGGTCAGTTTTCTGTATGTTCAGAAAACTGGCAGGTAAGAGTTTGTAGAAGGCACCTCTAGTGGAAACCGGACGTCTGTCAAACTGCATGTTCCTCAGACAAAAAGCACTAGAGAAACAAGATCAAACTATCCCAGAGATGAAGCAGGATAAGGATAGCAAGGTTCAGGTTTTTAGAAATGGAAGAAAATCAATTCAGACTGCAAAAAATTCAAGTGAAATTAAGACAGAGGTGCTAAGTGACTTGCACTTTATCCTCAATCATACAATTTGTCCTCAATCATACAATGAATAGAAAGATTGGTTAGAAGGGATCTTTGTTGGACATCAAGTCTAGTCTTGAGTCTACTAACCACACAAGATCAGGTCAGCTTTGTTTTTTTTTCCTAGATGAGATTCCTGTAGGATTTAATTACATTCTGTAGTCTAAACTGATGTGTTTGCTTTGGTGTTGATCTATACAGTAAGCAGCAAAGCAAAGCACAGAACAGCTTCACTGACATTTCCATCATCTATCAGTTTCTGTTCTGAAAAGGAATCTCATTCTGATAATCAAGCCAAGTAATCTTAGCAATAAATAGTAAATAAATAAAGTGTTTGATACTGGTTTCCAATGACCTAATTTTGGTCCTCCGAGACTAAGAACCAGCATATGGAATTCAGTGCAGAAATACCCAATGTAAGTAAAGGACAAATTCTCATCAGTGTGAGTGGAACTATTTTACAGTCGGATGAGTCAAAATTTGTAACAGTCTCTATGAAATTTAAAATAGGAACCATTTTTAAAACTGGTTGTCTTTTTATTCAAGATTTCCAAGTAGGAAAATTATGTAGAAAATGCAAGTTTGTCTTGCTCATTCCAATTTACGTAGTCCAGCATTTTATCTACCTACTGATTAATACAGGTTCCCTGAGATCTAATACCGAGACAGTAATAAATATTTCTGTTACATTTTGTTTATCTAAATGGAATAAACTCCAATTTCAATGGAAAGCCTTCAATATGCAGCAGCTAGGCATCTTTAACAACAGGTCTTACACATTATTCTTACCTACTTTAAGTTCTTAAACTAACCAGAGATGGCTCTGAATCGTCAATTTTCCATGTAATTGGAAAAATCAAGCTTTGCTCCTTCATAACCTGCTGCTAGCTCTCCCAGAAATTTACCTCCATCAAAACTCTGCCATAGCAGGTGCAAGAGAGAATAGATGGAGAACTTTGGTGAATCCCACATCTGTTTTTGAAAAAGGGAACAGAAGCAGCACAGAAGGAAGTAAGGAAGATAATTGCTGGCTTGAACTACAATACATTTTACTTGCGGGCAAAGGGCCAGCTTACACGAGGCAGAATATGCAGGACCATCTTATTGGAATTCAGGGGTGGGCCTCCATTCTTGTCCGGAGACAGCTGTAAACCAGCAGCCCATAGCATCACAATCAGGCACTGAGTTTTGTCAAGGAATGCTGATATGTACGGAAGCAGCTTCAGCAGCTTTGGCTGCACCCCTACCTAGCAAAATGACAGTCAATCTCCAATTCCAGATGACAAGAACTGGATAAAAACTTAAAACAAATGGTGACCTTTCAAAAGATTAATTTGTTTACCAACAAAACGTTCAACGTTTGTCATCTCAGATGGGGGTGACCTTCACGTTCCCATTTCTAGGTTGAAAGGATGCTGATTTTAGTCATCTGTTAAGTTAACTCCATCTCACCAATTATTTCCTTTTTATTTTTACTGATGAGAAGATTTTATTAATCCACTGTGCTGCTTGTTCTGATTACATACCATAATACAAATGCAACAAGCTTATTTTGAATTATTGTGGTGTAACATTGATTTGTTTAGGTCTCATTCTGCTACCAATGCCAACTTATGCTTTGACTGTAATTATAGCCATATGCATAGGTTTAAAACAATCAAATTTTGAGGACCAAAACACCTGATTTTCTTCTACAGCTTCTTCTAATCATTTGAAATGAAAAGAATTGCCCTGCTCCGCCTTCCTTTATAATTTTGGAAATGAATAGACTCCCAGTGATAAGCATTAGTGATTAGTACGATGCAAATTCCAAATAAAGAACAAATAACTGAGGACGTGATTAGAGTGATTGCTCTCAAATAACTTAGCTAAAAAAAAAAAACACCAACAAAACAGAATCACTGCCATCACCGTTAAAGCCACACTGTATAAGATGCAACTCATAAAGGCTAGAAATCATCACCGTATTAAATTCTAACTCATGAATAAATTAAAAGGTTCCTAAGTTTACAGTATAATATATATTTATATGAAAACAGGGACCAAGAAGTGCCAGAATAATTCTATAAAAGAACAGCAGTCCTATGAAAATGAAAGGTATAGCTGTGAATCTTTTCTACATTGCAGCAGTTAGTCAGAATTATTTTTGCTGCAATTCAGATCACTATTTGTTTTGCTAGATCCTCCATTGGAAGTGTACATATTTAATAATTATCTACTCATCATTTTTCATTTGTTATCCAGATACAGTCTACAAAATAAAGCCATGCCCAGTCTATCAATGGTGTTTCAAACAGAACTACATTTCTTATTTTAAGATAACTATGGAATGTTACAGAGGATGAAACATTAGTGCTTATCAAACCAAAAAAGTACAAAAGGGCAATAGTAACCACATAATTAATTTCCTTTAGTTTTTGTCATAAAATTCAGCATCGGTAAACACCAAAAGAGCAAGAAAAGAACATTTTCATGAAAAAATGAGATCTTTACTAAGAAAATGAAAATAATATTTCAAGCTACTAAAATGGCAGGATAGGAAAAAGTCTGTGAACTTTGTGCTTGACCTAACTAGTTAGATTGTTTGATTGTTAGATTGCTTGATTGTTAGATTGCTTGACCTAACCAGTTTGTTTTTAACCCAACCACATTTTAAAATACTCAGGTCTCCTTGAAAACTGGGATACTGACAACTCTTAGAAAAAACTGAATGCAGTTAATCGAGTGATTAGTTTTTCATTCGTGTCAGTTTCTGACACTGATTTTTTGGGGGGCATAATCTTTGAATTTAGGTAGGGCATGTACATGGGTATACGCATAGGTCCACCCGTGTGTGTGTATGTACAAATATTGCCCTCTAATGGCAGACTAGAAAAAACAGGGTAGGTAGTAGCTAACCTAATTCTTCTGATAGGTACTTAATTGCTGTTTATTTTTCCAAAATGAAAGACCATATAATTTTAGACCTGCAACTACACACTAATTTATTTTAGCTACTCTTGGCAATCTATAACTATCATTTCACTGAGTGCTTGTATACATTGCATTTAACAGAAATGCCTTCATTCACAATCTTGGTAGTGGATTTTGCAAATCCAACTGCAGAATTCCCCTCCCCCCCAGTGAAGACAGAACATTTCAAAACACAGATTGTGCCATGAAATTCAAGAACTTTTTTAGTGTCTACTTCAGTAAAACAGCAGAATAAATTACAGATGGAAAATACCTACTTGTTTTTTCAGCCAATCTCCCTGTCATAAACAGTTTCTAAGCAACTGTAAATATGTATCAGAGAGCTTGACTAATTTACATTAAATGTTAGTAATTTAAGTCAACATTAAGAAGTTTTCTCTGATCAGTATACATTTCAGTGAGAGTGGTAAAACACATGGCTCTCTGCAGTAGTATAATATTCCTCTCTGCGAGTGTTTTAGAGTGGTTCTAAAAAGCTATTAGCCATGATGCTTTTTTCTAATTAACTCTATATCACAGGGTTAGACAAATCACCTCTTAGTCTGGGCAACAGCTTTCAAAAATCATTTTTTATAAGTGGCAGCTTACAACTGTGCCATTCACAGATTCTGTTTGTGTTGTTTAATACCAAACACCCTAGAATCTTACGGCAATGGGCTTGCTGCATAATACTTCTATTACAAACATTACATTCTAGAAGAGCGTCCTTGTGTGAGACTATTGGGCATATTCTTTCATGTGGACAGTGCTGCGCTGAATTTGTGAACATAAGTGATTTTTGTGGATGTCTGTGGCTTTTTTTTTTTTAAAGCATACTTTAAAGAAAATCATCCTCATGTTTGTTTAAGAGGAGCAGCAGTTCTGCAGAACAGAAATTTGGAAGAATCAAAACTTAATGTTACACAGCTTAAACATTCTAAGGCCAGAGAGAAGAGCAATATCAGGGGCGCTGGCCAGGATTCTCCTACTAGCGTGTTGTGAGAAGTGCTCAGCCTCAGCTTTTCTAGATAATTGTTTTGTACTAAGGGAAACATCTTGACCAGGGTAAAAGGAAAGCTGTGATTCAGAATACCTTGTAGCTGGACAGCAAATACGCTTGGGATCTATAAGATATTGAAAAATCTCCACATGCAATGGAAGGATCTAAATCTGTCCCTCACATTCCAAAGCAAGTCCTCCAGGTATGGGAATAAGAAGCAGAATAGGACATTCTCTCCTAACCCTCGTCAGAAAAATAAGATGCAAACACCACCTAAATTCATGCATTCAGTCTAGGATTCTGATTCTCATTTAGTATAACCCCTATTTATCTGCTGCAGTGACACTGATTTCTGGTGTGATAGCCCTATGGAAGGATTGCTTCTTTAAAAAAAAAGTCAATTAAAAACAGCATCAAAGCAACATACAAGCATTTTTCACTCATTCATAACAATCCTATTGACATTTGAAAATTGAAGGCATTCATGTCTCTTAAAGAAACAGCCACAGACCAAACAACTGAAAGCCCATTCTTATCAACAAAACCCCTTTTACGTCTTCCTTGATCTTTGTGTCACGTTCTGAACTCCACAAGCTCCAATTTATCTTCAGACCCTGATTTTACTGAGATTACTCACCATGCACATTCCCATGTATGCTTACTTTTGCTGTACTGGGCTCTTGCTACCTAAACCTGTTACATTCCATGTTTGATTTCCCTTTGTCACTCCGAATGTTCTGATTGTTACATAGAAATATCAAAAAATGGAAAATTATGAGGTACTTTCACTTACAATACATATTTTTTTTAATTACTTAGGTCTGACATGTATTAACTTTAATAATGAACGGTCAATATATATAAACCCATAATACATAAAAGTTACTCACAGGAACAGGTCTTTTCTTAGTTATAAGTGGCAGCCTGATCTCATAGTTCTGTGGTTTTAAAACAGCTTTCTTGTTGGTGTTCTCTGGGTCAAGCATAATTTTCATATCCATTTCCAGCTGGTGCTGAAACATAACGTGCACAGTCTTAAAATAATTGCACTAAGCCAGAAGTATTTATAAACAGGAATTGACTAACATGTCCAGAAATTTGCAATAGGATGATTAAAAAATCATGTTATCTCACTGTCCACACAGAACTGGGCAAACAATGAAAAAGTGTTTTTGATTAGACAAATGACTTAGCAAGGCATAAAATTAGCATTCCTATGCATGCTTCTACCAAAATTTGTTCAATTAACTTCACTATAAGTACTGAAAGTTCCAGATTTGCATGTCTTTGAGTTAAATTTTAAGTGGAAAGGACAATCAAGCTTGACTAATTTGATTAACGTAGGCTATTTGTTGATTCGATTTACCTTTGCTATAAAACAAATGTTTCGATACATACAAATTAAGAAACATGGACAAAACAAACAATATTTAAAGAAATCCCAACTCATTATTACAAATATTAGTACAACTTATCCTACTGGAAAGAGTTAATACAGCCACATTTTATAAATATAGCTGTTCATATAAAAATATTTTGATTATGGTGCTATCGTTTTACTTATTATTTATTTATTTTTCCTGAATGTTGTCTCAGGTAAGTCTCAGATCAGCTTTTTAACGTAATTTGCGTCTCTGCTTTATAAAACTATTTTGTGAACTAGTCAAGAGCATGTAAAGTACGTGTCTAACCATAAATGCGGATTCAGACATATGCAACACACAGTTCGAATCTAAAGCACTTATTGTATAGAAGCCAGAGGCGGCTTTTTCTATCATAAAAGTATCTTAAGGTGAAAACCTTTCAGTTCATCATGCATGTGCTTTAATTTACACCTGGCTCTGTATCTGTTGTAGTAATTTCTCCCAATGCTTTCATTGCTAACCAGTCTCTGCACTCAACAGGGTTGTTTGTTTGTGTTTTTTTTTACCACTCAGTGCCAAAGAGGGAGGAATCCTCAGATGGCAGGAACTAACGGATTGCCAGACAAGTCCACAGAGCTATGGCAATTCAGAGGAGCTAGGGGCCTGGCACTTTATGTGCTTATTTCCCACTGCATGTGTATGGGAATACAAAAACCCCTCTTACCATGTGAGATCCAACTAAACATATTTATAGATGAGAGCACTCTGCTGATATTTCCATTGTGTAAACATAAAAAGGAATTTATGATAATTATGTTTTTTGACAAATAAAATAGTCCATAAAAAGTATAAGAATTGTTAGAGGTATATTTGAACTATTAAGCAATTGTATTACTTTGTGAGAGCACTAAAACTGGTTAAATTTATTTATCTGCACAATATATTCCCTTCTTTTGATAGTAATTACAAGCAGATGTATCAATGAGACGCTCATTTAGATTTGGGTTTGTAAGAACAAAAGTTATTATCCAAGCCAATTACTCTTTTACCCACATGGCTGCACAGAGACAGAAAGTTCAATTTTCACCTCATCAGTGATTTTGTGGTATTTATTTTATTACTATAACACACCACTGTACAGAAAGAAAACTGCTTGTGCTATTAAACAAGAATTGGGGGAAAATTGAGCACCTTCTCAATTAAAATAGGAGATGATTCACAATTCAGATTCCCCAGTCAGACAGTGAAGTGATCAGTGTTGGAGTGGCAAATTCCACTAAGTGTAACAAGAATTGAAATGCTTAATAATAAAATATAATAATAATCTATGGCAAGTGACAATTCTACACTTGCAGGATGGTATCATCGGTCTCTTCCATCTATATCATCCAAGGTCTTACATTTAAAGTGTCCTCAACCTTCTTGATGTAGAAGGAAAAAAGGTGAGAAGAGCAGAGCAAACAGTGCATTATTACAAATATAATGCTCTACAAGAATTATTGTGCTCAACTATTAGCACGGAGTATAGAGGAATAAACAAAACAAGCTGACGTGCAGCCATACAGTTAAGGATTCAAATCCTGTTTTATTTCTACACAGAAGTCATGTCAGAGCAGAGGGCATTTAATTGCATAGCAGGCCAACAAATCAGACTAGGTAATTCTATTTTGCAGATACACGTGGTGCATGGTTTCAAATGGAGTCTAATTCCTTTATGAATGAGTTACATTATATTAATCTCTGAAACAATCCATATTATCAGTAACTAAACCGCTTTTCGTGTCTGGCTATTTGTGGTATGTGCAAATTCTAGACCCTCCAGAAACAACTTTTTGTTTACACATTTAATTCTTTTAAAGAGAACATTAACTTCTACTGTACATTCACAATGTCAGCTTTTAGTGACAAAACAAAATAAAGCCGCACAAGCGAAAGCTTGTGTGTTTTCAATTATGCAGATATTTTTTACTTTTATTTTTAAATTTGAACTGATTCACATACTGGTTATGGACAACAGCGTCCTTTCAGCCAGTGCTATGTGGGGGCTTTACAATTCTTGCAAGATGCCTCTTTATGGTTCTTAAGCCTCATTAGAAGAAGGAACCCAATTATAGCACACCATGAGGATAAGAAAGGGGGACAGCGCTTCACAATTCCTCCTATGAGCCAGGTTCAAACAGCCTCACGCTGCTGCTTTTATGATTCAGAAATAGTGTACGTGTGACTAAACAATAATTTTAAGCCTATTCTGACACCTGTGGGCAAACTATTTCCCACATGACAAGTATTCTACGTGAAAATTGCATCTGTGCTCGTTTGACTCCAACCTTATTTTATCCTAACTGCTACAAATACAACTTATGCTCCATTTCTACTCTCACATGGCCTACTACGGACTGCAAAGCACAGAAATATTACTACATGAATTATTCATCGCTCTCAGAACCTCTGTGGGTTGAGAAGTTGATTCCTTCAAGCCTACATACCTGGAAATACTGTCTGCAAATGGCAAACTATTCAGTTCACAAGTATTTCTTCCTAGTGGAATTAAATTTGGAAAAACAGGAAAGTACACTTAAATACAAAAAAAAATTGTTTATAGTTGCAAGTGAGGAAAAGACAGGAAGTGAGGAATTGTAGGTGAGAATTTCCCAGCTGGATTTCACAACTATTTAATAATAAAAGCTTTTTATGTTGGCATGACGGGCATGTCGAACAGCTGGCAAAACAGCGCTGTTTGTCATTTTCTTTATAATGGGAAATTAGGGCTAGCTTGTGTGTCACTGGATATGCATTTCTAAGCAGATGCCATGGATATCAAAAATTAAAAGACAAAGAGAAAGTCAAGGCAGGACATAGGATATGTTCCACTGTAAATTAAGCTCATTCATGCACATGAAGAGTTGAAAGACCAATGATAACATAGAATTTACAGAGTAAATGACCTTTTTTTTTTTTCCAAAACATAAGTGTGTTCATATACGACAGGGTTAGAGTACTGTCTGCAAACTGTATCCTGCTTTCAGAACACCATTAGACACCATCGTTATCCATTCAAAATTGGGAAGGCCAGGGTACTCCATTCAACAAATTCCAATGTTCATATTCTTTGTAAATTATGAATGAAAACATTTCACAACAATAACAGTAACATTTTATACAAAGATATAAAATTTATATATAAAGATTACTGACTCTTTCAGTACAATCTCACAGAAATTCATTTTCGTAGTTCTACTGCATCATGAAATTTGTTCAAGTTAAATAAGAACTAGAGATCTCACTATCTTATTCATCATTTCAAAAATATGCAATACTTTAATACTGCTTTACAGTGGGACTTCTTTTACAAAGAAAATCAGCAATAGAAGTGTTTGGCTGCTCATTCTGGCTATACAATTTTGTGCAGCTTCTGGTAAGCCTTAGTACAACAGACGGCCTCCTCTTAAGGTTATCTTTCACCAAAGCTCCCTTGAATGTAAACCATAACAACGTAAAATTGTGAAAATGGGTATTTTAAAATATTTTATTCAATTAATTTGTTTTTAAAATGTTTGAGAAAAACAGCCTGAACTCACCAGTCAAAACTCACACCTTAGAATAAAATAAACAAAAAAACAACACTTCCAATACAACCATTTTAAGAAGGCTTTAAATGAATTTACATGGATTTCACTTACGAAAGACATTGAAACATCAGATTTCAAGGAAAAAAGCTACACTTACTACAGAGGTGACTGCCCTATATATGAAAGATAATCTTTCCCACATTTCCCCATGTCTTCTACTCAAAAACAAAAGAGAGAACTAGCTTTAGTCTCAAATTATACAAACATTTATATCTGTGCTCATGCTACTCCAATATACAGTCCCATTTATTTCAAAGTCATTACTCACAGAGTCACAGTTAATTCTATGATATTTGCAGAACCAGGACCTTAAAACAGAATAAACATCTAGTTTCAGGATTCTTTAACAAGGTACTTGTGGGAGAAAAATAAGGAATGGAAGGCTTGGGGATGCACCTATGATACTACTAATGTCCTTCATAACTTAGACTTTATCCTACCGTGAAGCAGGAAAAAAGCTCCTCCTTCTCAGCTCTCTCATTCTACTGAGAATTTTTAACATATTCAGTCACCAGATGGTGTATTATGAAAAACTGAATTCATGTGGAGTCAGAACATAAGGTCATGGGATCAACTGGTAACCTACAAGATGACAGCCTACTCATTTAATGCGGTCTCTGGCAAAACAAGTAATATGTTATTTCAGACCTGTGAACCTTGAGAAATACGTAGTGCTGATTTGCTGCATGCCTGGACAGTCATGGGCTCAACAGGCACTCGTGGTAAAACAAGCTGTTTCTGAGAAGCACCAAAATGAAGCCCCCTGAGTTAGAAAGAAAGAAACAGTGAGGTTTTTAAAATTTACTTTGATTTTACCTATTAAATCCATACTGCTTCCACGTGGTTGAATCTAAAATACTATATTTTTATTTAAATGTGTTTAGCGAAAAATCACAGGAGTTAACTGAAGGTTGCTTTAACTTCTTAGGACTGCATTTACTTTTGTATTGCTTTTTAGCTTAAACAAAATAAAACTAAAATAGTAAATGATCAAAATAACCTCATTCAGGCTGATATTTTCATTTGCTTTATAAAATCCTGGTACCATAGTTTCTCTGTCTTGATGCATGCATTCGTCTCAGCAATAAAACTGCTGTTTCACTTACCATTTAGTGGCCTGTTTTGAATGTACTTCGTTATTATCGGTAGAAGAAATAGTTAACACTTGTCTGTTTATAGCATTTAAATAATTTTCAGCATGTTTCTGTCAGAGAAAAAAAAAATGTTTAGACTATTATACAGGCATGAGAGATACTAAATTTATTTAACTCAGTTAACTAGACAATCTAGATCTTCCCATGACTGAAAAGTTGATACGCTTTGTGCTTCTGTTGGACTAAATCAGACTTTGGCTAAAGTTAAGAGGCCCAAAATTAATTAATTCTGACCATGCAAAAAAAAAAAAAAAAAAAAAAAAAAAAAAAAAAGGAAGCTGTTATTCTAAACCGTAATATTTGATGAATCCCATCATTTGCTGATCAGAAAGGGAACTTGCAGGATGACAAACATATGTCCTTAAGTGAATTATTGACAGAAATCTCAAAGATTGAAGTGTCTTCTGGATCTGTTCCATTTTACTTACTCTCAGCCCAAGTTCAGCTCTTTCAATTGCCATTTCCAGATCGCTGATATCCACATCTTCCACATTTCCCTTCAAGCTGATATTTTTCACTTTGTCTTTAAGCTTATGGAGGTCTTCTTGAACCTAAAAAACAAGTTATGACAGAAGTCATACCTATAACCCAAATCCGTGGGATTATGTATTAGCGTTTAATCCAAATTTTCACTGATTCTGCCTTGTCAAAAGTATTCCTAAGTGCCAATATAGGGGTTTATTTAGAGACCTTAGTCTCTTGTGCCACGTGGATGGTTGATGCCTGCTGGACTTTGTGGACATTTTTGCGTGACTTCCATTTGAAGCTGACAAAGTCCTCAGTTTGGAAGATTATTTGAGAAGCATGGAGGAAACGCAACTGAACAACAGTGCAATTCTCCACAATAGGATTTAAGCATCTTATGATACACAGAATATTTACTAACCATGATAAATTCACTCTTTAAAACACCATTTTGTGACTTTGGTTACACAAACAGCATCACAGAAGCACAAATTGTAAATACTCGAAGAAAACAACACCGTGGCTCACATATATTGAGAACTACAACGTGATTACAGCAAGATTAGCAACTCAAAGGTGCTCCAATGCGATTCCAACCCAAAACCCAAACCCTCACAGCGTTCCTCAGGCACACGCTGCCAAATCTAACGCAGGTTTCACCAGTGCCGAGGGGACCTCAGGAAAGAACCCCAGCGGAGATGTACCCCGAGGAGACCCCAATGAAGATCGCAGCGAGGCGTTTATGTCACTGCGGGTGACATTGGGGTGACATTTTAGTGACAGACAGCCTCGCACCTCAATACAGCCCTCAGGGCACAGCTTTATGAGGCACCAACTTCACCCCTCCGCCCCCCCGAGCGAGCTACCACCTCCCCCAACTCCCCAGCTTCCCCCCCTTGGGCCGGGGGCAGCGCCTGGGCCCCTCAGGGCCCCACCTGCACCAGGGCGGCCTCCGCCCCCCTCCCCGGGCCCGGCCCCTCCGAGCCGGCCATGGCGGCTGCGGCCGCAGCCCTAGCAACGGGACGCGCGAGGCGGGCCGCACCACTCGCTCACATCCAGAGGGGGGTTTTAGAGCAAAAAAAAGCGGGTTCGGCCACCACTCGGCGCCTTTTCCCCCCGCCGTCCGTGTGGTAGCGGCCGGAAGGGGCGCGGCGGGCGCCATGGCGGCGGCGGGGCCCCTGGCGCTGGTGACCAGCTGCGCCCGCGGCTTCGCGGCCCAGGAGCTCGTCAGACGTGAGTAGGGCCCGGCCGCGACCCCGCACGGCCTAGGGAGGGAATAAATAAGATAATGAAGGAATAAATGTGTCAGTGAGGGGATAAACCGGTGTGCGGAGAAGGGTTGAGAGGCTGGTGAAGGGCCTGGGGCAGCAGGCCCGTGAGGAGAGGCTGAGGGGACACCTCATTGCTCTCTGCAACTGACTGAGGGGAGGGTGTGGAGAGCTGGGATCGGCCTCTTCTCACAGGTAATTAGGGATAAGACCCGAGGGAATGGCCTCAAGTTGCACCAGGGGAGGTTCAGGTTGGAAATGAGGAGACATTTCTGCTCAGAAAGAGCAGTCAGGCGTTGGGATGGGATGCCCAGGGAGGTGGTGGAGTCCCCGTCCCTGGGGGTGTTCAGGGAAAGGTTGGACGTGGTGCTTGGGGACAGGGTTTGGTGGTGACATTGGTGGGGGTGGTTGGACCCAGTGATCCTGGAGGGCTTTTCCAACCCTAATGACTGTGACACCATCACTGCAGGAGGGAGGAGAAATGAAACCCCACAGCCTCAGCTGTTTTGGTGTGAGCCAGCCACTGTCTCAAGTGTCTGAACCCTGCCTAGGATCACAGAATCATTAAGGTCAGAAAAGATGTCCAACCCATCTGGTCCAACCATCACCCACAAGCCACATCCCTAAAACCTGGCCTAAACCAGAGCATCTCACAACTGAACAAACATGTTTGTACAATAGCAGATGTACATTAAAAAAAATAACAGCTTGGCTAGACCCTAAGCCCCGCTGTTAGCTGTTCTGGGCATCCACAGCACAAAAGCAGCCTCATATTCCTCCAGGACACTCCAGGTGGCCACTAGAGCAAGACAGGGCAGTGGAGTGACAGCAGCAGCTCAGGACTGTGGGCACAGCAACACAAAAGCAGGCCATGCACAGTCCCGTTGGTTTCACTTTTCCAATTACAAAGTGACTGGAGAATATCTCGGACCTTCAGTGCTGGAGAACTTCCTAAAGTTCCTGCTGGGTCTGAGCGCTTGCTTAGGTTCTCTTTGATGCATTTGGCCATTTGTCAGCACAGAGAAAGGGAAAGTTAAAGCAGCCTCTCTGCAGTTGAGAAAACTGCGGATTCCGCTTACCCCATGTGGAGTGACTACATTCATACAGTGGGAAGTGGTTTTCTTGAGACCTGGTTCCCCTTTTTATGGCTTGGAAAAGGGAACACTGGTAAGACCTAATAGTAGAGAAAACTTTGGTGGAATTTTTAGTAATTCTAAAAATCAGGGGCATTCCAGGAAGAAGTGTTCAGATCTTGGTGGTTTTGCCATTACAATTTGTTAGTACAGTCCTGCTTTTTAGGGAGCTGGCACAAGCTCTTTGATGTGCACACTGAGGTACATAACTTGAACAGCTTCAGTGCAAACTTTTTTTTCCTCCTGCTTTTGCAGTGATACCTTGCTTAGGAGCACAGTAGAGGGGCTTCCCCCAGGGACATAAGCACAGTAAGCTATAAAACATCTAAGAATATGTTGATGAAGATATATGGCCATGGCTGACTACAGTAGACTGGGTGGGCTGAAAGGTTTTGGTGGGTTGGAACAAAATGCTGGTGCAATTCTCAGTGCTTGTGCCTTCACAGCATCAGTGTCACGCCAGCTTAAAGGCATTATGAGATGGTTTGGCTCAGGGCTGAGAACAGGAATCTTATATTAGCACCTCTGAAGCAATTCAGTGTTTGATATGCAGTATTTTTGGTTAAATATGCTACTAAATACTGTATTGCCTGGTAAGATTCATATAATAGCAGTGGGATTGGGGTCTACAACATGACACAAAGATCTTACCTCTGTGGTCACTGCTGTTGCCACTGTGTTCCTGGACTTCCCTGGTACACGGTCTTTGTAGGCAAACCTGGTTTTGTAAGTAGAAAGAAGCTGCTTAGAGGCTTTGCTGCTCAGAGGTATGCAAGAACTGAATTCTCCTGCTGATTGCTAGAAGTTTCCATGCTAATTGCGAGGCTTTTCCCTGTTTTAATCCTTTTAAGTAGAAAATGGCTTGAGGAAGAGGATGTTATGGTACATTTGCTGGATACATTTTTATCCTTTCAAGTTTCTATGGGATACCTCGAATGCTTTATTTCATGGTATACTGTGGCAAACCCAATCTATAGAACACACAGGATAGGATTGGCCCTTATCAGATAAATTATTAAGATACCAAATAAGTATTTTTGTTTTTACTAAAAAACAAAACAAAACAAAAAACAGACAAATACTGTTTTACAGAACCGATGTCATCTTCCACTTTTCTTTTTGACTGTTTACCTCTCCTTCCCCCCCCCCCCCCCCCAGCAGAACACAGGGTGAGCACACATTGGAGATCACTTTACTCCTCGCGTAACTTGCAGGAGCATTTCGCATGGTGTATTCCACCAGGTGGCTCTCAAGGCCCAGAATGCAAGAACTTGGTGTACCTACCAGCTGAGAGGACTGGGATCACTTGAGGCACAGCAGAAAAGCAGTTGTGTTCTTGCATCTGTTCAATGTAAAGACCACTAGGAAGAGAGATCAATACTTAAATCTGCTTGGGAAAGAATATCTGAAAAAAAATGCAATGGTTCTAAAGAGATAGCCCTAACCCAGTGACCTTAAACACAAAATGTCAGAAGAGCATAAGTACCAGCTGGATGTCAGAACAGGGAAAACTGCAACAAAAGGCATGAGATCTGCATGTGACTCTGCATTCTGCTTCTCTGAGAAGTTTTCTGGTCTCTTAATGGTCCTTTTAAGGAAGTAATTAATTGCTGCCCTACTCTTCCAGAATACCCAAGCCTCTGTTACAAAAAGGGGATGGATAAGTGAAATAAGTGAATTTCTAGCTTTACACTGTCCTCTTCCTTGTCTTCTAAACCATTTCATTTACAAAGCCTATATGCAAGCCCATGAAATTAAAAGTCATCAAGTTTAAATCAGTAAAATGAAATGAGCAAACATTTACATAATGAGCTGAAATTCATTTCCAAAGTATATATCAGAATTTTTTTCTGATTAAAAATGACGGATACTTGCGAGTAAGGAAGGGGCACCACTAATGAGCTTCCTGGAAAGCCACAAGGTGGTGACTGACAGCCTGGAAGCAAAAGCATCTTCTTCGGACAGAAAGGTGGAAGTCCATTGATCTGTACTGTACCAGTCACTCCGGCACTGGACTGAGGCACAGACTGACCCTGTGCCAGCTGCGGCCTTGCTCCCAAATGGTTTGGGGCTGGAGGGTGAGCAGAGTCACGAAGCAGAGTAACATGCTGCACATTGCAGTGGAGGAAGATAACCATCCACATCCAGCAGAGGTGCGGATCACAGAGAGCTTTTAGAAGTGGGGGACACTGAAATATGTCCTAGTGTTCAGCAGTTACTGGTGAAGTTCCAATAAAAAGTTATTTCAGTAAAACAAGTGCTCAGCATTAGCTGTGGAGGTATTTCAGAGAGGATCTTAAACTCTAAATCATGTTTTTAAATGACACTAAGCAATATTCTTTTGTGGCGTGAACTTTTCCATGCATGTTTTTAGTTCTTTAACACCAGTGCCTTTGGAGCCTGTTTCCATGCCTGTCATCCAAACCAGCCTCTCTGCTCCGTGGAAAGGCGAGCTGATTAAGTCAGCCCCGTAGCCTGCCTGCTGTTGTGGTCACCGAGTGACTCAGATGGTTTTCCGAGCTCCTTGGATGGCAAACCACTGACACTTTCAATAGCTGGGAAGCTTAAAATTAAAAATGAGTAACTCGCTGGAGATAAGTTGGACAAGTCACCTCCTTCTGCCGTGTTAATTGTCTGGAAGTTTATTCCATCTCCAAATAAAGCTCAGTGGAGTTTGTGGAATTTATTGATAAATATTTTCTCAAACTATTCTGGCTGCTTTTTTTTTCCTCCATTAACATACGGACTGTGGGGAAGAAATTCCTGGGATTCCAAGGCAGCAAATACCATCCTTAGGCCTGGTGATATTTACCCTTGACAGCTCAGTTGGAGTTGCGGTGTCCAATACTTTGTAGTCGTTTCTTGGTTGCCCCAAAGCCCCAGACTAGTGGGTCGAAGTGCCTTTTGGGGGAGAGGAGAGCACCGTTCCCAAGCAGCCCTGACTGCGGTTGCTTCCTGCCGCAAGCCATCAGGCTGCAGTGCAGTAATTTGCTACAACCCCACGTGCTGTCCCAGACACAGCGAGCTGGAATCCTTTCAGAAGGGTCCCGCAGCACTTTGAGGTCAGCGCACAACATCCAGTTTTACTGGGAGAGAAATTTCACAGGGGGCTGGCAAAATCTTTGGGCAAATGACAGGTAATCAGAGGCACAATGGGATGAAAGGCTGCTTCAGATCCACGAGCAGTAGCGTGTGATAGGAAATGGGACATGTCCTCATTCTTCTAGCAGTACTTTGAGACCTAAATTTGTCCATGAACTCCTTTGTAAGAAAAAGATCACTTACAGAGTAGACATGAAAGTTTTTTTATCAGCTTATGAAAGTCTTTTGCAAGCTCTCCCTTTTGTACTCTTGCTGCAGTGGGTAGCCTGAACAGATTTCCTTTCCTCATGCTGTTTATTTCCCTTTGCCCAAGTCTGACTGCTGATTTTCCAAGGTTCAATCATTCCTGTGGCCACAGAGCATCAGAAGCATGGTTGTACCCCTGAGCTGTCAAACAGAAGGAGCAACAGCTAGAAGTGACTACTGAGATGCTCCATTTTGCTGTTGAAATAGCAAATAGACAAGAAACAACAAAAAAAATCTTTCAAGATTATCAAAACATCTAGCCCAAATCAGTAGTCTCATCCATATTTATACGAACATAAGTTTGGAAGATTATGCTGCAGGAGCATAGAGTTCAGAGTCGAGGTTTGTGTAGGATTACCTGAGTGATGTCCCCAGCCAACTAAGGAATTGTCTCAGCTCTTTTGAGATAAAAACCTTAAAATCTTTGAAAACTCACTTTTTAAAAAACTCTTCCAATACCCAGATGACTCAGTCAATTTAATGTGATTTACTTACATTACCAAATGCCCACGAGTTTGTTCACCTTGGACAAGATATCCTGCCCCTTCCAGCAAGGTGTGGATGGGACACTCCCCTGCTGGCTGTAATTCAGCTCCACCAGGTGGCTGTCATGCCATGAGCATTCTGCAAAGGCTGCCCTTCGTGTGCTGATAGCAACATTTAGCATTGCACTATCAAAGCACTGCCTTGGATTAATTGTTGAACTCCTACATGGAATTTAATGGGAATTACAAGTGAATTCCAGTCACTTGGTTTATTTTCTCATTAGTTACCTTGAGATTTCGGTCACAGGTAAACAGTTCTTTACATCTGAATGAACATGCAAGGTTTGTTTCTGCTGAAATGAAGCCTTTTATTGTCTCCATACATCCTGTTTACAGGTTGTGAGTTTGAGGCTAACACTTTAAAAGGCATTTCCAGGGGGGAAAAAAAAGCTTACTCTCTCAAGACCTTCTGTACCGTATTTTATTTTTGAAAGCTAGAATTCATCTAAGAGTACTAAACAGTAAGATCAAGTAAGGAATGGAGGTTTAATTTTTTTTTACATCTTAAATACATATTCATTTAATTATAGCAAGTATGGCTCTGTATCACCATTGTGCCAAGCTTTGCTAGTTGAATTATATTAAAAAACCAGCATTGAGAAAATAATTTCTCTCATTTTCTTTTATACAGGTATCACAGGAAAAGATGACCTTACTGTGGGTGCTACTACGAGTGGAGGAGTGGATTTCTACCCCTGGACAATAGATAATAAATATTACTCTGCGGATATTCACCTCTGTGTAGTACCAAGCACATTTCTTGTTACTGCAGAAATTGCTGAATCTGTGCAAGCATTTGTGGTGTACTTTGACAGCTCAATAGTAAGATTCTTCTGCTTCATTGTATTGCTTTATCTGTATGGTATAGTTGCCTTATGGTGATAACCACAATCTATATTATGTTCATCCTGTGACCTCAATTTCTCTTAGGCTGTTCTATTAATTATCAGTAGATCAAAGGTAAATTGTGCCTTCTAGCAACAGCAGATATTTCCTTCCCTTTTGCTGTTAGACTCCTAAATATACCTTATCCTAAAGATACCTTTAACCACACATCTCAATACTGTCTCAATAAACTAGAGCAATGAGTATAGTTCATCAGCTACCACAACATCCACTTCAGTGTGGAAGAGAGAATAGCTGGACATCAAACCTGAGATCTGCTTAAAATACTAGTAATCAACATTAAGTGAAAGACTTTCCTGGTCTAAATTAGAGTTGCATAAATAAC
Source organism: Netta rufina (assembly GCF_964035555.1). Classification (NCBI taxonomy): domain Eukaryota; kingdom Metazoa; phylum Chordata; class Aves; order Anseriformes; family Anatidae; genus Netta; species Netta rufina. Next base: position 20,989,764 of record NC_140134.1, on the reverse strand, counting down.
ATTAAATAGGAAGGGGAGGTCCAAGGGTAAATCAAGAATCAAGAAGGCTGCTGTATATAAATCAACTAAAAAAGTAGTTAGAACACAAGCATCTTAAACATACCTAATGTGCAGTCTGGTATATTTCCTTACCTCATTGCTGTTTTTCTAGTACTATTAATGATTAAAACTGGTACAAAACTTGTCAAGTATTTGAGGATGTATTCCAAAGATCTTTTCTTTCCTTTAGAAATCTGGACTTGATAGTGTCTCTGAATGGCTTCCTCTGACGGAAGAGTGGCTACCAGAAGTCATGATCCTGGTCTGTAACAGGGTATCTGAAAATGGTACGATATCCGTAGAAATCCAAAACTGACTTCAAGATTTCTTAAAATATCTGGGTGAAAATGGACTTCATATTTAAGAGCCAGGGTGTTCTCATGACCAAGAACAGAAGTACTAAACTAGTAGTACTTAAAACTGAATCAGAATTTTACAAGCTTGTTTAAAATTAACTTTGCATATCCCATTCCTAGTATGATAGTGTGCACTGCAAGGTAACTAACAAGGCAGTCTTATTACTGACGTTCACAATCTAGTGAAGAAAAAGATGACTGAGTTGCTTAACTCTAGTAGAAATTATATATAGGTACTTTTTAATCATTTGGGCATTAAATACACATGGCTGCTTTGGTTCTGTATTAGCACATCTGTGCCTTACAGTTTGCTGTTGTATTAAGGTAACACATTACAGGTTCAACTCCAGAGTAGTGGAAACCTTCATTCACTTTGAATTATTTAAAAATTATTTGAAATTTTTGAAATTTTTGAAAAATTTGAATTATTAAAAATAATTCAAAGACATTTGATTCTGGGGCTTTTGGAATTAAATTTGAAGCAATTGTAAGACCTAAACCAGCTACTACTTTTTTTCCCCCACCCATACAATCCAGAACAAGCAAACAACTTGGAGGGACTAAAACATAGCTAGAAATTCAACTGCTGGTATTAGTCTCAAATGTGTATGTTTAGAAGGCATTTTTGTTTCCCCACGTTAGGTGTTAACAGACAGAAAGCTCAGGAATGGTGCATCAAGCATGGCTTTGAACTGGTGGAACTTAGCCCCGAGGAACTGCCAGATGAAGATGGTAGGTACTTGTAATTTTTAGAATGAAAAATACACTAAAATATCCTCTAAACAATTGCAAGGGGCATGATTATTTCTGTGCTACATGATTACAGCACGGAATGCACCCAATTGCTAAGGCTTAGTCCCTGCTATAAGCAGTCAGGAAGTAAAGGAGGAATTTCCTCCAAGACATCACATTTGTCTCCTCCCAACTACAACTACTGGTTTCTTTAGTACCTACATAAAACTAATATCAGCTCCTTTTTCTGGCACTAATCCTAGGATATTGATTGATACATAAAAAGCATTTATATTCCATTTTGAAATCAGTCTCAAAACAAGCAGCAGATAGACTAAGAATTTTCCTGCCCTTATGCATCTTTCTGAAGAAGACTTAAAGCTATTGTACATACAAAGAGAAGATAGAGATTATTCAGTGACATGATGGGCTGAAAAGGGGAGATTATTGAAAAACATTTTAGAAGTGCATGCACTGTTACACAGGAAATAAAACAGTTTCAAAATCACTTGCCTAGCCATACAGTTATAACTTGAGAAAACCCGTAAAGCAAAGTCAGTACCGTGATGTTCCACTCTTGAAAAGTGACTCTGCACTTCCTGACAGCCTTATCAGAATTAGCCTTATCTCAATAATTAAGAAAGTTTCTAAATTTTACCACTACAGAACCAAAAATAAGATAACCAACTCCATTTCCAGTCTAGAGTGGAATAATTCACTAACATTTGCTCCATTTCAAGTTTAGCAAGTACATAGCTGTCACTAAAAATATGTTAAGTGTAAAGGCCTTCTAAAACTCAAGCTCTCCTCTCCACCAAAGAGATAGATAAATTATAACTGTATCCCAGGTAGGTAAGAACTCCTGCCCCTTTTAAGATGCCTTTCAGTTTAACGCTTTTTAATTTGGGGTGGGAGGGATGCTTATAAATCTGATTTATAGAAAACAGGAAGATCAGGAATTGATACCCATTGAAGTTTTCTTCTGAAGTGCATTTAAAGGAAACATTAGTAACGTTATTTTTCTACTGAGTAAGTGTTGTGAAGAACAAGCTATGCACCATTTAAATAGCATAATCACTTTAGATAATAAGTAATGGGAATAATAACTCAAGGTATTAATCTCTGGAATATTAAGATACACATTCTCTCCTGCACTTTTTAACATGCTGTTTGATTCACTGTGACTCATGCATGAGAGGAAATGCATTGCTCTCAGTAACATATTTACCTTGTATGCATTCGATATGAATTACAGAAGATAAAATAGATTCAGTAAACATACTGAGCCAGTATCTGTTTGAAAGTTATGACATCCTTGGTATCTCATCCCAAACAAACTGGAACTCTAACTACTCTATCAGTCAGTTTTGTGTACTGAGAACAAGAGCTGAGACTCTAGATAATGACCAATACAAAACTAAACAACATTATCATGGAGGGCAGAGTATTTGATCTAAGGTGTCACAGCTTTAAATTCATTTTTAAAGGCAGTTTCAATTATTACACTAGTCCAAGTCATCCTAGGAGAGCTGATTTTTAAGCAATCACATTTTCCTATCCAAAGGGTTTTTCTTCCCTATTGCTTTGTGAGACCTAAACAAACATGGGAAGCTGACTAAGCCAAGGAAATGGGAAAACTGACTTTATATGAAGTGGTGTCAGATCTATTCAGTAAGTAAGCTGAAGTCCAAACAATGCTTTCCCTAATCTTTGAAGTTACTGTAATTTACAGGATTACTACAACCATTAGTTAGATGTTGCAAAGATAGCTTTTGTATAATAGTTTTAATTTAACAAGCATTGCACCTTCATCAATGGTTGTCTGAAGTTCTTTACCTTCTGAAGGAATTCTAGAATCTATTTATACTACACAGCATTCTGAAAGATCTGGGGTAACAGAAGTCTTGCTTCTAGCACTGACTTAAAAATTATCTATTACTTTAAAAATTACCTGGAAGTTATTTATTAATGTAGGTCCAAAGCTAAATATTTAAAGCTCCACTCAAAATATAGATTTCTCTATAGAAAATAGAGCTCACAGTTCATAACACCCAGAAGTCTAGACCAAGAGGTGTGGCATTAATCTAGATTTCTTTGGCCTTTCATGAAGCAAAGGCAAGAAATCTGTCTTTGCTTACAGAAGTCCTTTATATCCCTTGGTGTAAGATAGGACAGGTACTCAGTCACACATCATGTTACTTTGAAGCATGTACTGGTGTTTGGTCTAATTACAAGGAATGAAACTTTTTTTTAGATGACTTTCCGGAGTCCACAGGAGTCAAACGAATTGTGCAAGCCTTGAATGCCAATGTGTGGTCAAACGTAGTCATGAAGACTGGTATGTAATACGGATTCCCACTGTGTGAATTCTGAAGAACATGAAGCCTGGAGGCTTTTAGCAAAACTTTAAGTTTAGCAGCCACAATGCTACTGCAAATGCAGATAGCTACAGCACTCCAACCTTTTCCATGGAAATAGGCCTTCCAGGTATCACTTGTTGTCTCTTAATACACAGAGACTTAGAGGCAATGGGTGAAATTTAATCCCATTTCAGTATTTGTTCCTCTATACTTCAACTTGCTCTCAAATGTCTGTTGAAGCTTGTAATACATTAAGTGCACTGCAAGAAGGACTGACTTCCCAGTAGAAATCCCACTTAAGTAAACGGAAACTGCAGAACTTTTTGGAAATAGTACAAAAACCACACAGCCCAGTTTCCTGCAGGTAATTGATTATCAGATGGAGATACAGTTTTGGAAAAATCACTTCACGATTAGACAGTAGAAGAGGAAATGTGTGGCTAGCCCAGAGTTACTACTAGTGTAAATACTTCTGTTTTCTTGAAAGCCTTTAATTACCTTTTTAATTACACAAGTTGTTGCAGGAAATGTAGGAAGATGAAATTTGTGTGTGGTGTTTGGCCTTATATTTCTTGTTTCAGAGTCATCCCACTATCAACCTTCTGATGTCTGCCTGCTCCCTGATGTACAATTTTCCAGTGTTGTGGCTTTTGCCTTCCTACATCTTCTTACTGTGTAATGATTTCAAGTGCTGAGAGGTTTTTGTTCTTGTAACTGCAAGATGGTTATTGGGGATTCAGCGTAATGAGGATGAGAACTCCTAAACTTTTTTTTAAGGTTGCCTTTTCAGTATTTCTCACACCACATCAGAATGAGGCTAAGATTGGTTCTAATTTACCATAACCGTCGTAAAGAAGCAGGTAGCTATTTGAGATGGCAAGAAGTTAATCTTGCTAGTACAAAAACGGTTTTCTTAACATTTGACAGATGTCACATTACAGAAGAACAGAACTTAGTCACATATTCTGTTCTTCATGGGGGGAAATTCCTATGCATCGTTAGCATATCATGTAAAGGTCAAACTCCTTGAAAATCCAGATTTTTTTTTTTATCTCCATGGTACAGAAACCACACAGTGTTGATATGTGTTACTACAAACCCCTCAGGAGGTGAGCTATATTTGGACGTTGTTGCAACCTGACTGTGCTTTCAAAGGGAAGTGGTTGAGCTCATTTTACCTAAAATAGAACTTTTTACAACCTGTAGCATATCTTTTGTTTTCAGCTTCCTCCTGATCCTGGAAACTAGCCACCGTGTAAATAAAACCTTAGCTTTTCTGCTGAGTTACCTCTAACTGCTGACCATTTAGAAGTTATACAGTCACACTTCACATGAAAGATTTTTCATACAGAATATACGATGTTTGAGTAGCAGGAAAGGTTTATAGCACTGTTAAGTGTAGCCATCCAAAAAGCCAATATTACAGCATTGCCTTACTTCAGCTAAGTGTTTGTATGAGAATTCAGATTAATGGACAGAATAAGAATGATTTTTTTAAGCTATGGGCATTAAAACCACGTTAAAGTGTGTTATCCCAAACCCAAGTGCAACTCTTCTGAAGTTTTCAAATACTGCATACCTATTAAGAAAAACTTGATCTTTTGATTTTTTCTCTACCTATTACACATACACTGATCCATAAGTATTACATATAACATAATTGAATTTTAAACAATTTTATATCATGTAATATTACATAATTTGTGTGTAAATAAAGCAGTTATTGTCTCTATTAAAAGGAAAACAAGCAGTCTTACCTGAGAAGACTTAGAGCACAATCCCCTTTCCAGTTGGCATAAAGCTTTTTGTTTTCCAGTTCTTGAAGTTCTCTGCAGTCTAAGAATCAGGTGGCTTTCTTCCCTTTCTGTAGGAGAACATCAATAGTTCTTCAGTTAACAACCCTCCCGTCCCCAAAAGCTCGTAACACCACTGTTGTTCATAGTTGTCCCAACAAGAACAAACCTAGTTGACCTAGGTAGCAGTAAGAGAAACAACTTACTGCCCTCTGGAAGAGGCTGCTTGCCTGCTTTCCTGCTTAAATATGTGCTTCAATGATCCCAGCTGAAGCTGGTCACCTAGGGCGGGACCACTCATTAGCCTGGCTCCCTTTACAAAGAATTAGCCCAATTTATTGGGACTATTCAAGCTTAATTGTTTAAACAAATTTTGAATTCCAACTACTTAGTTCCATTTCTGTATGAATGTCACGTCAGCTGCAGACAGACTATGGCAGAGTAGTAGATAAAGACGGTAGAGAACATTTTGCTACGAAACAAGCATATATGAATTACTAAGCCGTGCTGACAGCAGCAACTGATGGCACCTGTGAAACCCTATAGACTGCATCATAATGGAGCCATCGGCTATTACAATAATTTGAATGAGATAATTTTTGGCTTTGATTCTGTAAGAACACTGTGTAAGACATCACCCACTTCCTGAATTGCACCCAGAAGTTGAAATAACTTTTACATCCAATAAAAAGAGTTTATAGGAAGGGTTTTTTTCAAGGGTGTGACTGGAAGCAAGTGTTGTGTCTGCCACCTCCCTAACCACGGAGCGAGAAACAAATAGCTGCTTTTCAGAGATCCCGGCTGTACATTCTAGTACTTTCTAATTAGGACAACATTTTCTAATTACACAGGCTGAGGCTATGTGTATGTGCTGGTGGGGATGGAGACGCTGCCATTTTTCTGTACAGGATGAACTCAAATTGCAGATACAAAAGAGGTACATGATTAGGTCACTTAATCCACCCCTCTGCCAGTGTGGGAATGTTCTCTCTCAAGTACATTCTGGACTGCAATGTCCAATCTGCCTTCAGATGACTCAGAAATTGGCTAAACACTGATCCTTACTTTTTCCCTAAAGACAACGCTTTGCTCAGCTTGCTGAAACTTCGGGAAGCTACTTTGTTTTGGGTTGCAGGTCCCAATCTTTATCACTCAATTGCCTGTTAATATCTCTGGCAGACTTCAGGGCTTTCAGATTTCTTGCAACTGAACATTTTTAAGGCGATTCATTCGGCTAGACTGATTCACTTCTTCCCAAACCTTTGGCAAGTGATCTGTAAAAGCAGAAAAACTGTATAGAACAGAGCCAATTGAAACAAATACCTGCCCAGGGGAGGGATAAGGGGGGACAAGAGGACTGGCACAGGACTCACGTTAGCCTAAGAACACAGTGGAGATTATTAAACAGGAAATGAAGTCTTAGTAATTCTCCAACTGAGACATGTTTACATGTTTTCTAGATAGCTGATGGTTTTAGTTACACATTCAGCTCTGCAAAATTTTGTATAAATGGCAAGTAAATTTGGAGCGTGTATAAGAATTACATCATCTCAGCATTTGAATCTAGAGCTTAGTCATTATTGTAATATTAATGTAGACCACATTTCTTTAAAGAAAGTAATATTAATCTTTCTTCTGGCGTAAGTTGCTGTTTCCTAGCTATTCGTAGTACAATAACTTAATGTTATTTCTTTTTTAGTTGACTAAAACACTCATATTTTCAGAAAACTCTCCTGAGTCTCCTATGTAACTACAAATATTTACTATTCAAGGCAGAGCCGGCAGAAAACATGGCTTAGCAAAAATCCCAATACCACCTATTGCACATACATTTTTGTTTATAAACAAAGTTTTAAAAATACAGTTAGCTTATTTAAAACTACTGTGCCATATCTATCAGATGAAAAAGATGATTGTTTTGTTTCAGGTTTCAATTTACTTTTTTTTTTTGAAGTTGGGTTATAAAATACCATTGAAAAACACAGTAGGTTAATGACTATGGAAAGCCCAAATGAACTCCACGAATTCTGTATTAGATATTTAAAAACTGCCTTTGCCATTGCTGTAGTGCTCTCCTAGTTAGATGATACATGTATAAGCAAAAGCCCTTGATGCATTTCCTGCATTTAACCACAGACTCAGTGCTGCTTCCCATGGGCAGTGAAACCTGGTCCGCTGAGTATCAGTAACAGCAAATGCTCCAGCTGTCTTTTGAAAACTGCCTTGTTTGGAATCAGAAGACATTTGGCAGACCGAATCCTACCAGGGCAGTGATTTCAAATAATAAGAAAAGAGTTCATCCACATCTCTTGTGGCTTACGGACCTGTTTTCTTCTTGGTATTATTTAGCAGTGAATTTGTTAATATAATTACCAAAAAAAAAAAATAATAAATAAAGCTTAGAGAATATGAAAAGTTCCTGCTTAAAATATATTTTTAAGTGTACCGATACAGCTTTATAGGGTATTTTGTGTGTGGATTGTGGGGTGGGGGGGTGTCTTTCTGAAAGTAATCTCTACCCCCTGGTCAGTTGCAGCTCTTTGCAATAATACTGCATCTTCTGTCAAACTAACAGCTGTTTTGTTTCCAGACAGGACCCAGGGCTTTGGCCTTCTGAGTACATTAGCAGGGGCGAACTGTAGCATTGGATCAGAGGAGAACCAAGATACAGAAGTAAACAGTAATTCCTATTTCTTGTTCTTTGCTCTTTCCTGTTGTCGCACTGGGTGTAGTGGTGGCGGCTTTCATTTTTTTCCTCCTTACTCAAGGGATACTGCACAGCCTATCAGAATTTATTTTAAAGTTGGTTTCTGAAGCCTGAAAAACTGTCTGCATTTTTTTAAAAGCCCTCCTGAGACAGTTGTTCGTGGTAGCTGTCACCTCGTGGCTGTGAGCTCGCTGTCTTTCAGAACGAGATGCTGTTTCTCATTAATATACAGGAGCAGTATTTTGTGCAAAACAAAAACTATCACTTGAAGGTTTTGTTTAAAAAAGTAAGCAAACCTGTTATAGAAAAGCTTCATGTAGTAGCTATGTACGGTGTTGCAAAGGTGTGGCTTTCAATGATACACAGGGTACAGTAGGTAGCAGTTTATGATAAAGAGTAAGATTTTAATGTTAAAAAAGGAAGCACTTGATGTGCTGATGATGCTTTTTAGGGTGCAGTAGTTCCTGTAATATCTATTTGTTTCCCGACAGTCCAATCCCTCGGCAGCAGACAGAGAAGAGTCCCATTTAGACAACAGAGAAGATGCAGCTAGCACAAACAACTTACAGATTGACAACCACGTAGGTAAGCTCTTTTTCTGCTTGGCAGATGTGTTGGAGCAGGCACCCCTGGCTGGAACGCTCCCAGAAAGCTCCTGGCTTGCTCTCAATGAAAAATATGGCAAAAATGCCAGAGCCAGTAGAGGCTAATTGTTTGGCATTAAGGTGTTCTCTGTGAGAAAATGGGCCCAACTTTAGACAGGATAGGGCCCCTGCAGCTAAGGTCTGCCAGCAGTACCGCTGATTGGAAACATTCAGATCTGAATTTGTGAAATTTCCCAATGAGGGTATTCTTTCTATTCAGAAACATCTTTATAAGAATAAATGTTTAAGCTTGGAGAGAAAAATAATTACAATTTGACACCCTACAGCCTCATTCAGCAGGAAGCACGCTCTACATGGGTCCATCCTAAATGGATCATTTTATATTAAAGCAAGAAACCTTAAATACTGGCTGAATTCAAAAATGCTACTGCAATATAACATACCCAAATTAGTTACCACTGCAGCGGTGCCATGAGTTCTCTTTCTGAACAATCAGTAAATTAAATGTTTCTTTCCCTCTGGGGGGTCAGAGAGGGGGTACGAATGGGATATGCAGATGGCATAGTACTGTTTTTATCAGATTGCTTTTATGCTTACTGACAAAACAGAATAATTTACCTAGAACAAACCTATGTGCATTTATTTTAGATCCCATGTTAGATACGGACATTCAAGAGCTAGCCAACCTAACCACGAGAGAAGGTGACCTGGAGAACTTTGAAAGGCTGTTTTCAAAGTTGAAAGAAATGAAAGGTATGTACTGGGGAGAGTTACCAGCTCGCCTATTTTAATCAATCAAAGGCATGAAAGCCAGTGCGTGAGGTTGGAAGGTTGTACAAATCCTTCTGCTGCATGAGGTATTGTACAAGTAGCTGATCTTTTCATTAATTTGTCCATCATCTTAATAATGCTTTTGAAATTTGATATTGCTCAGCTGACTGCTATCACACAGTTCTAGTCCACCGTGAATTAACATTACACAGTTTTCTATCCAAGAAACTGTAGCAGAACCTTTATTCTAGCTCTACAACTGTGTGCCAGACTTGCAGTTTAAAGGTACAAACATTTGAAACGAAATCCAGTGTGCTCAGAAGCATTGGCTTTCTGGTCTTTGCAAGTTGCAATAGCACCTAATAAATACGCTTCCTTTTATATAAACTTAAATGAATTTCTTTGTAGTCCCCTAAAAATAACTGCTGTGGGTATTTCTCTGCCTGCTTGCTCCTGAGCGTGACAGCCTAAGTCATGTTCTTTTCCACAGAAAAAGCTGCAACATTGCCACATGAACAAAGAAAACTACACGCGGAAAAGGTGAGATTTTTGAAATTCACATTGAAATTATTAAAAATTGAGTTATCCTTTCTGAGCTCTGAACTGCTAAACCTTCAGTGACTTGAGGGGAATTTTTCCCATTTTTTCATTGTTAGGTGGCCAAGGCATTCTGGATGGCAATTGGAGGAGACAGAGATGAAATCGAAGGTCTCTCCTCAGATGAAGAAAACTAAGTTCTTCTGTAGCCGTAAGCGACAGAGCGATCCTAAAAGAGTGATCTTTTCCTGCAATGAGTGTTTATTGCAAATAGCCCAATTTAGCTGTAATTGCTCTCTTTGGTTAAGGGATTCTCCGTAATCATTGTATTAAGTAACACATTCCACAACACCTAATGGTTAGAGTGGTTTTGTCTGAGCGTTCATTCTCTCTCTGAGAGTTTTAGAAGACAACGGATGGAGTTAGAGGAAATAATAAGTTAGTTTACATTTTTCAAATTAACATTTTTATTGTTTCCTCTTTTGAGTTTAAATAAACAAATTTACAACCAGTTATCTTTCTACATATGGCTAGTGGTTGTTAAATGAGTGCTTCATTCTAAATTCAACATTTTAGATGTAGGCCTGTTTGATGTTTTTATGTAGCTTTATAGCTGACTTACTAGTTAAAACAAACCAGATTTATATGAGCCATGAAGAGAAAGTTGGTGAATTGTGCCCTATTGTGAGCTGCTATGCCAAGTCTGCGAGGTTAATCCTGCTGAGTGCCAAAGCTATTAGAAATGGCCCATAGGCTTTGAATTCTATTTGCGTTTGTAAGTATGTGGTCCTTCCGTGAAAACTCAGGTGTCGTGCCACGCTCCCTGGGTTTCCACTAGAAACTAAATTTGAGATTAAATGCAAGACAGATTTTTGCTGTTGTTCCAGGGGTGAAGTTCCCTGCCCAAACCTTCTGCAATGCTTGGCCTCCGAGGCCTGGGAGAATGCGCAGACCTCCTGCTGGTGAATTCTAGCCTAAATATCTAAAGAGAGAAGCTGTGATTTCAAACACCCCACACTGGCACCTGGTGCATTTATTGCAAACTTGTGCACCTGTATATTAATTAGAAGGTGCCAGAGTGCAAGTCTCAAATTGCTGCTTGATGTTATCAAGGACTAGAAAAATTCCTTCATCCTCAGAATCGGTAATATTGCCATCTTCTACATGGTCACATAGTGAGACTTACTGGAGAATGTAAACGAACGTGGCTTTAGGAAAACAAGAAGGAAGGCAAAGGTCGGTGAGGAAGAGAGAAGAGAAAAGGCAGGTGCCACATCTCCTTTTCTACTACAGTCAGCTGTCAGACACAGCCAGCAGATCAATGGAAGGAGGCAGCCAGCAGATTCCCGGCTGAAGAACCAGACTAGTCAGATGAACCACATGAAATGGCAGGTATTTCCCCAAGAACATGTCCTTATCAATCGGAAAATAGGCAGTGTTCAGCAATTTTATTTTGAAATTTTGAAATTAGCTTTTCCAGAGTCTCTTTTTTCATGTTAGTAAATTTAGTGAGTCTTGAACCAGTGGCTTTCCATAAATTATTTGACAGATTTAAATTCTGAAAGCACTTTCACAGTGGTTCTTGACATTCGCCTTGTTCTTTTAAGATTAAGCAAAGCGAAAATAATAGGATCCTTCGAATGCTGTAAATCATGTCCTGGGTAAAATCTGAAGTGTTTTCAACTCTAAGGAATAGAAACAATGCCTTCCTAGTAGTCTCAAAAACTATATACAGACTGAGCCACAGTAAAACACATATTTTTAAGAAGAAATGTTCCTTTTACAGGGACACACATTGGCATTCAAGGAACCGCACCTGCCTGCACCACCTCTTCCCATCTGCCAGACCTTGCCCTGACTTTGCCATCTCCTCCCATTTGCTCCTGGTTTGTTTGTTTGTTTTTTCCCCAACACAGAGAGCTGTAATAAAGAACTGAAGGTGGTTCCTTCCAAGTAGGGAACAGTTTTCTGTTTGCTTCTTGGTAGCTGAAGTTTTTTTTTCCTTTCTAAATAGCTGTTGTGCAATAGAGATAAGTGGCAAAAGTGCAGAGTAAATTAATTGAACACAGTGAAGAACATAATACACTTGAATACTTTATAAAATTCAGTTTTTTATACATGTGATATAACTGTGATAGTTTATTTACATTGAATAAAATGATAAAAACTAAATTTTAAATTCTTTCCTGCCTGTTTACAATGTACAAGCAGATAAATACCCATAAATGATGCCTTATTCCAGGGTCAGAGTTACCAGTCTGGGCACACTCAGCCTGCTACAAATAGGAGTGATCGTGATGAGAACAAGTATTTGAAAGCACAGAGCACGTGGTGACAGCACAAGCAAGCTTGATTTAATCAGAAGTACTCTGGTATAGTAGGAGGTAGGTCTGATGGCCACCATCCCCTAGGGAAGGCATCCTTATTGCTTCTAAGATTGGCAAAACATTTGTACAGATAGTATTTTAATGCAGATCTAACATGCTATGAACTCTTTGAAGTGTTGTTGTAAATGTCTCATTAGTAGATGCTTTCTGTGCTTTAAAAAAGCACTATTTATTCATCAAGGTAGGAGGTGTGGCTGAGAGGTGCTGGGAACTAGTTTTAACGGTCCGTAAAGATTATTGTGTTGTATTTTTAAAGTTTACTTTGCTGGTGACTTAGGTTTTTCTTTCTGGAGAAGCTTTGCTTCTGGCTACAGACTTTCTTTACAAAATAGTTATTACAGAAATGAATAAAAGGGGCATTAGTAGAAATGCAAACCTGAAAGTTTTTGCGTCTTAGTTTCTCTTTGTATGCCGCAGCATTGTTTAGCAATAGCAGAGGAATTCCTGTCTTGGTTTTACATCCCTGGAACAGTTTTGAAGCTGACTTTCCCAGGTGTTGGTACTCCACTGCTGAGCAAGGCTCTGCAACAGCTCTGCGGTCCTGCCACGTGCCACAGTTGAGGTAATGCACTGTGGCTAGATGAAGCAGCTTGTCCTAGGTAAAGATGGTCACAAGAGCATTTAGATATACAGTGAATTATTTTTAGGATGTGATTCTGGAGAACACAACGATGCTTCAGTGCAAATGGGAAGGATCAGTTTCTGTCTGTGGTCTTTGTAAGAAAGCTCAAAGGAAAGCGATTGCATCTGTTAGCAAAGAACACTTTAAGAGGTTACAGCAAACACTCCAAAGGCTGTGGAAGATTAGTTTAAACTAAACGGAACTGATTAAATTTCAATGCCATCGTTAGCCATGGCACAATTATCAACTGGATCTCATGAAAGCAGCATAACGAGTTGAACTTTGAAGGCTCCATCAGCCTGCACGGTGCCTGTTTGAGCGCCTCTGGGTAGTTTTCCTTGGAGGTGCAGAGCTGTCATGCGAGGGGTGGCAAGGGAGCAACAGCATGGGGATGTGCCCAACAGGCAGTGTGTGAAAGGCAGCGAGGAAATCAAACAGCATCGTAACGTTTGGCTTCCTATTGCTCCACTCTGGAGGCAGCTGTGACCCTGCAAACACGTGCACTGCCTTTGGCAAGGAGCCGTGCTCCAGGAAAGGTTTGCAGAACGCCTTTCTCTTCCTGAGCCATGCTCTGCAGACCACTGCTGTTGGTTTAACCCGGCGGCCTTCGATTTGATTTAGTGCATTTCAGACAGATTTTATCTCGGTGCTCGGAAAGCAGCCTCCCCCCCTCCAAAGTTAGCAGACACAGCGCTCTGTTGGGAAGCCAATTCTACACGTGCACAGAAGTCCAATGCTTAACAAAACAGCCAGCGAGGACCCAGCTGCCTAACAAGGGAGCTTCCTGCAGAACCCGGGGAGGAGACACCCTGCCCTTCCAGAAGGAGACACAGAGAAGGGAATGAAACCTGAACAGAATCACAAGTCTAACATCAGAGCCCCCCGGTCCCTTTGCTTCAGGGTAAGCAATCTGCTGTTACGGGCTGGCGGTGAGGCGTAGCCCTACAAACAGGACTGCTGTCCTGACCAAGGTCTAGGATTACACTTGCGAGAGGACTTCCCTTGGCAGATAACTGTTGGTTACCCAACTTTCTTCTGAACTGAAACCTCCAGGGAATGTTGATTCACTTTTTTTTTTTTTTGAAGTGGGGTTGCGCTAAATCTTTGTGTTTTTTTGTTTTATTATCAAACCTGTATTTTGCTCCAGCTTCCTTTTATCAGCACAAACCAGATTTTGATACTGAAATCCGTGATATATTCAGGTGACAACTAGCAGAACTCACAGCTCCGAACTGGTTTACTACATCACATTTTGGCAAGCCTACTATAAAACCTGGACAAGACCCTTTTATTACCACATTGTTGGAAGAGAGAGTGGAAAAAGTATTCTCGTAAATCCTCTGTCAGGAAAAACAACAACAAAAAAATCTGAATTTCAGTGAAACCCTAGGAGGAACATTAGGAGTTCACAGACTTAGATCATAGTGTGCCTTGGCTTTGTCAGGAACGCTATTTGGAGAATGCCCTCTCTGAGGCTGGCTCAGTGCCAGCGTGAACGTACCTCGCTCCCCAGCCTGGCTCCTGCTGAAATAACCGCTTCACTCAGCAGGTCACAGCCCGGGCCCACCTCTAGGTGCAGCCTGGTACTGACAGCATCAGGGACACATCCACGGCATCCAGCTCGCTCAGGCTGGGTACGAAGGACTCTACCCAGGTGGAGTTTGGCTGCTGTTTAATTTCTGGCTACGGTGATTGCTGAAGATGCTCTACTTGAGTAGCAGCAGCAGCATTGCTGCGAAGAGACCATGGGCCTGAGAAACCTGTTATAGCAAGGGGAAACAGCCAAAAATACACCTTAGGAGGTCAAAATCTAGGAACATAATGCAGCCATGCAGCAGCTTATGTGGGATAGGTGGACTAGGTGGGATAGCTACCTCTTACACCTCCAGCAATTCGACAATAAATCCTTTGAGCCGCAGTGCTCCACTTCTACTCGCCTTTGAAACCCATTAGTTAAAAAAACTCGTTGCATTTTTTTAAGCAATGCTATTTCTGGCTTTAAATTCACGAACAAACTGCCCAGAGAAAGACGACCTTACCTGTAACCGAGAGCCTGTGCGCACTGCTGGAAGCGTCCATTGTCACACCTAAGGACACTGCTGGCTCTGTATTCTGTGTGGTTTCAAAACTCCAAATGCTTTCAGTTTCTCTCCTTAGATATATGTTTACAGTATCCTTGTTTGCTCATGAGCCTCAGTTTTCAAATCAAAGTTTATTAAAATGTCAAAAATAGAACTTACAGTTTCACATATGAAATAAGAGGGCATACATAGTACAGGTCTTTAGTAACAAAATAGGTGAATAATGCTTAACAAGCTAAAGCATGTAGGTGACACCACCGGTCATTAACATACAATCTCAGGTTAAGAAGATCTAAACACTACTGCATACATGCTCATACATAGCTATCGAAGGGGGAATAGTTCCATCAAGAGTGAAGGAAGTAGGCTGCCTCCTTTGGGAGAGTGAACTGGATGCATCTCAGCAGCAGAGACCGGTGCAGATCCTCTAATATCCGCATACCGGAGGAAACGTAAGATGAACCAAAACGTTTATGGAATAGCGTGTTATTTTCTTTTTAAAGCCTCATTAATCTGAAAAGACCTGAAGACCACAATTCAAGGGCCCCTCCGGGAACCTGACTTATTGCTAAAAATACAACAGCGACTCGGGCAAAGACTCCTGCTGGAGGAGTCCTTATTTTGCTTCGTGTGCCAAGGCTTGTTGCTCAGCTCTGAGATGAGTCTCCTGTGCTCACGTCAGGAACTGCCTAATTTCTAGCAATCACCAGAAAGGGACATATGAAGGATTTAATATCTGAATCCTTTATCGCCCTTTCTGTTAAATATTTGATTCATCTGAATATTCAAGAAAGACAACATAAATACAAGCATGTACATAATAAAAAAACATATACTGAATTTCTTAACCATACCGCTCAATCAGCTACTATATAGCGACTAATTATTTCTCATTATAGCTTACCAGCTTATTCGTGATATTCCATTCCTCCTACCTATCCAGTACCTTAGAGAACTAGGAAAGCTCACAGATGTTTTGCGATACAGCTGAAGTCCTTCACTGAGCTGGGTTCTTCTCGTTCCTCGTGCTTTTTCTAGTTAGGAAGTAGCACAAGGCGGGGATGCCAATACTTGCTGCTTGAGCTGGAGTCCTGAATATTCTTCAACCTGGAAGGGAGTCCTCTGCACGCTTCAAAGCATGTTGATCCTTTAGGGGAGGGGAAACTGATTTGCTTACTGCTTTCTCAAAGGTTACCCCCCAACCTGCTCATGGTAACCAGAGCTTTGAGGAAATGTCACACAATCAGATTTCTCCATCTCTGTACAAACGCATGCTGATTCCTGACAATTAAATCAAATGGATAGCACTGGATTACTTCTAAGACAAGCTTAACACAAAATACACACTGCAATTCAGTTCAATACATTAATAATAATAAAAAAAAAATCACCACAGTCATATAAAACCACAAGGCCATCAATATCATCTGCCAGCAGCCAGGCCCTTGTGTATGGCTACACCAATTAAAAAGAGTCAAAGTTCCTGCTAGTGACTCTCTACTAGTAACAAAAATGTATGAAATCCTGGTAAAACTAGCCAAGACTACCACTAAATGAGAAGATATTCCAGTACAGTCGTGTAATCTAAGCTAGGGCATGGCTGATTGCATACATTTGTGCTACATATCAAAGCTACTTTAATAAAGTTTTAGAAAGAAAAGTAAAATCAAGAATTAGCCACGTGTACCTCCGGGGCACCGCTGCCTCCAACAAGCTGCAGCCGAGTGCTACCTCCTCCCTTCCTTAGTGTCCGTACGGATGGTGATTAAGCACACTTCAGACCTGACAGGGGAATTAATTTACTTTCTTCTGTAGAACTCACCTCAACTGCGCAACTACAAGGAAACAACCGAAACGTCCCTTGGATCACACCCTCCCCAGCCTTTATCTTCTCATTGCGTGGGGCAGGACTTTCCATTTGCCTTTATAAGGTAACGCCAGAAAGCAGAAAGCTTTTATGAATTAGTGAGAAGGCAAAGGGGAGGAGAGGAAATTAATACTTGAGTGAAGATAACCTCCTCTCTCTTTTATCTAAGGGTACTGCTGGACTGGCTTGCATTTTTCATCTGAGGCCATTTTCCTTAAGGGATGATGAGGTGAGATTAACCAAAGGTTTTATCCATCATCCGAATCCTGTTTCAAAAGGCATCTATTGGCAGCGGGTGGTGATTCACTATCTGTTATCAAACAAAAGCTGCAAGTCTGGTCAGAGAGGAAACCCAGCTCCAGTCCTGATGGGCAGAGGCAGTGATTCTGCGTGCGGACCTGGAGCCAAAGCCAGGTTACTGCAGCTTGCGGCCTCCAGGTTGGGCTGGGTTCCTGCACAGCCACCACCTGTAACGAGCTTTCTGAGCCTTGAATTTATGATGCTAGTTCTGGCGCTAATGCACAAGACACCAGAGTCCAACCTCCTCCGTGATCATGGAGATCAAGAAAATTTCGGTAAAATAAAGCAGAAGTGACTTAATGCCACTCGGGGAAGGAATCCTGGGGCCATTTTTAGAGGTTTTTTTCCTCTCTCACTAGAACAGCAAGTCAAATATTTCCACAGCAGTTTGCATAAATTTGTTTGCAACTCTGTTAGAAAACTGCATCTGAAAGTACGTGCCTAACCAACCCACAAGGACAGACAGACCGACTTCAGTGGCTAGAGAACACTATTTTATACAATGCTCTTATTGCACAAGTCCATGCAATCAGAGATGGAACTAAAAAAAATCAGACACATTGCAAAAACTAAAAAAAGGAAGAAAAAAATCCTAGAAAACCTCCAGCGCTATGCCACAAGCCACGCTGAGCACACAGTGAAAGCTCCAAAGTCCTGCAGGAGGCTGCAGATAAGTGCCTGCGTTGTCCCTGCATCATTTGGCCCACCACTGAAAGGCTTCCCCAGATTTTACATTTCACATACAAATTGTTATTTCTCACTTCCGGAGGAAAACTCTCCTCTAAAGCCTCCCCCATGTGCCTGGGAAAGTGGCCAGGGGGCTCCTGGTGGTCTCTGTGCCCAGTGCACCCGGGGCCAGAAGCACCAGGTGTTGGAACCCGAGCAGTGGGGCTGATGCAGGGCGGTCTCAGAGGAACAAGCACATCCCAAAAGCCTCTCCCTACAGACACGGAAGCTGCTGGTGAGTGTCTGGGGTCGCACAAGTCCCTTCCCCACCGGGGAGCAGGGCTCTGGCACACAGAGAAACTTCCACCGGGCTCAGCGGGGCTGCTCGTGGTCACATCTGGGAGCCTGAAACTGTGCAGGACAAAAGTTAACATAAACCACCGTAATGTCCCTCACAGCCTGGCCTTCCCAGAGCCAGATCTTGTGTCTCTGCCTTGTGGATATAGAAGGAACAAAAAAATAAAAAAGATTTCCATAGGAAACTGATTATCGCTTTCTCCCCTCCCCCTTCCATTTTGGCACAAAGGCGTACGATGTTCAACAGAGATAAAGGAACAGATCATTGGGTAGCACTGACAAAGCTCTGACACTTATTTGGCAAATCTGAACCATAAAAACAAGTGCTAAGGTTGTTTTTTTTTCCAGTTGTGGAAGTTGTTTGCCATGACAGTTGCTACAGGGAAAAAAATATTGAACAGTCTGGAGCATGTATATTTAAAACGAACATTTTATAATACAGGTAAATACACTCTCCCAATTTCTCCAGGCAAAACCACATCTCAGAGCAATTTAACCAGGTGAAATATGTTTTTTAACTGAGTTTTTGTGTGTCTGAGATGCCCTGATTTGTGCATGGTCATAGTGACAGCGTGGGATGACCTACTGAACTGTGTTTTCTGACAATGGCAGCAGGGGCCCCTTCACTCCCGTCTCTCGAGCAGACCTGGACACTGAATTCACTCCGCCCCTAAGACTTCAGAAGTGGCAGATACCATTCAACATACTGAGAAAATAGAATACAAACTTTCTGTAGTTAATGTAAATAGACTGCACAATAACAAAGGCTTAACTTATCCAGCAAGAGCTGCCCACATCACAAAAGTCTGTCTGTGAGCAGCTCTAGTCGAAAGTTGCTGCAGCAATACCAGAAGGAGCCTTAACTCAGGCCTTTTGCTTCATGTAAATCCAGTCTGAGGCACTCGGGGCATCAGCTGCATCTCTTGGGCACGAAGCAAGGCTCTGCCTCCTTGTTACTGGTCCAGCATAGGAAACTCTTTCCTTTAGGGAGCATCTCTGGGGGAAATCGCTCTTGCATGTGCTTTAAATGTTTTTTCCCCCCCTCCTGCTGTAATCGCAGGGAGAACAGGTGTCCTCGGATGCATGGAGAGTGTAACACATGAGCAAGAGTCACCCCAAAGTCCCGCCGTACCTGGCTTTTCCGAGATGCTGCAAGACCCGAGGCTGGAGGTGTGCGAGGCAAAGGGAAAGTTCCCTCCCGGCCGGCTGGTGCCAGCGGCACGGCACGGCTGGAGGCAGAGCACTGGCTTCTCTCCGCTGAAACCAAGTCCATTTTTTCATCATGATAAGCTTCAGCTTCATGCTAACTGCAATGGCCCATAGCATTGTAACCAAAGTGCTAACAGGTTCAGTGGAAGTGGCTTAAATGGGTCTTTAAGTTTCATTAAAAAAAAAAATAATAATAATAAAAGAAACAAAACAAAGACAACCCACTTTTTAGCAGATCCTTTTCCTTATCACTTCAGTAACTGGGAGTTTGTTTTCTATGCCTTTTGCTAAGGGTTAAGCCAATTCCATTTTCCAGTCCTTGCTCCCCCCGCCCGCCCCCAGGAGCTATTTCCTTAGGAGACGCTGGAGCAGCGGATGCTGGGGGAGCCCATCTGGGTGAGGACCTTGTCCAGCCACTGCAGGGGACCGTTGAGGTGCAGCTCGATCCAGCAGGGAGTGCTGGTCACAGTCTGCCGCCTGCGAGAAAGAAGGGGCGGGGGAGAGAGAGAGGAAAAATGAACACAAATGTGACTTAGAAAACTTCACAAATGTGAAAAGGTTTTACAGCTACCGAAGCATTCTTTCCTGCTTAGACAATAGTCTTGCATGCGGGGCCAAAGGAATGTCTCTCTCCTCTTTAACATGCTCCTGGCCTATGCTGCCGGCTTCTTCAACACCCGATCTTTTCTCTTTACATCTCTTATCTCAAAGGAAAAACTCCCTCTATGATCTATTCGCTCCCCAGATTTCTGCCAACAGGCAGCATCTGACTCCCTGAAGAGAAAGGAGGGCTTTTATCTGAGCAACACTCCAGTTTTATTTCGCAGGCCTCGCGCCTCCTAGCTGGTTAGCAACTTCAGCTGCTTACCAAACACATTCAGTTTTGCTGTCAATACAACCAGGACATTTCTCTTTTCGCCAGCTCTTTCGGTTTTGGCAGGACGTGGAAATGATGGGGCCACTGCACAGCCACCTGAATTCCCTTCCCCAGCCCTGCAGAGCCCCTCGAGCAGCCAGAGCCGCTGCTCAGCACCCTTTCAGCACGGAGAGCAGCGCTGGGCAGCGAGGCACAAATCTGGTGTTAATGTGTGAGGTTAAAAACCCCCCAGGAGCTGGTGGTGGTGGCAAGAGAATAGAGGGGGGACACCCTGCTGGGTCCGAGGACTTTTCAGTGCCACAAAGCACCTTCCCCTCTCCCTTCTGCCTCTCTGTTGTTTGCCCTCAGGACCCCATGGAGCGTCTCCAGATGGCGAAGCAGGAAGAGATGGGGAGGAAGGGGAGGGAAGCGAGGCCGGGGCACCGGGTCCGGGGCTGTGCCGAGGGACGGCAGGACTGCTGGCCTAGGCTGAGAGGCAGGGACAGCTGCTGTGGAGGAGGAGGATTACGAAGAGAGAGAAACAGCCTGGAGACAGCCTTGTTTTACACCCGCGTTTCCCACAGAAGCTGTCCTTGGAATCTGCCCGTGGGAGGGAGAAGCCGAAGTCTGTGGGGCCCTGGGAGAAAAGGCTGCTGAAAGAGGGACCCTTCCCCTTCCCTGGGGGACAGCCCCTCTGATCCCAGCACCATCCCTGCCCCTTTGCAGCAGGACAGAGCTGCAGGGCTCAGGGGCACAGCTCTGCGGGGCTTTGGCTGAGGGTGCAAGGCATCGTGTGGATGGATCTGCCTCCCTTCTGCTTTGAACCGAAAACGGCAGCGGCTCCCTGAAGGCACCCCACCCATTCCCAGCTCAGGCGGGGCCGAGCAGAGCTGGCAGGCGATGATGCCCCAAGAGTGGGCGTAGGGGCAGGGCCCGCCCCATGCAGCCACCTAAAGGAGCCTGGATGGCATTACGGGTACCCCGTGAGCTGTCCGGGCAGGAGGGCTGCAGGGCAGGGAGCTCAGAGCAC
Source organism: Netta rufina (assembly GCF_964035555.1). Lineage (NCBI taxonomy): Eukaryota > Metazoa > Chordata > Aves > Anseriformes > Anatidae > Netta > Netta rufina. The sequence goes on along the minus strand of NC_140134.1, from coordinate 20,968,489 downwards.
ACTGAGTGCTCACACAAAGCTCCAAAGGCGCAGGAAAAATGAAGTCGCCCTGAACCCAGAGCGATTCCCTTTGCTGCCCGAAGTCGGGCTAGGACTGAGCAATCCAGCAACTGTGCTGGCAACACCGCAGAGAAAGCCAGACCCAAGGGGCTGCCACGCTTCTGCCCTTTGTGAATCCACCATGGCAAGCTCCTCTCTGCCTTCTCCATGGCTTCAGCCTGCTCTGCTGGGCTCTTGCCGGGCAGAGGAGAACCTCTGCATCACCGGCTGCCTATGCAATCAGCTTCGCCCCGCTTCCCTCCACCAAACCCCTGGCACACACGAGCACCGCACACCCCACCGGCCAGACCGCTCGCCCGGCCGAGCGGCTGAACCAGAAATCGCTGGCACAGCGCTCTGGATGCGGCTCCCGCAGTAACGTTTTCGTATATGAATCGGTTCAACAAATAAACGTGCTCTGACAAAGGCAATCAGATGGAGTATTTTGTGGCAAGGAAATGAAGGAGCAGGAGAGCGGCCTCGGCGCGGTCAGCGCGAGCGTAGGGTTTCACTGAGTGCAATGCTCTAATGAGATAGTAGACTTTCCGTAAGTCACGCTCATCTGGATTTCATTACGAGCCGTGGCCGCGAGCCAGGGCTGAAAGGCTCTGGCCCGGCTGCAGGACAATTTCAAAACAAAATGGACTCCAAACATCTGGAGAAATGAAGAAAGCGGGAGAGTAACGTGCGGGACCGGGGCTCCAGCTGATGCTGTGGCATCTCCCCCGTCTGCTGCAGGCAGCTGTGCGCGGGGCGCAGCGCAGACGGCCTCGCCGCGCCGCCAGGCAGGGGCTGCCCCCGGGTCTTAAAATAAGGCCACGGCTTTCAAGGGTACGCTGCAAGTAAGTATTTCAAAATCACATTTGGCCGAAATCCTCGCCAGCTTTTTCTCTCATAAAACAGCGTTCATTTTCCGATGAATTTTGTCTCCCCTACTTGTACTACCAAGCACTCGTTTTACTCCCTTTGCTGCCGAGGGACGTTTGCTTCTTAACGCAGCAGCGGCACAAGCTAGGCTGTGCTCTGCCCCTCACACTCTCCCTGTGTTGTCAGAAAATCCACACCGTTGGTTGATCCCGGACACCAGACACCACCGCATCTCCTTTTTTACCTTTACTATTCACCGGGAAAAATAGTGACCCTGCCTCTCCCACCGCCTCAAGTCACATTTAAGCAGCTGCCCTATGACAAGCACTAAGAAAAGGATGAGGAGAGTTAACAGGAATTTTGTGGCAACTCTAACAGTTCTCCCACATGTAGATTTTCAAGCTGATCTGCTTTTATTTTAATCCCATTGGTCCCTGATAAAAGAAAAAACAACCAACATCAAACCCAACCCGTATCAACTAGGAAGCACTCACACTGATGGTGTCCTGATAACAATGTAGACATAAGACACTCAAACTATCAATTATCCATCTGATTTTTAAGAAAAAAAACTGTTCCCACACAGGCCATCAGGATTTATCTACTGTGCTTCAGGTGAAGCTCTTGGTCTGCAGAGCACTGTGACCAAATGCACGCGATTTTCCAAGCGTATCTCGATGCGTGTTTTACACCAGTAGGATGGGAAAAAGAAGACAAGATCAACACATTGACAATAAATAAAAGCTATCTGCATTTCTAAGGAGACACTCTGGTAATTCCTCCTGCTTTACAAGCTGAATAAAGAAGCTTTGCAGAACACTTCTCTAGGCTGTGACATAGGTGAGAAGCAAAGGGAAGCACAAGCACGGTGCAAGCTTCCTTCAGAGGCTGACCTGTACTCTGCTCCCCAGCCCTTGACGAAGCTCATCCGAATCGTGCACATTCTGGTCAGCTGGTACACGGCCTCGAAGCCCTGGTTCACTGACTGAGCCAGGAGAGCTGCGAATTCCTGGTTGTTGAAAATCTTCAAGTTGCATCCTGTGAAAAAAGAACAGGACAAAGATCGAGGCATGAGCTTAATCACATTAAGGAATCTATTACTTGCTGAGAATGGAAAGAAACCTGGTGCTGCTCTCCCATGCCCCCAGAGCATGTGATAGCAGATACAGATTGATTTAACACAGGATTGCAGAAAAGGAATCAAGGTTACCACAAATCCACAGCTCATGGGCTGAGAAGGGAGAAAACCACGCTATGGACAGAGAACAACGAGTGCAAGTGCTCACAGCAGACTGCGATCTGCATGACCAGACTTGGGGTCCTCATGTGGAACCTCCTTCTACCTCCTGTACTACCATTTCCTTCATATTTTAATTTAAAAGCGTAACTACGACCATAACGCCAATTAACAGCAGTTGCTACAGGGCCTGAAACAAACGAATGCCCAGGCGAAAAAGAGGAACTCGTGGTGCTGGATTTGTGTGGTGGCTGTCAGCAGAATTAACAGAGAAGTTCTGAAGTGAAACCGTTCTGGCAAGCTAGAAAACGGTTATCAGGGTTAAAAAAGCTCATAGAAGAGCTGTTTCTGCTATAATCCTCTCTTAAATTCAAGTATGATGTGCCAAAGAATTTTCCTTTAAAACTGAAGTTCTCCCTCCAGTGTTTACTCGCAGCTGAAAGGGCTGAGAACAACCTATTCCATTGTTCTAGGTGATAAAGGTGAAATATAATCGCATTCATCACGGTTAAAATTAAATAAAAAACTACAAAACTCTAAAAAAGACGTAATTAAAAAAAGCATCGCCATGCTTGCTTTCTCCCAGATAACCAGAAACAAGTTAAATGCTGAAACTTGGCGTGCAACTAGTGCTCATTTGGGATTACATATGGGCCAAGTCTGAAAAACAACCATTTGGACTATGATGAATTGTTTTTTTTCTAAAATCACTTCTGAGCCTACTCTCTTGGGCTGGACTCATACTGTCATCTGTTTTGGGTCGAACCGCACAGAGCAAAGCGTAACCGCATTCAACGGCTCAGCAGCTGCAGAAAAAAACTACCATTTCTGTGACCATAAAAGAGCACAGCCCAAGAGCATCTTGCAGAGAGTTTGAAGGGAAGCTGTGTCAGGCATATTACAGTTTTCTAAGAGGAAAACAAGGGTGAGAGCATCAGGGCCAGGCTGAGCACAGAGAAAGAGCTGTGGCAAGGAAAGCAAACGAGTTGCTCAGCCTGCCAAGCTGTTCAGACCGCAGGATGGGATGGGAACAGGTCTCTCTGTGACTGTGCTGGGTAGGAGGGGGGCTACAACGTGGTGTGATCAACATGGGAATGAAGAAACTGCTTCGAAACCAACAAAGATTTGAAGATGGATCTGAGAAGGCAGCCAAAGACTGTGGCAAAAGTGCGGAGAGCTGGTGTTCAATAAATGCGCCTCAGATGAATTTACAGCGGAAATGTGGGTTGTTTATGCTTTCAGATGTTGACTCCAGCCCGGGTGGACTCCTGTGATGTGGCTGGAGAATTAAGTCATGTTTGTAGCGCTAGCAGCTGCTTCCTAAGCATCTGAGAAAGGAAACCCGTTAACGTGGGCCAGGACTTGTAGTGTATAGATCTCTTCTCTAAAAAAAGAACAAGTATTTCTCAACAAAAAGTTATTTTTAAAAAGTATATACATACTTTTAACTTTTAAAAATAAGGATTTGTAATCCTAGCTAAATATCCTTTGGAAAAGCATCTTCCCATCCTATCTCTTTCATGTATTTAACAGAAAAGTATATTTTTCCTAGATAGCTGCAATCAGTTCTGCAACTTTTCAGCATATCTCAGAAGTGTTTGCTGTAACCAGAGCAACAAAGTACCTGTAAAGGGGATTTCCCTAGAACAAAACTCATTCACAAAAAATGGGAAAAATGTTTTCCTACAGAATAGAAAATAATAGTAATTTAAATTATTACAAGTTAATCTAAATTAAAAAAAAATATTATCTTATTTTAAAGATAGGGACACAATTTTAAGCATGACTATCATGCTTAGAAGGCGAAGCCTGCGCAGGATGACAGCTGGGGCACGTTTCCTTACCTGGGGGAATCTTGCAGACTGTTGCTGGGTGCCAGCCGTAGCGCTGGTTGCAGTTGGGAGACTGGACAAAAATGGCACTGTCACTAAGGCACTCGGCAAACACCTCGCCGCCAATGTAGTAGAGCCTTACTCCTCTTCCTACGAAACACACAGCAGGGGTTTGGGTTAGTTTAGAACATTTATCTGCAAAACTGGAAGAAGGGTTAGCTGAGACAGACAATCTGCATCCAAGAGATCTCAAAAAGCAGCTGAACTGTGAATGAGGAAAATGAAACCCACGCAGAACTGCGCTCTCCAGCCCCGCTGTCAGTAGCAGCCTGGGGCTGCACGATCTTACCACCTCGCAGCCTGCTCATTCCAAACGTGCACGACTCTGCTATTTTCCATATGAAGGTACTATTGGTTAACATATGGTCTTCAACCTTATCCAAAAGGCATCACAGCTGCATACAGCTGTTTGTTTATTACTTACTGATTTGGAATTAGATTATACAACGTTTTCAACAAGTTACATTTTCTTGAGATTACATGTGTAAACCAGGACAAATATCTACTTCCCACTTGAGTTTATACACATTACTAAATTCTCAGTTAATAAAGGGACAAATTTCAGGAATTCATCCTCATTACTCAAATAAATATTTGCTGTGGTCTTACACTGCTATTTGAAAATCCTGCTTTCATTCTTCCAAGGAGCCTGCTGAATTTCAGGACTGATTTCTGAATCTTGGCTTGTTGCTTGTTTTGTGTTTGTTTGTTTTTAATCATTTGTTTATTTATTTACTGGTGCTACAAATCATTTCAAAAACAATTAAGGAAAAATTGTCCTGTAAAACTTTACTGCACAGAAAAAGGAATAAAGGGGAACAAAGTCAGGACAAAGAACGTGCGCATTTCTGACAGAAAACAGCAGAAAACACAGCAAAGAAATTTTGCCTTTTATTAAAATTGCATAGGTCTGGGATATTCTACTTAGCACCAGCTTAACTGAAAACAAAAATGAGTCTTACAGTATAAGCAAGGAAAGAGGAAATTGAGATGAAAATTAAGTTTCCATTTTTAAGAGAACAGTTAAGTTCGAAAATAAAAGAGTGCAGGAAGAAAAGGAAAACACAAGCTAACCACTAACATCCATTCAAAAAACGTTCTGAAGAATGTGTGTAGAAATTTAAATTCTGTCTATCTGTATTACGTTCAGTGGTTTTAGCATTCCCCAGTGCTTTTTTTTGTATTATACTTTTATGAAAGAATACAATTAGTGTTCCTTTATGGAAGATTAGCCTGCTAAATCACCGTGAATATTCAAGTATCACAGGGTTCTAAAACTGACCAAACTGCATGCCAGGTGGGTAACCAAAAAATCTCTGCACGCAGGTCTCCACCTTCCACCTTGAAAAGCACCAACGAAAATAAGGAAATAGAAATTACCAATGTGTCGTCTCGTGAGTTCCACTGCTGCATTTCTGTTCACGTTAGACAGCAAACCAAGGCAGAAGCGTTCGGAGTTGGATGGGTCGGTGAACCCATCCACGGTCATAGAGGGCTGGGAGGCGTGGAAGGTCTCCCCCACTCGCTGGTTGAGTTCATAGTAGGATATCGAGCACCAGAAAGCTGGCTCGCAGTAGGTAACAGGCTGCAGATCTGCACAAAAACAAAAAGCAAAGTGAGTCACAGGCCCTCAGGAGGGGACGGGGGGAATGAAGAAAGCACTTGTTTTGAAATATCGTTCTGCTTCATTCCTTGGGCTCACTCTAACAATCAAACTTTAATTACTTGACAGATTTTAATGGAGCGCAGCTAGAAAGTTACATCATCCCTCAAGCTTCTGGCACATGGAACAATCACAAATACTCAGAGATATTAGTCACTTGGTAAGTGGGGTGTCACTAAGCTATCCTCATACTTGGAGAAAAGTCTTAAATAGAAAACTAGCTTTTTGATGAAATGTAGGACCACTTTTGGGAGACCAGTACCCTAAAAAAAAAAAAAAAAAAGAAAAAGAGAGAGAAACCCTAGAAAGAGCAGCCCACAAATCTGCTTTCAATGACACCGATCCCCTAATCCCAATTCTGTGCACTTACACCAAAGTAACCAGCAAATAAGGCAGTCTGACTTTTGTTCTTACTGACTCTGTTACAATCTCTCTAGCACTGCTGAAACCAATAGAGTTGTCTGCAATACAGATCAGACTGTCTATAATAATGCCATCAAAGTAAATTAAAAACTAGATCCTTTCTTCCAGTCTGCTTGATATCAAGATTTCAAAAGAAAATCCATTTCCCCAGTAGATGACGACAAATGTCTTGTACCGGGGCTAGTTTTACTCCGCCTGTGGACCAAGTGAAATTAGTTCTGTGAACAGACTGAGGCAGTCTCAGGAAGACAATAAATGCGTGAAAGGTGGGGCATTCACATGGCTTTGGATGATTTGTTTAACTGCTCGCTGAGAATTTTGCTAGTAACTTCAGCAGAGGAAGGCCCAAGCCAAATATTCTTGGAAATGCTGCACTCGATGGCGTCCAGTTGTACTGTAAGCCACGAATCTGCTGAGCAGAGAAAGTGGAAAGCAGACTAAGCTAATTGATAGGCGCTCTATTTCCCACATTCAATGCAAGAAATAAAAGCCAGAGAAGAATTCCCTTCGTTCCCTCCTCCCCACCCCTGATTTATCACTTCGTCCCCGTTCACCAGGTGCTTGACCGGAGAACAGAGCAGCTTCCCATCTGGCCAAAGGGCAGCACCACTGAGCAAAACACAGCCTTTTCCCTAGGCTTCCCCATCTGTTGCTCTGGAAAGGCTTAGGTGAATCTGGGCTTAAGAGCTCAGCTCCTTCCCAGCCTCCTCTCCCCCTGAGAGCATCTCTGCAGAGGTCTCAGAGTCATTTTTCATTCAGGACCTGCTTTGCTCTGTAACCCTCAGTAACAGGCTGCAGCAGCCTGGCTTCAGCCAGAAGGCACGATGGTTTCCTCTCCATTACTGCCACCTGAGTTCCCAAAGTAGCTAAAACCCAGAGAAACGCTTTCGTTTCTGCTTTGTTACAAGCTCTGCTGACAGCAAATAAGGAATTGAACAGAAGTGTATCGGGGGAACTCCGTCAATCCTTAGCAGATCTGCAAATCTGTGAATTTTGGAGCCTTTACCCAGCCCCAGCTTCTTTTACAGTCTCTATCTTTCCTTAACTATATCACCCGAAAGAAAAACGCTCTGTCCGAGCAAATCCCACTGTTTCTGTTCTCCTCCACACATTACACCCACAAAAGAAAAACTGTTTCTTCCCCTAATGGAAAAGGACTTACTGTGTAAGTCCCTCTCCTGACACGCACAGATGATGCCTTTTTCTCTTCTATTACATCTTGGTTGTCCCACTGGAAACTGCCACACCAGGTCTATTTCTCCAGGGCCAGCCTCATTTAATCAGTCAGCAGTTATCTGTGTGCACCGTAACTCCAAGTTATAAAAACAACGAGGCCTGTATTGCTCTCTATGGTTTCGTGGTCCTTTTCATCAGCAAACACCTTTGCCTGCTTGGGACTGAAGGGAAGTGGGGATACCCCACTGAAGGATGTTGAGAAATTTTATTGCAAGCTTATTTGCAATTTGAGGACAGACACAAACCAAAAAAGTCCTATTTTAAAGAAAAACTCATCTCTCAAAAAATGTAACCGCGCTTTTAATGGTGCTGCACTCTCCTGTGATTTGTGGTCTTGGGCTTTAGCGTAAGCTGTCATTGAATGGGTGAGCTGCATTAAAATCACGTAAATCCTGCCTGAATCATCTCCAGACATTTTACATTTTGTCTTGCTACAGCTTTGCTTTCATAAATGTCCACTGCCTGTTGTCATGTAACCCACACCGCATCTTCTCCACAAGGCCAAAGGACTGTTCAGATTCAGAGTTCAAAACTTGCCGTGTGCTTTGCATACTCTACAAAGTGCTCAAAGGGTACTTGTTCCCCCAGTTTCGGTTAACGTTTTTGATACACAACATACATCAGAAATTACTGATTTACGTTATCCCAGTGCATTAGTTGCAGCCACATTAGCTCTGCCTCCCGCAGAGGTTAGGAGATAAATGTGTGTGCACACTTCCCCTCTGTGCTTTGAGGAGGGCTGTCTCTTCCCTGCTCTGGGAATTGGTGTTTCAACACAGAGAGTCACAGAGGCTTACGTTCCTGATGGATTTGTCCATAGGGTATGTGCTTGTTTCACTTACAGCTTTTGCGTCAAGTCTTTTGCGGAGCAAACCCTGACAATGGATTTCCTGTACACCAAGGGACTGCCTCACTCCAAAATAATACGCATGCAACCTCAGGCCTGGCCCTCGGCCAGCGTAAACTCCCTGACTTCATTCCCAATGTCCACATAATGCTGGCAGCTCTGCTTTCAGTTCGGTTTTCTGTATTTTTTCCAATTCAAATTTCAGTGATACAGAAGAGATGGTTGGATATCTACAAGTTCCATTTATATCTTTTGTTTGACTACTGAAAGCGTGGACCCAATGCTTCCAGAGCAAATGCACAAGCTGAAAGGAGAAAAAAAAAATCCCCAAATGTTACTTGCAACACTTTCTGTGTCTGTGGATGAAAAGATGAACTGAAAGTCTCTAAGTTCCTTCAGTCCCATATTGCAGAGTTACAGCTTTATACTGAAATGCACTGCAGCTCAAACAAACCTCGCTTCTATTGTTCCAGTCAGTTTGCCTCATGCTAGTTTATTGTCTTCGTAATTCTCTGGAACACGGCCATGGGATGGAAGTCCAAAGTTCAGCTTAGGCAAAGTAAACTGCCTTAAAAGCTTCAGGCATTTCTGTTCAAATAAGCGGCCATTCTCAGTACCGTGACATTATTTTCTTAATGGTGAAACTGCAAAAATACCTCACATTCTGCTGCTGGGAGCTTGCTGAGTTTCCCTCACTTCACACCGCTGTGTTTTTTAAATTCCTATTTAAATTTCTTAACAAACAGACAGAGGAATCCTGGTTCAACGTCTGCAGATTAAAGCAACGCCCTAGGCTCTGCTCATCCGAAGAACTGTGTGGCACAGCAAAAGCAGCAGCACTGCAGGCCACGAGCCACCAGCTAACTTCTGTCTGACTGGAGAGAGACTCAGCAAGGCTGAGAAAAAGTTCTGCTCTTACAGGGTATGCTTTGTGGCCTGCAAAGACTGGCAGGCTGACGGACCGTGCTCGTGCTTTCACCTGCAGTGCTACAAGCAGCTCCTTCCTTCGGATATGCCATCTACAAGGCACGGATGGTGACAAATTTTCATGGACAGTTGTTAAGAGCTGCTCAGGGATGTGCATTTCTATTCATTATTTTGCAGCTTCCTCGCATGCAAAAATTTACAATATGAGTTTAAAAAAAGAGACAAGAGGTTCTTAATTTGTGGGAGACCTTGCCTAAGAGCAATAAATATTTGGTTTGCAAAATTTAAAGATATCTTTTAATGTCAGTAAGTTGAAATGTTTTTTCTGATGTCTGCTCCCTAGACTACAAAGAGATTCCTTGTGGTTAACCAGCTTCACCTCCTCCTATTTAGTTTTTTGTCACCAGACTGCACATTAGACCTCCTCCAGGCCCATCAGCTGAGCAGCATGTGTTAATAAGCAGTGTCCTGGTTAGAAAGGATATGCGCTGGGGCCTCTTTCCTAGAAACTCCTTTTTTCCTTATGTAAGGCAGATGCCACAGTCAGCTTGCCAGGTTGGTTTTGTTACACATAATTGGCTTTTTATTTTTAGGTTGACAAAAAAATGCTAGAAATTCTCATCAACTCCTAGGCAGCATACTTGAGCATAATGGATTCAGACAGGAGAAAAAAAAATAAAGGAATAGAGTCAGCTACATATTCATCTCTGAGCCTTTAACAGTTAAAATGAGTAACAAATTTAGTGGCACTGTGGCAACATATTCCATGCTTTAAAAAAAAAAAAAAAGAATTTGAAAAAAAAAAAAAAGAAAAAAAGAAGAAAGAGAGAAAAGAAATCCCCTTCAACAGCCCCAAGATATCCACAAGTCAGCCAATGACTGACAAATTTTGGAGCAGTGTCAAAGTACCCTCTGCCAGGATTAAAAGCATATGTAAACTTTATGGCTATGGTTATTCAAGAGTAATCTCAAGTGGCCTGTGTCTGCTGGCTTAATGAACATGTAGAGAACTGATCCTGCAGCTAGCCTGAGCTGTGAGTATTTTTAGGAGAGACTGTTGAGAGCAATTTTAAATAAGGTGAGAGCTCAAACTAATGAAGATCAGACCTTCCATGCCTGTAGGTATGAAAATGAGGAGCAAAACCATTTGGGAAGATAAAGAGAGGTTCAGGGAGAGCCACAAGACCTCTAGCAGTGTCTCAAAGGCAAAGGCACTGTTCAACAGCTATTTCTACTTCTCAAGAGAACTCAAGATTGTGGCATAGCTTGAGCTCTCCTGAAGAAAACCAATGGTCCAGTCAATCACAAAAATCCCACAGGGCATCCAAGGTCTGCGTGTCTCACCTACAGCACTGCTCCAGGCTCTTGCAAGTTTAAGACCCCGCTAACACGTCTGATGCTCAAGCAAGGATGTCTGTGACTTCTGTCTCTCTCCATATGCTAGCATTCTTGATCTCTTGCTGGTTATTTGGGCTCTCCAAAAATGCACCAACCAACCAGCCTCCTCCACTTTGCTCTGCTCTGTCCATGCCCAATTTCACGCTACAGTAACTACAGTGACAATTGCCTGAGCTGACAAAGCAGTGCAGGCAAATCTGGTGCTCTGAACTTCACCCCCCTATCCACAGTACAGTCCCCTGTACATGGACAGCAGCATTTGCCCTGTAATGGATGTAACACCAGGTTATAACAGCAAAAAGTTGTAAGGCACACTGGTACACAATAAAAGAGACCAGTAAACACCAAAAATTTATAAGGTAACTTTCCAAGAGACAGAATTTAACTACAAACTGTCCCCTTTAAAAACAAAAAAAAAAGGCAAGAACTCAAAGCCACCAGCAAAAGTCAGATAACATTCCTTGCAAACTCATATAATCTAACAAGTGTATTTTTCCTGCAGTCCTTCACTCATTCTTTCTGGTATTCATCTGCCAACATTTCTTTTTTTCTTATTTCACACAGAGTTACTATGAACCACAGTTACAACAGTGAACAGGATTAGCAGAAAGGACTATCAACAGTGCTCACAACCTCATCAAACATGCACAACATCAAGAAATAAAGTCGTTATTAAAATGTCACTATCTTGACTGTAATTACACACAGTGCTCAAGATCACATGCTTACCCAGATTATTGTGTGCAGGAGACATAGGATTTGGTGATAAGTTTGGAGAACCTGAAAATCAAGACATTATAATTATTACTATGGCATCTGCACATGGAAAAAACACTTGCATGAAATCTGTGCTGCCCAGGCTTGTTGAGAGGGAAATCCCACTTCTTAGCTAAGTCTTGTTTTGTGACACTAGCAACTTCTCTGATGCTGATTGCTATTTACATGAGCTTCTGAATGCTCTTACTTACGATATCAACTTGCGACATCTGCAGTACTACTAAACACCCTCAGAGAGTTTAATTCACTTAAACTCTACCCATTAATTTTCAAAAAGGCACATGCAGTTGTCTCTTTTATTTTCACATGCAGTAAACAAAACTCTGGGTGCCATCATCACAGCTACACTCAAGCCCAGCTAGCTGGGCATTAAAGAACTTTATTGTACATTATTACATATTGTACATATCGTATATCACTCGATATATGAAGGAATCTTAACTGGTGTTGGGACAACGGGGTATTGGATCAAGCTATACAGATCTGACCAAACAATTGTCTGAATTTTATCCCCAGTCATTACAGTTTTGCCCACAAATTTTGTGTCTGTACTTTGATATCTGTACTTTGATGTCTAGAGCCAGTTTCACAGCCTCTGGATGCCACATGGATGCAGGTAGGTGGTACAGCCCATCCTTTCTTTCCTCTCACACTGACTTCATCTGGTTTCTTTAACATTTGTTTTTCTATAAAGAGGGAAATCCCTGACATCTGAAGGAAGGCATATCACATTTGAACACAAACTAGGTATTTATAGCATCTTCCAGGCCAATCCTCTTTCAGTCCACTTCCCAAAAAGCCATACATACATTCCAAATGTCAACCACATTACCAGTAATTGTATGTGCTGAAATGTATTGTGTCAATAGGCTTATGTTTGATGTAGACAAACAAACCCACACTCCCTTCCGCCATCTGTATAACTGGTGAGAGACTGCAAGTCATCCCTCTTTTAGAATCCCACGTATGCTCTACGGCTGAAAACATACAGAGAAACCAGGATATTTGCATGCAGTATTTGCATTAATTAGGTTCTGCATGTCTATCTTTATGCAAGTGCCACATATTTGCATATCCCTCTTGTAAAGCACCAGCCCTTCTAACCAAAGACATGTTTTTGTTTTTCAAGCAAAAGTTTTAGGAATTAAGCGTCTAATTCAGTAGTTCTTACTCACAAACACTGGCACAACTCAGATCAACAGGATGCCTTAAACAGTTACCCACAGAAAGACAAGACCCACATACTTAGTTTTAATGTGCTGATATAGGTTATCATGAAGTCTAAGGCTGCTCAGTCTAAATCTTGTTTAATGCCTCTTGTTTTCTTGGAAATATGAGAGAACCCAGACTTTCAACATTCTTTGGGATATACTCACTAAGTGATAAACCCATTTAAAAACAAATCTGCTAGTGGTCATTTCATATACACTTAATCAGACATTTCAGCACATAGAGTGAACAGCCAAGTAATCAGAAAAATGCCTCTTCAGAAGGTGCCAGCTACCTGCCCAATTTTCATGTGCATAAAGATGCATGAATGCATCTTTATGCACATGCAAAAATATCAATATTTTTTCAAATATCATTATACAATGCAAAATATCATTGTTAGGTGTGTCTCCACTGTTTCAGACTCACCAGAAGCTCCAAAACATACTGTCCTGTGCTTTACATGAGATGGCAGGCTACATTTGCACTCCTTCAAGGATAAAATAACTCACCACCATCTGATTTTCAGTGCTTCAGAGAAAAGCTTTAGAAGTCTCTGGTATGACCTAGAAATCTACAAATGGCAAAAGATGACTTACCTGCATCCATGCTGGGGTTCATCTGGTGGTCACTAGTTTCTCCATCCTCACTCAAATAGCCTGGAGGGGGTGTCTCTAGAATCATAAAATGATCCTACTGTCATTACAACTGGATGAAAAGTCTGGATTTTAGACACCAAATATGTTTACTTTGTCATTCACAACAAAGTAAGTTGTTGCTTTTTTTTTTTAAATTAATTTTCTTCCTTGAGCTTCTGAGAGTAGGAGCTGCCACAATCAGGGTAATAGGCATAGTACGCTTGTGAATAACAAAGAAGGGAAAAAACAAAATCAGGATTTTCAGTCCCATAAAACTTTAAGCCGTGTCGACAGTTTTCTGTCCAGATATTTTTCCTTTCCTGGTGTGCAGCTGCATAGTTTGCCCATGCAAATAAGGTGTAAATTGCTTGTAAAAAAAAGATGCATAAATAGAAGAGCTCAATTCCATCTGAAATTTACTGAGTTTTACTCAAATTAGAACGGCTGAATTTCATTCAAATCTGAACTTGTTAAGGGAACATTCAGCTTTAGATTCCACAATAAACTGACTACGTACTACCAAAGGGAATAGGTGAGTTTAAAGAAAACAGAACTATAAACAGCACTCCCGTGCATCTACATTTACAGCTTTCATCTGCTTTCATATAGGTTCCCACTTCTTAGCTTCATAGCAATGATAGAAACAAAGACTTTCTACTCATCCAGCTTAGCGTACACAGACACGATTCACTGTGCAACATGACCCTTTTCCCTCCGCTCCCTGGATGGAAGATATACAGTACCTGGAATGTAGTTGCTCTGTGGCTCGATACCTGCTGGGAAGTTAGTGTTCTCTGGAATAGAGTGACTGTAATCGTCTAACGGCGGGAACTCAGCTGGGATCTCCGTGTGCCGAGGCACCAGCACTGGAGGTAACACTGCACAAATGGAAAGGAAAAAAATAGAGAGAACATTAGCAGCTTTAAAATAAAATGACTGAAACCCTAGAAAATGAAGAGAAACCAGTTTGGAGTAACACCCTTAAATACATGCAACACTGAAGTCGCTAATTAAGGGACACAATTTGATACTTGCTTCTGAAATAACAGCAGCAGTTGAAGATGCTATTCTTAACATATCTCAGCTGGGGATGGGATACGTGCTTAGCTGAACACACCTACTCTGTCTGCCCCTTCCAAGGCAAAGAAACAGGTCTTCTTGAAAAACCATTTGAAGGAAGTTATATCACCTGATTCAAAATGAAGAAATTTCATGTAAAATGAAAACAGCGAGGTAGGATTAGCATAAACATCCAGACTGGTTCTGCAGATTTGTACTGACATGCAGCAAAACTATCTGCAGTTCCAGATGAAAGTCTCTTTCAGAGGCAGGAGGAGAGTTCAGAACAGGAAGTTCAGATGTGTTGGGAGCTATTCTTAGATCTACTTCAACTTAACAGTAAGGTTTTATCCTTAATTTAAAACCAACAATACCAACGGTTAGGGATGCACAACACTGCCGTAGTTCGTACCTGTACCTCCTATGTGTGAGCTGGTTTTTGGGCACACAATGACACATTAGGAAGCTGGCAGCTACACAACCTGCTCGACTTGGCTTTTATCGATTTTAAATGATATTTTCCCCCCGAGTGCAGATTCATAAATTATTCTGCTGCATACAGTAAGAGATTATCATCAATAATAGATACGTTTAGGTTTTAAAAACCTACGCCTGCTGCTTTATTCAATTTAGAAATGCACTTATAAATCCCTTATGCTGCTACCGAGAAGCTGAGGTTTCCACACGCAGGGACAGCAGTACCTGGGGTTTCCACTCTTTGGTAATGGTAAGGATTCACGCAGACTTCATCCTTCTTCATGTTAAAGGCGTACTCGCACATCTCCATGGCCCGCAGCTCATGGTGGCTATGAAGGTCTGGCCACCGCCACAGCCGGCAGTAGATCACATGCGGAAGGCCTTTGCGGTGAGATACTTGCAGCCGGCCATCTAACGACCTGCAGGCAGAACAAAAAAGTGATTACAATGTAGGCTGGCGTTAATACACCTCACAGTGACCACAGACAGCCCAGAAAAAGCCAAATGTGAAGGCTGCCCAGCCAACTCCATGCCCTGACGCCGTCCCCAAAGGCGCTAGGCCTCAAAACCGGCCGAGGCTGCAAGGAGGCTGCCTGCTCCCGGCCTTCACGCCAGGGAGCGTGTCTCCGAAAATGGCAAAACCATCTATTTTGTGTAACAGCCTCGCCCCAGATTTATTAACTTTCTGAAAAAAGCTACACCCAGTCAGAACACACAACTTCAGTGGTACTCCTGAAGCCTTTGTGCGTGTCCTAGCAAAGCGGCCGTTTGCACAGCTCTCCACATTTTAGTCTTAAAATAGGCGCTCATGAAACCGGACTTCTAGAATACAGAGACAGGAATTTCAATTGCGACACAATTATCCACAAATCACATAAGTACCTTTTATTTAAATGGTGTTCACAAACATTACAAACAAATGAGGTTTCCACTTTCATTTTCCAAAGTGCAGCTTGAAAGCAAAATAAAGATTTTTTTTCAGCATTGCTTGCTTTTGTTTTTACGTTTAGCCCATGTCTCCTCCAACTCATTTTTCACCTAATCCTGTCCTCAACCCAGAATAGCCTGTTCCTAACAGGCCTTCCTGGGAAGCAGGACAAGAGGCTTCAAATCCTCCCCAGGAGAGGCAAGAGTTGGAGCAGGGTCTCCTCCATCCTCAATGAGGGCTCCACTCCCTAAGCCACTGAATTGCCCCCAGGCAGTTTCTTTGAAGTCTAACCCTTCACTTCCCTTGCTTTTCTTAATGATTGAAACGAAACACTTTGGGGTTTTGGTGAAATGGATTTTTTTTTTTTTTTTGATCAAGGAAAGAAAAAAAAGAAAATTTTATTTTTTCTCGGAATTATTTCCCTTGGTTCTTTGTGTTGGCTGCCAATCTAGAAAAGCAAAACAAACGCAAACCAAAACACACAAACAATTATTCAAACAGTGGTTGTGCTAGTCTTGGCTGCCCTAGGAGATGTTTCCCAAAAGCTTCTCTGGCAGAGCCTGGCGACACGCACACCTCTTGTACACACTGCTACAGCAACGGGGAAAGCAAAGCACACCCGAGTCAACCTCCACCTGGTGTAGGGGAGCAGGGAAGCACATCACACAGCTGGACACGTATCGGATACAAGGGGTCTACACCATCACCGAGGGACCTGGGGGTACAGGTTTCAAAACATCTACGACCTCCAAGTCTTAGAAACATGCACAACATCCACAGCTACTATTTATAACACATCAATTTATTAATGCATTGATCTGGTGTATTTTCCAAGCTCCTTCTGAGAACTACAAAGCAGAAAGCAAGCTTTCCACGTGAGACTCAAAAGGACGGCAGCAATGTCTAGAACTGATCTTGAGTGGAAGTGGGGATCCTGGTACTGATTTCAGGGAGGGCAACACTTGACCTATGCAACCCCTGTATCTGTTAGAGTGAAAAAAACTCAATATGCATATTACAAAATACACACATACACACTGAAAGAGGGAAAATCTCTAAAGAAAAAGAGATTAGGTCAGAAAGCTGAAGCAAGGAACACACCAAGACTTTTCTTCTGCTCCTCCTTCAATCGTCTTTGCCCACTTGGAAGGACGCCTTACCTCCTAGTGAGGGTAAAAGAGAGAAGAGAAGACTTGGAGAGATTATTCAAAGTGTTCTGCAGGAGGCACGACCGTGGCAAGGTTTCTTACTGTTGCCAGTCACCATCGGCAGCACGTTACAGATGGACGTCCCAGAAGCACAGGGAGGGCCTAACAGAGAGTGCATGACTTACCGAGATTACTGGCAAGGACGGCTCTCTCCCTGCATTTCCCAGGAGAGAAGAATCTCCTTCCACCTACAGCAAACTTCCCAGCCAGCTGGGAGGCAAAGCGCACTTTTTCCCATTGCTCCAGGGTTCTCGGCAAAAGCTATCAGGTCTTACAGGAGACGAGCCAGTACATCTACATGCCTGACTCACTCTCTGGAAGCCATGCAAGAACACATGGACATCTCCACGCACTTTCCAAGCAGTTACCAAAACCCCATGAAGATGGCATCACGCCTTGATGCTTCCTCATGGGTCCTCTGAACTCCTGCACTCACTGTGCTGCTGGGATGCACGTTGTACCTAAACCAACCATGCCAGGAAGGAGACATGCAGTAATATGGCAAACCTGGACATCATGGCTGCTACAGGGACTGAATTTGTGGCATTTTGCCCCCAGGAGGCAGTGGCCCTTGCTGCCCAACCAGGTTAACGGAGCAGTTCTGATAACAAAGATCTCGCAGGAGACAGCAGCTGGAGACACCAGGCCACTGTTGTCTGTGCAGCCCCCAAATGCTGAATAGCTCCACAGTGGCTATCTAACCAAAACCAGCCTAAAATAGCTCTCAGTTGTTGGTATCACAGCTACTCACTGCCGTCAGCAGACTGCAGGCTGCAGAGAACATGTTGGGCTTGCTATCTGCCACTGCTCACAGCAGAAGAGATGGACTTCTTCATGATCTTATCTAAAAGGACTTTTAAAATGACAGAGCCATATGTTTTATTTTCCAACACAACAACCTCCCCCTTCTCCCCTCTCCCCCCAATAGGAAGATAAGGTAAAAGAAATGACATTCCCCCAAAGCCCTGGAGGCTAATTACATTCTTAGGATTGTGAAACCTCTCCTCAGCCTCACTGTTAAGAGGCTCGGGACAAAACAACATCTTCTTGGGAAGGACGTGGCTGAGCGACAGGGCAGCTTTATCTCCTGTTGTCCTGCCTCAGCCCTCGAGGAGTATTTTTTCCAAATGATTTTGTGGCTGAGATGGGACACAAGATTAGATAGGCAAACACTGCTCTACTCCAGGCAGCTTTTTGCCCGAGGTAATTAGACAGCACTCTAATTACCACAATCAATTGCCACGTCTTTATTAGCTGGATGAATGCTCATTCAATGGGTGCAAACACTTGATGGGAGCACAAGAACTGGCTGGAGCACCCAAGTCATCGGACTTAGAAATTATTTAAGCTGCAGTCTCAGGGATGGCAGAGCTAGGAATGGGCCTGGCACTGCTGAGTGAGAGGCCTTCCTCCTGCCCCAGGCCTTCCCTGGCTGCAGCAGTTCCTGGAGGAACTTGATGAATGCCCAAAACCCGTGTCAGATGAGCTCGTGTATGCTGTTGTTAATGTGTACCAAAGCTCAGGATGTATTTGACTGCTTCTCAAGCCTGCAACCCTCAGGGACGACCCACACACGTGTCTGTCTCTCACATCCATGTGCAGAACAATCAGATAATAAAAAACTCCTTACAACACAGCCTTCAGCCTGTCGCAGTCGTGTTCTGAAGCACAGTCTGATCCTGAATCAAGTATTTCCAAAACCAGCTGACAGCTCAGCACATCCAGGCTTCATCAACATTTACCGAATCTAATTGCCAAACTTTCTATCAGGTTACAGAACTGTTCCTTCCTCCTACCTTTCTTTTAACCAGCCTGTGCTGAACAGATCTCCATGTACAACTGACTTGATATATTTATTATTCCATACCACATAACAGGATTTCTTCTAAACATAACAAAGCTTCTCTGCCCAAAAATTCAGTGCAGGAAGGTTTTCCAAAGCAGCACCACTTATTCTGGTGGGGCAGTGTCTCTCTCTCTTCCCAGTCAAATGCAGCTGAACACATTCGTGTCTCCATGCTGCACTGTGGGATTAAATAGCAAAGGCTGGGAAGAAGTCTTCTTTTCACAGCACTGATGTTCAGACCCCAGTGGGTGATGCAGACTCCCACTGCCACCTTGTTAACTAGCACATATCCTGAGCTTTAAGGGTAAGAGTGAGAAAATATTGTGATCTACAAGCCTGTAGTTATCATTGCCTGCAAATGTGGGAGTGTGTTAGCCTAAGGCTTGAGGGCTACATTGTTGGAGAATCATAGAATGGCTTGGGTTGGAGGGGACCTTGAAGACCTGGCTGCTCACTCAACACGGTGTGTTCACACAGGACCAAGAAGCACCCAGGAGAGAGGTTACTCCCCAGCTAGGCCAGCGATAGCCAGAGATGAAAAATAATGAGTAAGGAAAAGAGACCAAGGCCCCAGGAATGCAGTCAGGTAATTTAGCTGCTTGCACAACAGCACGAGGCATGGTCAGGACAACGTTGCAGTAGCCACGAGAAGCAAACACGAAGCCCCTCAGGCTGAACACCTTCAGGATTGATCCATCCATACATGTACATGCTGGTACATTTGCTAGGGAAGTTTAACACGTGGAGCTGCTACCCCAAACTGTCCAGACTACTGCTGCTGAAAGAACAAAGGGCAACAGTGACTCTTAATAGCAAAAACAGAGAAGGGAAGAAAAAAGAATGACAAAAACACTGAAGTATTATTTTTTTTTTAAACAATCCTCTGTAACTTTGAAAAAGAGTGAGGAGTAAATACGAGAACATTACATTGCATAACAGGAATTTGATTTCTAGGCCTGATTACAGTGTTTCTTTTTTCTTTTCTTTCGTCTTTTTTTAAACCCTGATTTAATTTGTAAGATCCTGAATCAGAAAAGAAATAAAAACACAACGCTTATTTTCCTCATTGGGCATTTTGCAGATATCTTCCCTCCAGAGAGGTAGTAAAACTCTTCCTGGTACTCCTTCTCCTTTAAAAGTAAAGCTAAAAGCACTGGAATGCAGTAGCACAAATCATGCAAAGTGATGTAAGCAATAAGATACTGGAGGTTATTTCTGTCAAGGCTGAAATCTCCAGAAGTACTCTGGTAGATCAGAGGTCCATCCCACTGCTTCCCCTCCCTTTCCATGCACATATATTCACTCCTGCTTGCAAAACCCATCAGTTTTCCATCACCGTCATTAATCTTCCAAGAGAGCAAAATGTCTCAGTGCTCAAGTATCCAGTAACAGCGGTATGTGCAAAAAGGGGTTAAGGAAAAGAGAAAAACAACCAGGAAGACAAAGTCTCAGTTACACATTTCCATGGGGTTCTTATTAAAAACCACGAGCAGAAGCTGTTTTTTAAAACCATGACAAATAAGTTACCAGTATGCTCTAAAATGCACCAGGAATTATGGCCACAGGCTGTGATTTTCTCTTGAGCACAAAACATGATAAGTAGTTCCTTACTGGCCCCGCATCTGGTCTCCACCAGGCAAGCAAGCACTTACTCTTGTAGCAGAACCTGGCTGTTGTGTGCAGAGCACTGAAATATCCACAGGGCTTCACTGAAAAGTTGGATAAAATCGCAACTTTCCCTGAATACTGGCCAAATGAAAAACACTGAATAAAAAAAAAAAAAAAATGACCCATGCAGCACATTTGTAATTCAAAAGCTGAACCCTTGCCATCTCTTTCCCCTCAATTTGCTCAGCATCACTAAATTTTCCAGTTTCTGGTGCAGTTTTAACAATACTGTCATTCAAGCTCAAGAATTAGAAGTAACTGTGCCCAGCTGAGGCTTGCAAGGCACGTTATCACACTGCCATAGAGGAAACTGGTAATACTTCTACTTAGCAGGTAAATTGATAGGAGATTAAAAGAATTAACAAGCTTCTAATTAATCTGCAACATGTCTCTGCGGAAAGGATAAGTTTTTACTACCCCAAAGCAAAGAAGTTAAATGATTCTCCCGAAGAAAACAGCAGTTTGCATCAGAGCCCCACCAGGAATAAGGACTTGGTACCCCCTCAGGGCTACCAAAGACCACCGCTGTTTTGTGCTGGCCTCTCATCTGGGCTGCTGATGCTTCCCACTCAAGCCCTCCTTTGGATTTGGAAGCAAACCACATCTCCTCTACCCTTGTGGATGGTGTGTGGGTACTTACAGGTAAGCTCAGGATCACAGCCAGTGGGTGGCACAGCTCCATGCATCTGCTGGCCATCGAGTCCCGAGCACAGCCTGCTCCAGCCTACAGCACCAGGTGAAGATTTGAAAGGTAGAGAGCAAATCCCATTCCTTCTGGGGCCGCATAATTCTTCTACTCTAGGCTCATTTGTTCAGGGCTTGCAAAGTAGCTGACAACACAGAAATTACCAACACGTCCCGTGTGCGCCTTGCTGCCTATTTACATCTCCGTCTTTACCAAGGCTTCACAGACTTCCCCAGCCCCCACTTGAAAGCTGAAGAAATACAGCACGGAGAGTTGATGTCAGGATCAGATTATGACAGCATGAGTCATTTATTAAGATTCCAGTAATGCTAAGCTCTTTAGCAGGTGCCTTGAGACCATATTTTTCAGAGTCTAATTTCAGATTCAGACATAAGTACATTTTATTGGTTTACCATAAACTGTCCATTGCTGCTCCTTAAAGCCGCCTCCTGCTTGTCCTGTACTCCGCAGCTCTCTTCTCCCAGACGTGTCCACTTCTACTCCATGCTGGCATGCAAATAACAGCTTAGTTTCATTTAGTTTTCTTTAAACCTATGGAAAGGTCTTTTTTTCTCACATAATATCATGATCTATTTTTCCTCTGTACCTTTTCATAATCTCTCTGTTGTTTACACCACTTCTGCTTATGCCACGGCTACAGCATGTTGGCTACTGGCTATCAAAGCCAGTCCCCTTTCTTCTACCTTTAACCACTTTGTAATTATATGCCCTACATCTTTCACCTCCTCCTTTTCCTGATCACCAGTACCACAGAAGATGGATAATTTGGAGACCCAACTGCGCATGCCCTTCACCACCCTCTGCCCTAAGCTGGCCACAATCAATCCTACTGCTTCATTAAGGCTTGTTTAATCATGAACCCAGTTCTGAAGTTCCCAATATTCGTCCAGATATTTCTGCCATCTACACCTGTCTGATCACACTTGAACCTGCCAGGTGGATGGCATTTCTCACAAGACACACGCTCCTAACTCCTGATGCCTAAAGGAAGGCGATGAACGGGAATTCAAGTGGCAGGACGCTGCTCCCAGGACCTGCAGCAGGGATCTTGCAGCCAAAAGTTTTATTTTGGGAAAAAGGTAGTACTGCACTACTACTAGTTCACCTTGAACAGAAATTGGTAGAGAATAAGAGATGCAAGCAGCATCTGAGAACCAAAGTATTTCCGAAGGTAGCGTATCCAAGCCCTTTACCACAGTTATCTTTTGTGGAGCAAAGTTAAATTTTGCATGATTTCCATAACCTCTCTCAATTTAAATCCTTTTTTTTTTTTTTTTTTTTTTTTTCCTAAGCAGCCCTGGTCCTTTTGTTTATTTCAGCAAACTTTCTTTGCCCAAATCTGTCACACTCATCTAAATTTATTTGAGCTCAAGCCTTGAGGGGACCGGGGGTGGAGGAGACAGACACAGTAAGGAGCTCAGCCTCTCCCGAGGAGCGTGCCTTTTTGGAAACCCATTTATCATACAAGCTCGTCACTGCTTCCCAGAACCCTGCGTCTAACTCCAAACGTGAAATCCAAAAAGCAGCAACATGCTCTCGTCCAACCGAACCAGCAGCTTCCTTTCTCCGAGGAGATTCCAGGCATACTGACGGCTCTGTGTGTTTCTGTGCTGGGAGGAGTTTGGTGAGGAGAAAAGGGATGGATGGAAATGCCAAAGACATTCAGGTTACCTTCCATAACGCAGAAGGTATTCCAAACAAATGTGTTTCAAGAAAGACTGACTAACCAGAGCACATGGAGCTGATAGTAGTCTAGTAACACTCCCCACACACCAAAAAAAAAAACAAACAACCAAACAAAAAGCTGCTGCAAAACTCATTTACTGTGTTAGCTTCCACGGCAATCACACTCCTTTACATTTAATAGCTAGCTTCAGCATCCATCTTCTTGATACTCTAAGGAAAAAATCTTTGTAGCTTCACTGCAGCCAAGAGCACTTTGCAAATTAGCATCAGCTGTGGATACAGCCTAAGTAAAACCAGAGCAAAGGACCCATGGAATGAACGTGCTTCTTAATTGCCCAAAGAGAAAAGAAATTAAGGCGCTGCACAGTGTTTAGACAGAAGCCTCACACCGAGAACTGCTGCCCCAAATATGCCGGCTGCTAACAAAAGCAAGCATGATTACCATCATGAGTGCTGAAAAATGACACTTTTAAGGCCTTGGACACTCCCTCACAACATACACAATCGCCAGTGCCTCCAAGAGAGGCTTCATATAAATACCAGGAGTCGGAACTGACTGCTCAGATAAATGTTTGTGCATTCTATCAGGCTGGGACAAAGCCAGCATTTCTTATGGAAACATTTTTGGTGGTCCTGGGCAAAGACCATGTTTACTTTATAGCAGATATAACTAAAAATACTGCACGCCAGCCTCCAATTATCTTGCTTGGAATAGTTTGAGGCTACTTGAGGCTCATTGCTGTTATTTTCTTTATTATATAGTGAAAACGCTGCTGCTTTTCCTGTAATTTGAAAAGCTGCTATTTCAAGGTCTGTGTTTGTACCTCCCCCGCGTGGATAACAAGATCCAGGGTGCAGTTTTCCCGAGTGCCCACCTCCCATTTTCAGAAGCAGCTCAGGTGCTCATCCCACAGATCTATAGGATCCTTGAGTTACGTGGGCCTGTCAAGTCCTTAATGTCATTAATTCTGCCTCTGTATTACATTGCTTTGGAGCCACTTTTTGCACAGCCAGGGCTAAGTGACAGCCCCACAGACACGGGGACAGGGTCCCACAGACGCTCGCCCTCGCCCCTGGACCCTGAGCCCTCCTCGGGGCCGTGCTTTGGGCTCCATCCAACATCAGGGCTGTGTGTGCTCAGGCAGCTCTGCCACGAGGGCCCGCTCGCCTGAAATGAAACACAGATTGTTTCAAACAAAACAAACCAGAAAAAAAAAAAAAAAAAAAAAAAAAAAAAAAAACAGAAAAACCCTTTAGTCTGGGTTATTTCGCCGTCAGTCTCTGCCGCTGTCCCCAGCCATTAACCACCTCTCTTTTCCAAGCTTTCCCAGCCTCCGACCCACTCGGGCGTCCCGCGAGCTGTTAATGAATCAGTGGCAGATGAATCACTTCCCATGTGCTGCTCGTTTCGTCACACGGAGCCATTCTCACAGCCTTTCCCCTCCGCTCGCACGGACCCGATGACAAAGAGCGACCTCCGCTACCAAAAGCGGGCTGCGAGTTTCCACGAGGAGTTAACAGAAGGTGCGGGCGCCCTGCGAGAGAGGTGAAAAGGGTAGTGGAAGAGGGCTGTGTTAATTTTACAACCCCGACTTCCTTCGTTATGAGTCACCAGCAACGCAGGAGAAATCCAGCTTACAAAAGTAAACCTGCGAGAGTGTGATGTCTTAGGGGAGCGCGGCGGATTTAAGATGGAACGCCTCATTAAAAACCCACAGAAGTTAATATTTTACAGTCTCTCATGTCCGTAATTACGAGGGAAAGTGGAGTCAGGGCTCTGCAAGGGTTCGTGTGTATTTGGGGGGGGCAACTTTGTAAACTTCTCTCTCTCATAATCAGCTTTTACAGCACATCTGAGGAGGGCAGGCAGGAGAGGAGGTGGTGTTGTGGGCTCTTGGTTGGTTCCTTTGTTTTATTTTGTGGGACTGCTTCTGTACAAGAAGAGAAGAGCGTTATTTGTACCAAAGAGATGGTACCTACTTTTGTACCATAGAGATGGAAAAGGCTTCGGCTGAAATATTTGGTTTTTCCCACCAAAAGCACTTAACATCAAAAAAAAAGGCAGCTGTGTTCGTGGCCTACCTGAAAGCTTCCTTTCTTCTAGTAAATCTACAGATCAGCTGAAAGGGTTTTTTTTTCCGGCTGCCACTCGCAGCTGAAGGGCACAGCAGAGGAGTCGCTCCCTCAGCCCTCCCCTCCGGCCACGATAACCATCTTATTCACGGAAGCCCAATGCTGCGTTCCTAAATTACAGATTATGGTTTAAAAAATGCAAATAAGAAGAAGAAAAAAAAAAAACAAACAAACCTCAGCGCTTCCCCCATGCTGCAAGGCACGAGGAATTCCCTCGCTCACCAAACCCCATCAGGACACACCATTTTCCTGGTGGGACACCAACAGCTCCTGCACTCGCTGTCTGCCTGTAGGAAAGCAGCACTGAGCACGGAGCTTTCCCTTTATCCTTTATCCTCCCCTGCCCTAAGCAGCACCAGCTCTGTACCGGTGACAGGGTTGGGAGCGAGGCTGTATAATTTCTGTGCTTAACTCTGACTAATGCAGGATGTGTGGGAGCGCAGCACCCGGCATGAATAACAGCTCCATAAAGCACGTATCAGTATCACGCTAAGTCATTCTTATCATCCAAACAGGATCTGAAGCATGTGCGTGCACAGTACCTTTCCTGTAAAGGTTTTTTATCGTTACTGTTGCTTGCATGGAAAGGCAGCTGGTATGACATAAAAAAGGAGCAGGAAAAAGCAAGTGGCCAGAACAGCCGAATCAACATAAACAAATACCTTATTTTTATGTAAATGTCACTAGTAATAAAAACTCGAGGCAAGAAGTGATTAGAGAACGCCCAGTAAAAACCAACACCAAAACAAGTCACCACTCAACCACCACGGGAGACGGAACGGTTCCTAAATGGGATGTTTTTCAGAAGTTTTCCATGAGGCGTCCACAACGAACAGCTGAAAATATCAGCTGCATGCAAGCTCCCATGTAAAAGTAACAGACAGGTTTTCAAGTAGCTTTCCTGTTGTCAGCTCCCCCTCCTCTCTCTCCAAACGAAAAAGAAAACAGCGTTCACATCCTGGGAACCCCGCTGGATCAAGGCTGAGGCATGAAGCTTAAAACAGAAACAGATCTAGAGCCTGCCAAGGAGAGAGGAACGAGGAGGGAAGTAGACTCACAGGTAAATATTAGTTTGTACTTGAAAAAGCCCGAGGACATTTTAGAGATGCTTTTGATTTCCATGCCAGCTTTGCGCCATCCAACGCTGGACGGGCACGGCCGTGCAGGGGGACGAGCGCCTGGAGTCTCTGCCAGCTGGTCCAGGGTGACGGTGACACTGCCGGCCATTATCAGCCGAATTTTGGAAAGCAATCAGTGGCAGTCCAGAAGTGAGACAGGATTTTCTACCTCATTTTCCATTTGGCCCCTCTCGGTTGGTGCCTTTAATGGCAGCCACACGGGAGTCTGGCTGTGCTGCCGTGTGTGGTTTTGGCATTTGGGAAAGGGGCGAGGAAACTCTCCTCGCCTTCCCTCCATCCCATAACCACACAGAGCTCTCTTCCTGCACCTCACCTCGCCATCTGGCAACCTCTGTGGGCACTGGCCTGAGCTACAGTGCTGGATAAATACCTGAGGCTCCCTAGGCCACCAGAGAGATGTCTCCTGGCCTCCGCTGTGACCTGAAAGGGGAATCCACAGAAGACAAACCAATTTCTGGTTCTTCATATCCTAAAAGCGTTTTCAAAACTACACAAATGCATGAATAGATCCGTCCATCGCTGTGGTAGAGCCAAGAGAGCAGCTCTAAAAGGCTGCCCAGCAGCTCACGCCGCGCAGCACTTTCGTGGTCAGGGCGAAGACCACCGCTCGCTCCAAATCAAAGCTTGAGGGCAACTTGAGAAGCAAACCATAATAACTACCCAAGATGAAATGCAGACAGGAGACCCAGGAACGCCACCCAGCTTCTCTAAAACAACACGATGAGACACGTAGAGGTAACAAGCAATTACGGCCTTCTTTTTATGTCTCCTCTCCAGCAGCACAATGCACTTGTGCTAGGTCCCCGGGTCAGCAGTGACTCAGAGAACAGAGGGCTTCCAGTGAATCATCCACACCTTTTTAAGCACCCTCCAGGTCTTGTTGGAGATGTCTCACTACCTACACCTTCCCTAAATACTTACTGGGCTGTCCGAGGCTTGAGAGGCTGTGAGGGAGAGCACGTGAGCAAGGCTGCAAAGCTTTGTACTGCTCCCGACACCTGAGTGGTACAGAGGGGGATACGGGACACACACAGACCCAACGGCACAGCTCGCTCCTACAGCAAGAGGCTACAGCCAGAAGCTATAGGAAGATAGGGAAACAATGTGGGAGAAGTCACAAATATTTGATTTCACAAGCCAAGACAGTTTTCTTTCCCCTCCCCTTGTGACTAAGCCTTTGGTCCACACACCCACTCCCGTCCTCAGAAAACAACTCCGTGAAACAAATTTGATTGCTCTAAAATACACACGGGCAGTGACCAAGCACACCTCCTCCTCACAGCACGGAGTCTATTTACTGAGAGTCTGCACCAACTGTCTGCTTTGTAGGGAACAGGATCCACCTCCCCCTCTCAATGAGACATTAAACACCGGCGAGCCCAGCTCCTCTCCACTTGCCTTATCCATTCCCAAGCCTCCACCTCTGCAGACGACGTCGTTCACGCAGACAAATTGCCTGAAATCTCTCCTAGCTGCTCCTGGGGGAAGGAGCAGTGCACAGCGTGCTGTGGGATCCCAACAGATCCCAACACAGCGCTCGGAAGCTGTGTCCTGGCACTGACCTGCTGCGTGTCACCTCTCGCCATCCTCCCGTTTCTGACGCAGCAAGGATCCTTCTTCAACTCTGCAACAGGCTTTGGGATCGTAAGATTGAAAAAACATGCAAAAATTCCTACTGAGGAACGCCTAAGGTTGGTAGCCTGATGAGAAGAGGCAAATCCTCTGTGCACGTTCATCTCTTGAGGGCTCTGCCACACCAGGATTCTGTCTTGGGGACAGATTTGTAAAATGTGGCGGTGAGATAAACAATTCCTCATGCATCAGGAAAACCACACAGGTGGCCTTTTACGGTCCAAGTGTCATAAAAACAAAGCAGAACATATTCCTGTAAGCCTAGCACGGAAGAGATCAGGACGTTTGCCCTGGTTACAGGTTGTGCTGAGATGTTAACCCTAACCCTAGGAACCTTCCCACCTTCCGCAGCCACTGCTCCACCCTACCCCCAGTTGCCTCCCCAGCTGCTGCCTGTTGAGCTCACTGCTTGTGCCCTGCTACGTTTTCCTGCAAACACACACCAAAAAAAAGCACCCTACCCCTTCTTTTTCCTCTCAGCAACCAAAACAAGCTGCCTGTCCTTATGTCATCCCATCCAGTCTCTTCCTCCTCGCTGGCACACCACTTTAATATCTCGTTCCTTCAACCCCTCAAAAAACACAGCTGCTAAAATTATCATTCTGGCCCATCAATCACACTCCTCTCCTAATCTGTCTGGTATCTTCTGCAGAGTATTAAGTTCAAGCAGCCCAGAGCCGTGTCCTCAAGGCACTCCAGCACTCTTTATAGCCCACATCTGAGAGCTCATCGCAGCGGCAGCTCCCTCCCCACCCCAAACTCCTGGCACCCTCTGGACACCCGCCACGAGTTTCCCCTTTGCTGCTCCTTCCCTGCCCACCTCATCCACCCCCTTCTCCCTCCTTTTGCAGCTTCCAGCATTTCTCTGGGGCACGGAAGAGGCTGCCAGCCCTGATGGGATGGAAGGATGATCCCTTTCTGACTCATTTAGCTGGAAAGGCCAGAGAAATGGAGCGTGCCACACGCCACCACCATGATGCAAGCAGAGAAAAAGGTTTACAGGGAGGGGATGGTGCAAAAATATTAAAGTAATTAATACAGCCCATGGTTACAGTTTTCTCCAGATATTCCCCTGGGTGCTGTCTTGCATCGGTTAGGCTGCCAGCTATTCAGTGCAGGGACAGTCTGTGTTTTTTCCCCCTTCTAAAGCAACAAGCACATTCTTGGCAGCTAAATTATTAATAAGGAACAAATGGGAATTGATTTATAGATGAGACTGAAGGAGAGGATTTGTCTTCCTTCAGTCCAAGCCATCATGCCCACACGGCTTTGTCCTGGTTCAGTCTCCATCTCCCACCCAGACCACACATCGCATCCCGCTCCCAATTACCGGTGTTTACACGACCTCTTTACCTCGTGTATCTGACCACTGACCAGATATTGCAAAAGAGAAGCAAAGTGTTTATTGTTCTTTCTGTCTCTCTTTCTTCTCAGCCGGCAAGAAAAAGCTTAAGCTGGATTAGTTCGTAAGATTTTATTTTTATCCATTGTGTGCTCGTGAAAGAAAAAAAAAAAGAAAAAAAAAAAACTACTCAAGGAAAAGATGAGTTTCACATTCAGGCTTTGAATTGCTGAGCTGGGGGAATCAGCTCTCTCTCTGCTGGTGGAAAGTTCCACAGATCTGGCCCAGCTCTCCACACCAGAAGCATCTGTCCTCCTCCTCCTCCTCCTCTGAGCACGACTTTCTTGCATTTCAGCCCCAAGACCTGCACCAACCTTTGCTCTGCTCTGCTGAAGGTTTCCCCCTGTTACTTACAGGTTCGCTTGCAAGACAAGCTTTTTGGGGCAGTCCCTGAGAGCTGCTGCCCCACAGCCTGTTGTGCTTATTCTAATTAACAGCACCACACACACATCCTATTGGTCTCAGAGTGCTCACCACAATTTGTTTGGCACGAAGAACCCATCAGCAGTCAGCCTGCCACAAACTCCCCCTTTTGAAGGCGGGACCCGTGGCTGAAAGCAACACAAAAGTTTGCTTCTAGAAACACGATGGAGATGGCCCCCAGGACTCCGAATCCCAGACAACGGGAACTCTTACACGAGGCAAAACCGGCCCTTCAAAGGCTTGTAGGCAAATGTACTGTCACCGAATATTTCTGTCATGGAAGCAAGAGCCTAAAAATATAACGCGAGCAGATAATGCGCTGAGACAGGCCGGCGCACATCCTGTCTTTGCTCTGTAAACACCACGATGCGCCTTGGCACTGCTGTACAGCTCAGGCCACCCGTCCCAGAAGTAGGGCAGCAGCTTGTATCAACTGCAGCTTCGCCCCAAAGCGGCTCTGCTCTGCCCTGGGGAGAGCCACAAACCTGGGGGGAGCACGGCTGGGCTGCCTCCACCTCCGGCACGGGCAGCAGGGGCTCGGGGAGGAGGTGTGGGAGGAAGAAGTGGTGTTGCCATCCATCTTCTGATACGGCACCTGCAGGAGCACCGCGTCGTGCCGCAGCAGGAAGCACGGCCTCGAGATGTGCTGACTCACTGCAGTGTGGGGCCCTGCTGGTAGCACAGCTTTTCGGGTCCTCCCTGCAATTGAAGGGCCCTCGTCGGCTCCTGTCCCTCTGGAGAAAGGAGAAACCAGCAGAAAGGGCCAGGAGGAATCACCCATCACCTCCTGCATTCCCTCTTCCCACCTGCGAAACTTGGGCTTGAAGGGGAAAACCCTCGTTTAGCACGAATGAGAAAACAAATGATAAAGGCTAAAAAGAACTGCAGCACAACGGGTATCCGAGGAAAGAAGATTTGTTTCTTGTTCTAAGACATGGCTTGCCAAGATTTGGGTGAATTAGATGCAAATCCTCAAAGCCTTCAGATAGATTTAAGGCTTTTTATCCTACCAAAATCACCCCTGTTGGTCCGGATGCTTTTATATAAAGTACGTGTGTTAGGTCCTCTCTTACAGGAGCATGGAAGCACACTGGAAACACTTTGCAGAGCTTCCATGCCATGAGAATGGACGTCAGACTTGATTTTATTCAGTGCAGTTACGTGTAGCAGTCACCAAAACAAAAAGCCAGAAACACCTGCAAGCGTTCAGACAAGCCAGGCTTTTCTCAGGACCCATGGTGTGCCCAGAGCTACCTAAAGGGAAGTTCTAAGCCATAAAGGATATTCAGAAAGACAAACAGGTTCCCAAAACCTGACGGGTCACTTGCCTTTCAGGAAGGGAATGAGCAGAGCCGCTCATTTGCACGTGGGATGCATTCAGTGAATTCCCATCCAGCCCCCTACATCACTCACTTTTGAGGAGACTAATTGTTTTATGGCACTGCCCACTAAACCCCAACCCAATATCCAGGCTAATACACAACCAGCATAAGAGAGAAAGTCCCGGACTCAAAGATTTCCATTTACAAGAGGATGCAACAGGTAAATGAAAAGGACCAACAGGACGGAGCAGCTGCTGCAGGAGGGGTTGCTCTATGCCAGAGGTGTAAAGGGCTTCACGGGGAAAAGAAATTAAAAGCATCACCCCCACGTTCTTCTTCCCGCAGTTAATTAATTAGATTTTACTTTCAAAACATGTGTGCTAAAATCCAGGTGGGCAAATCTGGAAAGTGTTTTATATTTAAATGCAGGGGAAGAAAAGGGGAGGGGGGAGATGTACACACAACTAAAAATACACGTTAGCAGGAAGAGGCGGCTGCGGGGAAATGTGTGTATCAGCAACGCAAAGCACACCAACCCTTTCTGTTTTCTTTTACAGATGACCCTTGATAAATTATCATGTCTCCTTCAGGGATTTTTCTAATCTGTTTTCCATTATTACTCCTCTTTTTATGGCAGATAAGGTTGTCTCTGGTTTTGAAACTTCGACAAGGGCCGCATCCTCCCACATACCACAATTTGCACTGCTGAAAAAGCTCCGGCTGCCCAGCCAGCTACTACTCGGTAGCCTTGGTGCGATAAAAAAAAAAAAAAAGGCAGCGCAGACAGCTACGAGAGGCACTAAGACCCTGCTCCGTCCTCGGCTGCACGGCGCGGAGAAGACGAAAACAAACCTCCAGAATTTCGCTTGCCCCCAGAAGCCGCCGAGGGCTGCTCGGCGTGCCTGCACACCGCACGGCCGCTCACACAAAACCTCTGCAGCTCCCCACACGTGGGAGGAGCGGGAGGGCTGCGGTGGGAGCAGCACCGGGACCCCGCGGCACTGCGGACGCACGCAGCACCTTACCTGTGAGCAAGCCCCAAGCTCTGACCCACACAGCAAAAACCAGCGCTGTGGGGGGACTGTGCGTCAAGGTTTTTTCCTGGTTGAAATGCTTCCGACGGCAAAGACCATCAGAAACAAGACGAGGAGGGATGGAGGAGGGCCAGGCTGTGCGGCAGCACCCGGGGAATCCTCGCACGACCACGGCTGCGGCTGGCGCGATCCTGACTCATCAGCTAAGGTGCATCCGGCGGCGGCAGGTGCTGGATTGGCAAAAGCATCCCCTCCTAATGGCTTCCTAACTGTTTTCTGACAACCACTGCGAGTTCTCCAGAGGGCTGTTAAGTCAGAGCTTTGGAAAGGACAGCGTGCCGGTTGTCACGGGCAGGCACGGAGCAGCGCAGCCACCTGCTTCCGTCGGCATCGCTGCCCTACTCACCTGCTGATGGGCTCGGAGAGCTCCCAGCGTGGTCCCCGGCAAACAAACCCTGTTACCCACGTTGGCACTCCAGAAACACCCTGCCCGTGTCATGTTTAAGTGTTTGCTAGAGGTCGTGCATCAGCTCCAGCTGTTTAACTCTGGGCTTAAATCGAAGCCTGCACTCAGAGGGCTCTGCAGGACGGGGATGGGTTGGGGAAGCGCTTAAACGGTTTGCTCAGGTAGGATGTAAGAGGCTTTGAAAGCTTAAAACACTGCCGTTAGATAATGAAGTGTTAAAAAAACACCCAAAATATTTTATTTTGCGAGCACTTATTATTTCAGCAGGCAACACTAACACACCTCACGGCAACAGCTACGCGTGCTCATTTAAAGCCAGCGTTCAGCCCCACGCTGCTCTCCTATCTGAAGAAAAGCCAACGTATTTAGCATTTTGCTTCCTGCTGTACAGCCTTGACAATCGCAGGCCTTGTCTGCGAGATGAGGAAAACCACCACGGAATATCGGGTGTCACTTCCCCTCCACTGCCTGCACACCTGGGGTGAGCAATCTCCTCTCACCTAAGCTTTCTTGCACAATAAATGGAGGAGGAGAAGCCTTTACTCAGAGTGACTTTTCTGTAAGGCTCTGTATTAATCACATTCCTTCAGAAAAAAGAAAAAAAAAATCATTTGAAAGCATTTAATTTTACTTTGTGAGTGATAATAGCACAACTGGATTGCATCATCTTCACCAGAACAGTAATGCCTTTTAAGTTACTTTTTAGTAGCTGCCTCAGACATGCCTTAGATAATTTTATTGGCCAACTGAGGACTAATGCAAGACATATTCTATGAATAAATGCATTTCCAGAGCCCCGGTCTCAGAAGGTGATTTTGCAAATGGCCAATGAGAAGCGCCTGCTTTGAAGTGTTCCTGGAATCAGTTACAGTTGCTTAAACCACCGATCAAATTCTACCAAAAAAGGCTTAGAGAAATGTTACTTCAGACTAGGTTTATCTTTCCTATAAATGCAAACTACCGCATTAAAAACACAACTTTCCCTCGCAAAATATGCACTTTCACAGCTTCTGAGTATTCAACAGCGGTGCTTAAAGTCAACATTTCATTTTCTTTTTTGGAACAGTTGAAAAAAAATCAAAGCCAAACTCCACTGAATGGAAAAGGTAACTCTGAATGCCTTTCCCTTCAAAATAAATAATTGCTGGAGCTACACCAGCCCGTGGAAGGGACCGGTTGGGTTCTCCCAGTGACACTGGGTTACCATCCCTGCAGTCCGCTGTGCTGTCTCAGGGCTCCTCAGCCAGTAGGTCAGTAGTCTCCTGCCTGTCCTTCATCCAGAAGATGCTCGGTCCCATCCCCACCTTCTGCTGAGCTCAGCTGTCCCACCAGCAGGCTAATTATTCTCAACCTTCAACTGACTTAATTTGATTGTACACCCATTTAAGCAAACCTAGCCCAAGCTTCCCAAATCCATAGACTCATCCTTCTAGTGAAATCCCCAAGTGTACTTGGCCCAAAATTCAGCGTAGCAGACTGCAGGAGATGCACGAGGTCACTTCCATCACATCGCTCTACAACCGGCCTGGCCTGCCTGATATTTTGGGGAGGGAAGAGTTGGACAGAGGGAAAGCATTTATCACATTCCTTCTTTAAGACTACTTCGCTCTAGTCTGTATTTCTTGCACCATCAAACCCCTTTGACTTACATTTTACACAGAATGTTTACAACACGTGTGGGCAAATTTAGCAACGTATATTTTTTAAACTTGATCGCTTTCCCACATCCACAGGCTGAGTTACTCTGCACATAAGGCTCCTTTCACAGTAACAACGCCGGGGCTTTCCATACCCACTGCTGCTCGAGAGCAGCATTGCTGGCAGGGCTCATCCCATGCATGTGAAGTGATCACATTTAGCATGCTGGGAGCCCTACCTGAAGAGGGCATGCACCTGGGAAAGAAAAAAAGGCAAGGAAGCCATGAAAGAAACCACACCGAAGGAGCTCACAGATGAGGTAGATGAGAAAGGCCTTACTTGAAGTCCGTGGACGTTTCAAAGAAAGCACACAATGGTGCTGCCAGCTCGCTCTCGATGGAACATTTTGTTTTACAAGGCTGTTTTACAACAAGGCTGTTTTCTTCTTGTCAGGATCACAGGAATCCTCAAGGCGCCCTTCCTGAAAAAGTGGCAGCGCTGCACAAATGGGCTTCGGGAAGGAGGGGAGATTTTAAGCCATCTCCTCAGGGCAACGCCTGGGCCCTTTCCAGGCTGTGGTGTAAGAGTGGTGCAGGAGTGGTGCTGTTATTCCGCCTTTGATGGCATTATTCCTTGGGCACATGCCTTTGCTTCTCTCATTTTGCTGTGGTTTTCCTAACATTATGCTTTTATAGGAGAGTTTTGCAGCAAGTTGGAGGGAAATGACATCACCAGCCCTCGGTTCAATCAGCTTAATACAGAAAGCTGCCTTCAAAGAAGCTTTTAAAAATACATTTAAAAAAATGCTAGTGCATCCAAGCCTGTAAAGTCATATACAGAGCTTCCAATTCAAACATCTGAACACTGATACATATTCATCCTCTGTGCTGCTAATTAACCACAAGCTGATTTCCTTCAGCAGCCTGTTTATTTTAGCAGTATGGCTGTCCAGAGCCTACCTTCCAGAACCCAGCAATAATTAGGCTGCATAAAACAAATAGCTATGTTCACTCCTGAACTGAAGAAACCATCCCATGGAATCAGGGTTTTGCCTTCTGTCGAGAGCACAAAAGGTAACAGCCACCGAAATCTTCCTCGAGAAGCTGGTGACAACCATATTTGCCTCTCGGGAGATTAATTAGGCCAAAAGTGCCATGATAGGGCAAAGTTAAAACCCAAAACACGCTGTTGTTTAGCCACAGATTCCTATCTCTAGCATGTTTTTCAATCTAGAGCAGTAACAGAGGAGGCTGACACCAAGGGAGCAGCACGGGGCACCCCCGAGCAGACCCAGCCTCAGCTGTGCCATCGGTGGCAGCAGCTTGAGATAAAAAGGCAGCGTGTCACAATTTGTCCCCAGCGAAAGAAATTAAGTCCCAAGGGAGTCTGCAGCTCCCTGAAATGAGTGGGACGAGCCCTCTAGTACAAGATCTAGAAACAGAAAAAAGGCACAAAGAACCAGAGACAGGAAGGCGAGAGGCACAATGGGCTGTATTTAAAGTATGATAAAGCAGTTGTGCCAGCACAGGAGTGAAGCCCATCCATTGGGAAAGCAGGCTCTAGCACAGACATCAGTTTTAGGGACAAACAAAAGCAAACAGCCTGGCAAGGAGCATGGGGTGACGGGCAGGAGGGCTCACCTGCAAGCTGCCACCCCGCCTGTGCAGGACATCAATTTTATCTGTGAACTGCTGCTTGGCACCCTCCTCACACACCTTATTTATAGCTGAAACCTCAACTTTTCGGGAATAATCAATGCTGAAAAAGAAGAAAGAGCTCTACACCACGTTTAGCGAGGCACTTTGAAAGCCAGTGAGAAGCAGTCACTGATCATCCCTAAAGATCATCCCAAAGGTAATGAATTAGAAGCAACTTTCATTGCAAAAAAAAAAAAAATCCTTGCTAAAAATGATGCTCTGACCTCGTCAGACTTGTGGGCTGCATGCATTCACCACTCCTTGTGGGAACTGCATTCCCAACGAACAAGCCCTCCTTCATGTGGGGTGTTACTGGTTAAAAACAATTCAGGAAAACATTTTGTATCCTTGTTCTTTCTCCCAGCAATTATTACCCATGTTTTGTTTCTGTTTATGCAATTAAGGCCTTTCACTCTTAACCATGATCTAACTACAGTTATAACCAACATATGGGCTTCATGTCACATGCCGGTAGGCAAGCGAGCACAAGGCCATATTTCAAATTGGCAGCAATCCCATACAGAACTTTGTGACTTTCTCTTACCCCCAGGAAGGTATTTCTGCTGACAAGGCACACACACAGACACATTTCAGCTCTGCATGTGGTACAGCATCTCATCGCTGCGCAGCTCTGGTTTGCTCTGGCCTGGTTTTCACAGCCCTAACTCCTGGGCAAATACTTTCACGATGTGAAACCTCAGCTCCTTTATCTTTTGTTTTTACCACGCGAGGCCTGAAATCTTGATTGGCACAGCAATGTGAATTAAAAAGCGTGATTCTTGTAATCACGTTTTCACCAACAGCCCTCTTGTTGATGCAGTTGTATCAGTAAGAGATGTCTTTTCTTACCATTATAAAGTAATTAACATTTATAACTGACATAAAACCCTACTGGCAGACTGTAGCTATCTTGGAGAATATTGCTAAAGCACGCTACAGTCAAACTTCGCTTTTCTGTGAAATGCACGATTTTCAGCCTTGCTTAAACTCTCACAGCCGGATGGATTGCTTTGTTACCCAGAAGCAAGAGTTATACGGGACAAAAGTAACAGCTTTGTACGAACATCTTCACTTCTATTAATTCCTTTGCAGCAAGGCCTGGAGCTAACAACATTCCTTTTATTATTCCTATTAATTCCTTTGCAGTCAAGGCCAGGCACCCAGCTTCTCTCACCCATTTTGCTGCACAAGAGCCTCTCCTCTCCTGTCAAATATCCCCTGGGATCTTCCTTCTCTCGTTCTCCTCGCTGACAGAGGGAAAAGGGATGAAGAGCAAGGCTCCTGGCTCTGCGAGGAGCTCCCTCCCTCCCTGCTTTCTTCCATCTTTCATCGCCTTTTGCTGTCGTGGTGTGGTCCTATCCATATGTGCAAGACTAAAAGACATCTGAAACGCCAGATCTTCATTAGCAGATGTCAGAATACTGCACATAGAAATTCTGAGAAAATTTAATGGCAATTCAGGATACATACTGATACAAGATCCTCTGTGCTGTGATGGGACCCTCCCATGAGACTGAGTTGTACAAAATAATTGACCAAAATTAAATGAGTGAAGTCACTGAGAGACCAAATGTTCGACCCATAACTTTTTTTAAATATTCACGATTCCAAAATATAACTCACTGATCATGCCTATTTGCTTTAAAAATACATTGCCCAATAAACATGTTTACTTACTGCTCTTTTCCTTCTACTAATCTGCTTGCGACTCTTGGGCAGGTCAAGTTTTCATTGCAATTTTTGTGAAAACTGGGATTAATTTCTTTTAAAAAACACTAAACAATTCAGAAGCTCAAGCTGAAAATCCTGGTTGACTGTTCTCATAAAACCTGTAGGGTACCTAATGATATCTTTACTGCTTGCACCCCTCCTGGCACATACAGAGCCAGTACAAATCCATATGGCATCAAGAAGTATTTTGCACCAAACCACCCTAACCTAGCACTTTAGGAACCCTTTTACTTTTTATCCTGGCTTTCTCTATGGACTATGCAGTCTGCTGCCTCCTGTGCCTAACTGAGGCAGGGATCCATTTTATTATTCCCCCAAGAGGAGGCACGAAAGGAGAGAGGGGATATGAGAGACAGCTTCGAAGAGCTGCCATTCACAGAAAACCAGTTCAAGCAGAACCACTGTCTAATAAGAAGCAAGGCTTGCCCATGACTACACCTCTTACTCAAAATAGCAAGGTATAAGAAAGGCAAGTGGAGAAGATGAGTGACCACAAGCCTGCAGAGCTCAGAGGTCTGCAGGAAAGGGTATGCGAGTGCTGTGACAATTTCACATTTCACACACACCAGCATCGGTAGGCATCTTGCTTCCCCTTCCTGGCTGCGGTCACGCAGTGGGCAAGGGTTAGAAGTCACACTTCGCTGCTTGCCTGCTACCGTGGCATCTATCTTTCCCTGCAGCGCTGGGGCAAAACTTGAAGGCTGCACAAATTAACTTCATTAATAAAGAGATGCTGCAATACAGCCTTTACACCATGCTCTATCCCCAAACATAAATATTGCTCACGATGCTGAAATTCTATATGAAGTTTACAAGCACTGTAAGGTTTTCCCTCCTTACGTCATTATACTGCAGTGTCATAACCAGCAAAAAAAAAAAAAAGTATTCTGTATGTAATTATGCAATTATATGGCCCTCATTAACACAGTACTGAGTGCCTGATTCCACGAAGTTGTCTCAGAGCCCCCAAATAATTATTTGCTTCATTTTGAAGAAAGGAAACCAAGGGAAAGGGAGACAACCGATCTCAAGTAATGAAGGGAACAGGAGCATTAAGTCCACAAGTTCCCTGTTGTGTCCAACACTTAATACCATTTCTGTATCGCGTATATGCACATGCTCTTTGTGGAAAGCAAGAGCAACGAGAGAAATAAAATTTCTCATATCTGACAGTGACAGGGCAGGAAATTCTTCATACCAGTTTACGACAGCAAAGAGCAACATTTACTGTTTATGTTTGCCTTTCTAAATTGACATTTTAATAGCTTCCCTCCTCGTTACAGTCCTTCTGCCTAAACATTTCTGTGTGTAGAGGCAGGGGAGTGCTCACGCTATGCTCCCCGCTATCAGGCACCCCTCCTCGCTATCTCCTTTTGCAGAACCACTCACCCCTGCTGTATCAGGGCAGAGCCCCAGAGAATCCCAATAAGCAACTCCTTCGTTCCTCTTCAGAGACTTAGACCTTAATCCAGAGCTCAGGGAGAGTTTGGGAAATGCAGATGGGCTTTGGACCAGGCCGGTCACATCTGTGTACATATTTGCTTTGTATGACTTTAAAAAAAAAAAAAAGTCTTCTCACAATCCAGGGCTTACACGTCATTCCCACGTTGCTTCAGCAGCACAGTCTGTGGATTGCCCTCTGCCAGTCAGCCTCGCCGGGTCTCTCACGGGTCACTGTGAAAACGAAATGCTGCACCCCCGCCGCAAATTGTGTCTTTCTCCCATCTACACCGTGTGGTTTGGTATAATCAAATACATTCTGAATGAGCATGGGGTGAGTGTATGCAGCGGCGGCCTTTTATTAATTGGCTGTTATTAAAAAAAAAAAAAAAAAAGTTTTGGAGCGTCTCTTGTGGGAATTCCATTTGCTCAGTCTGTGCAGGAGGCCTCTGGAGTTACTCAGAGGAGAAGAGCTTCACTGGAGCTGCTCCAAAAAAGTAAATGCAAAACCAACCACACGTACCCGTGCTACAGGCTTCACGCTTCACCAAAAAACCCTCCCCCTCACACTGAGAAAAAGCAGAATGCACCCCTCAGGAATCAGTAACGTGAAGTACACCCAGCGAAACCACAGCGCTGCCGAAACTGAGGGGGCTCCTAACTCTGCACAGCGTTAGGACAGACAGGCCTAGGGAAAAAAAAAACACTCTCCAAGTCCTTTGCCCCTCTCCAGGGCGATGCATCACGCAGGGCCTCGCTCTTCGAATGCACCCACGGCGGGCGGGCGGCGAGGCTCCGTGCTGTGTCTCACTGTGCTCTCACCGCGGCTTCCCCGGCGAAAACGGGGATCTTCTGGGGACTTCCCTCCTGCAGATGGGTTGCTCCAAGCCACCCAAGCACGACGCTGTGGGTCCACGGGAGCAGCTTCGGGCTGTTTCTGAGTGCCGCGTTACTCACGTGCAGATTTCATCCTAGGTCACCGCTGGGGCTGCTCCGGGTCCTGGGCTTTTTGGTCAGCCGAGCGCACGAGGCTGCCTGCACGGCTTGCTGGCTCTTCTCTGAGCAAATGTTGGGCTGTGGTACTGGAACTTCTAAGGGCATTAGTGAGAAACCTCCCACAAAACCAGAATTCCCACTGTAAATGGCAGGAGGTACAGAAGAAGGCAGCATCTTGCCGATGACTTAAACCAGGCTGATAACAACCCACAGATCACAGCACGATTAACAGTATGTTAACACCTTGCAGCAAAGCATCCACGCATGCTGACTTTGTCTGTGGGTTCGGTACATGGTACCCTCAAAGTGAAGTGGCGAGGAGAAAGCATGTGATGGTGATGCAGAGGGAAATGGAAACGCGGAGGCAGCCTCTGTACGTGCTCGGGGAACGTCCCGTTGGCAAAGTGCAGCGAGACCTGGAGATCAGGAGTGGACTGGTGGGGACAAACCCAGCCCAGAGAGAAAAATCGATGGATGAGGGCATGTGGGAGAAATGGAAAAGTGGCAACAGGAGAAATTGCAGGGAGCTGCAGAGGCAGATGGAGTGGAAAGCAACCCAGTGAGGAGGTGACACCAGGCTTTTGGCACGGCGGGCAGGACGGACGATATATGGACCACGGGGAATGGTGCTGGTGGGGATGCACCTCCTGAGCTCGGGGCTCAAGGGCGAAGGAAATAAAGAACCAAGAGAGTTCAAGCCCTCATCAGACCGCTCTAAAGCCGAAGGTATGGCATCAAGTTCACCTCTCCTCTGCAGTATCAGGTTATACCAGCACGCTGCAAGCAGCAGTTGGCACCCAGCTCTTCTGCAGGGTGCCAAGGCTCAAGAGACACTCAAAGCTCTGATTAAAAACCTCTGGGTGAAGCCAAAAGTGAAACAGTTGCAACACCTGTGAGAAAGGCGGCAGTAATTAACTCAAGAATTTCCCAGCTTGTTAAGTGTTACTTTTCTTGACAGCATTTCAAGTGCCGGGCCAAAAAATACCAACATCTGTAAGAAAACTCCAAATGAGCGAGAAACACTTAAAAAGCTCCCCCCACACACCAAAACCAAGGTTTCAGTAGCAGAACGAGAAGAAAGGTCAGGGAGACACAGTCAGCTACCATCAGAAGAGTTAAATGCTTTTTTATAAGACGGATATAAACCGAAAAGCCGAAAAGTTTAGAGGAACAACAGAGTATTGATGCCAAGGGAAAGGCGTTCTGCTCATATACCAGCTCTGGGCACCAAAAAAAATAGCAAAACACTACCACGTTTAAAGAGATCTCTTCTTTTCTGCTAAGTATCATATAAATCCACGCATATATAATCATCTGATAGCTTGGATGTATTAAGTTGCCATTTTCAAGTCTTTCCTTTTAGTGTTGTAGGAACTGCAAGTTTACACAGGGTGCCACTGACCTTCCTCTTCCTGCTCCGTGGAAGACGAAAAATTGGATAGTATTACAGACAAACTGTGTCGCAATTCCTAGGCACAGCAGGGTCAGATGAAGTTCAGTCTTCCCTTTGAACTTTCTTGCCTCTGTGGGCTATCTTCAAATCCTTCGTGTTATTTTAACATGGTTTTTAAAGTTTAATTTCCTTTTTGTGGCTTTGCGTGATTAACATTATGGACGTTAAAAGCGATATGCAGCCCCCTTTTCATCTTTCGGAAAAGAAGGAAATATTTGTGGGTTTCCCCCTCCCCCATTAATTAAAACCTTGCGGCAGCAATCCCTTCAGCTGCCGTGCTGGAGGCAATCGGAGGAATCCCGCTGCCCTCGGTGATCCTGGAGCCCACCCTGCCCAGGCTCCGGGGCTTTTTGTTCAGCAGAGCAAGAAGCTGGCGTTCGGCTTCATCAGGAGTGGTCTGAATGGGTTCCTCTTGGGTCCGAATCTCAGCTCTGGATGCAGGGTCATGGAAAAGAAGCGGTGTGAAGAAGAGGATTTTAAACTTTGCACAAGGCTCAGCATAAATCCCAGGAGCAGAGCGGTGACAAACCGGACTGCCGAAGTTTTGCATCACCCTGCTTTAAATCTACAGCATCTGCACCCACCGAAGCAACTTCACAGCCCTCCAGGAGCTGCTAGAGATGCACTTTGTTTGGAACCCATTTTTACCCTAAAGGCGAGGCCCGTTATGGCAGCCTACATCCCAGCATCTGCTGCCTGGTGCTGCTTTTGGGGACCAAGTTAAGGCAGAAGAACCTGGGCACCTGGCTGTGAGCAGGGCCAAAGGAGAGGGATGCAAAAATGCAGATCCAGGGCGCTTCCCAGGAAGCATCGCAGCGACCCAGGCACGGAGATAACCTCAGCCAAGTGCTGAGCTTTGCTCCTCCAGATAAGCAATAACAGCAAGTAATCAATAAGGGAATGAAGTGTTGACAAAGCAAACCAGCTCTAACATGCTCTGTTTTCACATGCAGTCCTGTTCTCGTCGCATATTAATGCGCTGAAATAGCCTGAAAAATTGTGTCTCAGCAAAGCGTGACTCCAAAAGGGGCTGGTGATCCTCCAGCACTCTGGGGGGAGAAGAAACCAAGGTGCTTAGTCAGAGAAACCTGCATCAATCCAGCAATGCAACTTAGTTTAGCAGAATCTTTGATTCTGGAATGAAACAAGAAAAAGAACAATCAGGTAAATCCAGTGAAGATCCTATAAGTTTGTAGCAGCCACCACTTGCCATAGGAAAGCAGAAATGACTCATCTAAGGCTGAAGCACTGAAAAAAAAAAAAAAAAAAAAAAAAAAGCACTTAACAGAAACAACTTAGCAAGGACAGTTTGATGACAGTTCTTCTGTGATGACAGGCTCCTAAAAGATATGCCAGTTGCAATAAATATTTCCAATTTAGATATCTGGCATTAAGTGGAGAGAGCCAAAGGCTTAAAGATGTCACATAACATAAGCGCAGCTCTGTTTAATTTTGCAGTTTCTGAAGCAGTGAAACCCTGGGCTTGCTCTTTTTTTTTTTCCCCTCTCCCTTTTTTGATATGCCAAACCCATGACCAACACAAGAACCGTCTTTGCTCCGCTGTGACTAACGTTGATCGTTTGTATATAAAGTAGCCATTATTCAACCAAATGCGAATTCAGCAAGTGCTTTTAAAAAAAATCACCCACCCCCTAGCAAGAACCGCAAACCAAACAGCCGCCCACACCCCGGCTGGAGCATGCCTCTGCATTCCTGAGCGCTGAATAACAGGAGGCGCTTGGAGCCCGCGCCGCTTTCTTACGGCTCCTCGCAGCCCCGAGAGAGAGCCCAGCGTTGGGGTGGCAGCTTGGGGCACCCCTCCTGCCCTCAGCTTAACTCCTTTCCAAGCGTTGCTTGAAAATGTGGTGCCCCTGCTATAGCTTTCTCTATTCTGTTTTGTAAACTAAAGCCATGAGGAGGGAAAAAAAAGGGAATAAAGTATGTAAGTGAGTCTCTCAGCACAGCAAAAATCTGTCTCGGCATCACTGGGAGTGCGAGGTCTGCGATGCAGCCCCTGGGTGATGCTGTTACCTGCACGCTTCCCCACTGATTCAGGCAGGAAAGATAAACCCAAGATGAGGCCAAAGAGTGAAATATCTCCCCAGAAGTCAGGCCTGCACTCAGGAGGAACAAGGCACGTTATGCTAGAGGGTGTGCAAAGCCCAGGCAGGCTGCCACAGCCAGGGGAAAGCTCAACCTGCCTGGCCTCGCTCCCCTGCCCTCTGCTCAGCAGCAGGGACACAGCCCAGGTTTCCCTGCAGTACCGACCCCATTTCTCATTGCCTGTCCACCCCGCTGAGGCCTCCCTGCAGTGCTGGATATAACAGGGCTCTAGGGAACGGGGGGCAGCGCACACAGCTGCTGAGGGCTAAAACTGGAGAAGGATCCTGAGAAAGGAGCAGCAGCTCCGGCTGCAGAGCGTGGAAGGCTCGCAGCCTCCAGCAGCTGCGGAAGCAATTTGGGACGGTGGAACCACGGAAAGCAAAGGCTCTCCCCCCACACAGGACCAGAAATATTTCCAAACCGAGATGTCAGGCCACAAATAAATCCTCAACAACATACCGTCACGTTGCTTATGTTTCAAATCACTTCTCATCACTGCTAACGTGCAGTTCGGGCTCAGTTCTCAACTTCCACTGGCTCCATTTGGCCACAAAGAAGCCCAGCAATGGGCAAAGATTTTGCCACAACATGTGCTGGGGATGGTAGCAGAAGCCTCCCAGTGTGTCTCCATCATGTGGGTGCTGTGCATGGTGCTTACCCTCCACGTTTCCCAGGGCTGAAGCAAAGAGCCACTTGGAGAAGCTCTGACCCAGACGACAGGAATTCCCAGGGTGGCTCCCAGTCCTGCAGCAGCCAGCTCAGGAGATCATTAATAGAAAGCCAGACAGCTTTGCTGAATCTAAGTCCCTTGTTTGCCTTTTGACCAGTGTTAATGCAATATTCCATGCTAGGGAAGAGTCACAGAGCAAAGCATCCCCATCCAAACACTGCAGCACCACAGTTTCTATTTATTTACTACCCTGGGGAAAGTGTCCAATGCTTTGGGCGTGCTGCTCTCCTCACCGCCTTCACGTTATGCCTTACCTTGACCAGATTTCTGTAAGTCTCTGGCACAAAAAACACAACACATCAAATACTAAAACCAGATTTAAGATGGGATTGCCGAGTAATATTTTTTCCCGCAGGAGGCCAGTCGATCATCTCACGCCGAGTGCTGTATCAAGGCACAGAGACTTTATTTTCTTTTGCTAGCAGCTTTGCCAAGATCTTTACGGGAAGGCCTGGAAACTCCTACCATGCATCACACAGCAGCGACGATCCAAGGCAGGTACCCAAGTTGCTCAGCCAATACGACAATCCCCTATTGCTAAATCCGCCGGTTCTTTGAAGAACCTTGAATCACTTTTGGCGCTGCGTTGGCCGAGGGAGCCGGATGTTCCTCTCTGCAAAACCTGTCACCACTGCTCCCGAGGCAGCACGAAATTGCTCGAGAGAAGCAAAGATTCCCCCGGGCTCTTCCGATGGGAGTGTTTGGCCCCCTCGCCTTCCTCCGCTCACCTTCGTGTGCCCAAATGTGAGCAGTCCAGGAAATAAGGGCACAATATTTAAAATTAAAAAAAATAAATAAATAATAATCTTTGCTCCTTTACAGCCTAGGAATT
Source organism: Netta rufina (assembly GCF_964035555.1). Lineage (NCBI taxonomy): Eukaryota > Metazoa > Chordata > Aves > Anseriformes > Anatidae > Netta > Netta rufina. Next base: position 20,923,587 of record NC_140134.1, on the reverse strand, counting down.
TAAACCCATGAAGAATTTGACTCTAGGTGTCAAAGCAACAAGTTATTTTGGAAAAAAGTCGTATAACCATATACAAGTAAGAACTTTTGGTGGGTTAAATTAATGAAATGATTCCAAGTAATGATTCCCTTCTCCCCTTACTGCCTATCTAGCACTTATCCCCGTGTAATGGTATCAACACAATCAATAGCTCTCCAAGTCATGTCAGCTGCTGGCTAATTTACACTTCCATAGTTGCCATCTGCTATTCAACCCATTGTAACACAAGCCATCAGCCTAGGATCTTAAACTAACATGGTCAAAACAAAACTATTGAAAGACAGAAATTTTATCCATATTCCCAAGGGGTAAAGGAATACATTTAATCCAATTATGGTTTCATCACTCTCTGTTTTTCAAGTTCGGTTCACACAGCAGCCAGGAAATTGTGTTACAGTATCTGCTTATTCAAATTCAGCCATCAGCCCCGCATTCAGAGAGAAATGAAAGGTACCCACTGATATTTTAGGTAAATTCATTAAAACCTGAGACTTCCAAGTAGAAAAAGCTCAACGATCTTCACCTGCATCATCTCCTGAATGCTTCCTAGTTTTCACACTACCATTTTGTCTAGCCTCTATCGAAGAAAAAAATGCCTCGCTTACATTAAAAGCAAGCGTCAGGGAGATTTATTGATTCATTTTTAACAGAGGGCATTCTGCGCATTATTTTTAAATCCATGCTATTGGCCTGCCACTAAAAGTATTTCAAAAATAATCTGCATGTTATTTCCCTTTATAACTGTTGCTGGTAAAGTGCAAGACCATGGAAAACTGACAGAAACACGCGAAGCAAACCAAACACACCCCACAGCTCAAGCATCCAGGCAGTGCCCAGTGGCAGGGTTTGCTCCCCAAGACTGCTTCACAAAGCCCCCGGTTACTGCAGCACAGGATGCAAATTCCAAATTTGATCAAAAAAGAAGAAGAGATCAAAGATTCAACAAAATGCATGACAAATGTTCAGCTCCGTGAGTCACTGCAAACAGAGTCAGCACGATAATGCTCAACCCCGTGGCCAGGATTGTGCCCAGGATGGAAACAATGGGACATATGGGCAAAAGTAATATTCCTCTTTCTTTAAAACTCTCTATTGTCTGAGAACAAAGCAAACCACATCCAAATACATCTGGCATCGACATCTAAGACTCGGCAAGTTGATCCTGCTTTCAGACACCGAAAAACCTGTACATCCGAGCAACCCGTAGGCTTTGCTAGGGTGGACGATGAGCCCGGACAGCAGCTCCAGGAGGAGGAAGGCAGCTCACATCTTGAGCTGCCCACCCAGCAGCGCAGTGGCAGGCTGCTTCTAAACCACAGCTCTTCCCTGTGGGGAACGGGCTGCCGGCAGGAAACGGGCTCACGTGCTGTGCAGAGAATTAAGAGCAAGGAACACGCTCCTGCAAAGCATCGGAGCTCCCACAAGCTGAGTACGACCAGGAAATTCAGAGCTCCAGAAAACGCCTGAGCTCTTCCTCGTTGTGCTTGTGTTATACCCTGGGTGTGCCCTCCTCTCCACCCGAGGGACCCTGCACAGAGCCATGACAACCCTACAATTTCCCCAGAAGATGACTAAATGCATGTCACGCTACAGGCTTACCTAGGAACGGGCCTTAACAGCACCCCCAGCGCTGAGAGAAAGTGCGGTTTGCAGAAGCTGGGCACCAATTTCCATTTGTATGTGCTATTTTGAGCAGAAACAAGCCAAAAGGCATGCAAGCAATCTCCTTTCTTCTCAGCCTGCATTTGAATGCTTGGTTCCCAGGGTGCAACTCTTGTCCAAGTATTGACTCCAGCTGAAGAAATGAAGTGGAAATTAATCACGTTGCCATTTGAAACAGCTTTCCTACAGCTAATGCGTTTCCAGGTTTCCCCAGGCGTACCATCTCTTTTCCATCCGAAAAAAAAAGAAAAAGGTGTTCAGGCAGAGGGGGAAGATTTTCTACATTTCTTCACGCTTTCCAGACCTCCTGAAGCCAAGTCAAAGCCATGGAAATCCAAAAAGTCCAGAAACATCCATCGTACATGCACCAACCAGCTGCAAACATGCATGCAGCGAGTCATCCCAGCTACTACACGTTTCGTAGAGCCAGTTCACACACGGTACAAACATCTGGGCAGCCCACAGGTAACAGCTCTCACACCCTGCCCGAAGTGCAGGCTTCCTGCACGGGTGTAATTCCATGAATGCACACACGTTTCTGTCCGAGAAATCCTGAACAGAAGTGCAGCAACCTTTAGCTTTCCCCGCAGAGCTTGCATCACACCAATTAATAATGCAGATCCACTTTGGACACTGTCCACACAACAAAAACCGTGAGCTTCCAGCATTAATCACCTTGTGACAATTTCCACCACCACATTTAGTAATCCCATCTACTTTAATTCCCCCAAAGTGTCAGAGTTCATTCTACGCTGGATTAAAACCAAGACTGAAGCAAAGAAAAAGCTCCTCAAAACGGCAAATCTCTTCCTTTGTGCAGCTCTGCTGGTAAAAGCCCCTTTTCTGTAGCCAAGGCGCTGACACCGAAAGGGGACCCTCTAACTTTTATGAAAGCTAATGAAATAGCAGGCACAGGATGCTGCTCCTGGACCTCGGAGCTGCTCGAGTGACTGCTGAATTTCTCATCTTTTTGCCCACGAGCAAGCAGCCCCGCTGCCCAAGGGCTTGAAGCTTTACAAGAGCCTCAGCCTGGCCAGCAAACAGTCCCTTGCACTGCAGATTTTTGGCAGAGGAAGCACCAGCACCGGGTGTCTCAGCGCAGCCCCATGCTGCTGTCCTGACGCTCCATCCATCTTCAGCAACTTTGGCTTTGAGGCCACCCCAAGTCCAGTCTGCCATCCCAACCCCAGTTCAAGCAAGTATTTGGGTACATCCTTGAGTCCTGCTGCAGCGAGCACAAGGGTGCAGCCCCTGTAAGGAGCTGAGTGCCAAGGGACCCGCAGATGGCTTCTGCTGGTTCAAGCCACATGGGGTGAATGAAAATTCCTCACATCTCCTTCAAGAGCATGCTCCTGACTGAGACTACAAACTAGTTTGCTTTGCTAAGCACTTGTAAAGCATATTTCAAATAATTATAATCTTGAGGTCTTCTCCAGCATTACCACAATGTATATTTATTAGGCTAAAAGCACGCGCGCTACTACCAAACAGTTATTCAACATTCATTATAACTTGTCCAAGCAAGCCTCGTGTGCTGTGTAATCATATTCTGCTCCTCGGGGCAGAAATGCTAAGCATAGCTTGGAACAACAAGATACTGTTTTGTCCTGAGTTTACCCATAAAAGAAATACTTGGAGCGTTGTTAACCTGTGCCTTTCCCACACCCCTCCTGAAACTGTGAAGGTGCACTAGTGTCTTCAATAAAAACAAATACGAATTGAAAAGAATATAGGAGACCTTAAATGGCCATTTTTCACAGAATTATGGAAATAATAATGTACACACACACACGAGTGCATGTGAGCCTGTTCACCACCCACCTGCTGTTCTACTCCAACACTGGTGATACACACAGGATACATTTTTTTAAATGAAAGATACATTTTTTTAATGAAATCTTTTCAGACACCTTCCTGGACACTTTGCCCGTTTTCTGACAATACTCCGTACTATTCAAAACTACTTCTAAGCAGAATCAGAAGTAGTGAAAACGATCGCAGGGCTTTGCCAGGCGGATAGGAGCGAGCCCCCCGAGGCTCATGGCCACCTCTCCTCCCTCTGGCTGTACGGAGGAGATGTGTGAAGTTTTATTTCTACACAGTCACAAGTGGCAGGCCACGGGGCCACCCGCGTTCCAACACGCTCCCTCCCATCCCTCTCAAATCATGAGGCAAACCACAGACTTCACTTCAGCCTAAGTCAGCAATGCATCACGCTGCCTTTACCCTCTTGGTGCCAGCAGATCAAAAGCTGTGCTTGCAGGGACCACTGCTCCTCTGAAAGCTCCTCTGTAGGACGGTCCAGGCTACAAGGGGACACAAAACAAACAAAACAACAGCACGGGACAAAATTTGGTATCATCTGAGGGCTAGGGGACTTCTAGAAGCTGGTACAGGGTAAATTTTATCTCAAACAGAAAAAAAAATACACAGTCACAGCAAAAGTATAGGAGAACACAACTTTGGGCAATTTGGTTAAAAGTTCTTCTCAAATTCAATTTCATTCCTTTACTAGAGGAGAAGTTTGTTTGATGAAAAGCAGTTTTCTAGACACAGTATGTTTGGACTTTTGTAAGGCAACTGGCTGTGCATAGCTTGGTAAAAATACACCCACAGAAACAGTTTAGGGCTATAGAAAATGACTTAAAAGATAAGAGTTTCAATCCATTGTTTTTGATAAGACAATGACTGACTGACAACTTAATCACAACAATGCAAGAATATGTTAATCAGAGGGGAAAAAGGGAATACTGCAAGACCCTCCAGCCTAGCCAAGGGAGGTATATATAATGAAGCCATGCTGTAAGCTGACAGCAGGCAGCTTCAGCTGATATCTGCCACACTTTTTTCAACAGCTAATAGTCTCCTCGCTTCAAAAACAACACTGGCATCCCTTTAAACGAAGACAGGATGCGTTTCTAGAAGATACAGTTGTACAAGTTACCGAATTTGGCACCGAGGTCCCATCTCTAGCCACAAGCGCGATGCGCAGCGCTGCATTACAGGATATCACACGAGGTGATCTTGTCGCTGCAAAGATACAAAGCAGCTCTGACAAGCACAGCAAACCCCACGCAAGCAAGCAGCAGACTCGGGCAGGGACAGACAGAAATGGGATTGTGCCTTCTAAAAGCAATCTCCTATTAGACTAACTCAGGGTAAGCACAGAGATGCATCCTTATTCAGCCCCTTTTGCTTTTTATTTGCTTGCCAGTAGAGGCTGGGTTTCTAGAAACAAGCACCTAAACTAATTACGACATGTTCCATTTTCTTTAAAAACCCAACTAACAATGTTAAATATATATTTAGTAAGCAGACTGCAGTCGCTGCAAGCTAGAAATCACTTCCCAAGCAATCCTCATCCAAAGCTCAAAACGCTTCCCGAGCCCAGCCGGCAGCAACCCGAGCACTGAACAGATCTGCTCCGAAAAGTGAAAAGGAAAATTAAAGAAATATCTCCGCAGGCTAGGCAGCCCCTCAGAAACACACGCATCTGACAACGCCTCGGGCAATCCCATGCCCAAGCAGCTGCAGATTTTGGGAAGGGAATCGCACGGCCAGACTCAGACATGTGAATAGTTCCAGTGGCTTTTACGAGACTCCGCCTGGCAAGGCTCTTCAGAACACGTCTGTCCTCAAGCACATGTGAATTTGGTGGGTCTGCTATTACTCATCCCAGCATTCGCGGGGCAAAAGTGCTTCCTACAGCTCTGCAGGCACACCGGGCCGGCCATGGGAAGCTCGCTGCGGCACTGAGCTCATGGAAATCCTAATTTAAAGCAAGCTGTTCCTAAAGGAGGAGCTGGTGGGGGAAAAAAAAAAAAAAAAAAAAAAAACAACAAGAAAGTACCAAGCAGCACACACAAACCCCAAGACGATTTCACAGCTTTCGTGCTTCGAGATGCCTTCCCCACTCCCCCTCCCCCCTATCAAAAATAAAGACAAAAATAAACCACGAAGGGAAGGAAGGAAAAACCTCACCAAAATTTATGTTTGTTTTAGGCCTATTGCAACAACTGCTTTACCGAGCTTTCATCTGCCTTTGCGGTGTCTCCTAGCCCTCGACTGTAAAAGCAAAGCCCTCTATACACAAACAGCAAAGGGATTATACAGCACGCAGCGTCCTTTGTTGCTACCAGAAATTAGAGGCAGGTGTTGATGGCACAACGGACGGTAATTGCTATGCACAGGAGAGCCGGGGAGCTGAAATACCAGCGTCCCCGAGACCGTATTACAAAGATAGCTGCAAGCTCCTTCCCCCAGGCACTTACCGGACCAGCCCGTGAGAAAATAAGTTCTGGTGATGACTACGGTTCACACACACATTGGAATAAAGACTTCCAGATTTCATGTCTCGCAGCATACTATTACTGTTATTCATTATTCACCAAGAGATGACAGAAAGCAAAGTACAATAAACAAAAGAATAGAAAACTCCGCAGCTCCCGCCCCAGAAACCTTCGGCTGGTTTTGCATAGCGTCCCTCCAGGGTGCAAGTCAAGGCTGTTTTTCCCCCTCTGCCCTTCCAACAGAATAAATGAACTGGTTGAACAGCTTGTGATATTTGCATGATTGGGGGAGATCATCTGAACAGGCTGAGCAGCCAAAGTCTAAATAGTTTGCGAGCAGCAAAATCCAGCTCGTGACAAAGTCCTCTGAAGACCCTCGCCGTGCTGATTGCAGTGCTGGAAGTTACCACAAGTATTACGAAATGAATCAGTAATGACAAGCAAGCCCTCTAATTTCCACAGTAGGCTCTTTCTACTTACTTTCAGCTTAGAGATAATCCCACTTTTATTAGGTGCTGATCTATCACTTCAAGTACTGCTAGTGCAAGGCAGAGAAGAGACCGAATGCCAGAGAACGAGAGGGTTTAGCTGAAATAACCTCAACAAAGGGCTTCAACTAAGGCAAAAGACAAGGAAGGTACACTAGAGATGCATTTGAACATCACCACATGATGGCAATGATACGTTAAAATAACACAAGATTATTTTATTTAACTTTAGCTACTTAACTTAAAGAAAATAAGACTTTAAGTACACCTTCATTTGGTACACTCAAGGCACAGTTCCTCTTGGTGACAGTGATGCTGCTGTATTCTGGAACGTGCTCGTCCCTGATGACACGCACAGCGGTGATCTAGCAGATTTGCAATGAAGAGGAGTCCCATAAAGCTGCAACACTTCACATCTGCATTATCCCAGATATCTCGGTAACCAGTTATTGCACACGGAAAGATTAGGCAATCGCAGGGCAACGGTGCCTCCGGTATAATTAAGTTATCTGTGTGCTAACAAGTGCTCGAATTGCAGGGCCAGACTTGGTTAAGAAGACAGAGGAATATTTCAAAGGCTGCTCATTTGCTAGTTGCACAAGGGTCAGCCGGCTGCTCACCTTCCACGAGAAGAATGCCAAATCCCTGCAGAGTCTGGCAACACCCAGCCAGTCCCGTACCCACACTTCGCTTGGCTGTAACACCTTGTTCCAGCACGCAAAACACTTTCAACCCTCATGAAAAGTGCTGGGCTAAGGATAGCTCAAGTTCTTCATTAGGGATGTGACCTCTAGCAGGCTCCTTACCTTGCACAAGGAGGCATTGTTCAGTGTTCTCTTTGAAGTGGACATCAGAAGGGAGCCTGAATCCTCAGCACCATTCACTCCAGAGGCACTTGTAAGGACAGTTGCCACACGGCCAACTGTGAAGGCTTTTCATGCGGTTAGATGCCAGTTAACCAGGGAATCACTACATACCTTTTTGCTAGCAAAGCCACAAACTTGTATTGAACAGTCCCTGGAAGCGACAAGAAACTACCAGTCACCGGCGTAGGACGTTGAGAAAACAAAACGCTTCTTCGTAGCTGCATCTTCAAAGCCAAGTGGTTCCCCCGGTGAGTAATGTTCCTACGGTGGTTTGTAGGTAACGAGAACTATGCTTGGAGAAGTGGAAATCATAAACAAAATGATGCTACTGATGGCTCATTATCATAACATGTAGAGATACGACAGCATAAAAGCGCATGGAAACAAGATCATTTGGAGTTGTCACTTCTGTTGAAATGAACTTGGCTTCCACACAACGCTAACGAGACACAGAAGTGCAGCCTCAGATGTTGACTCTGCCCAAATCTGCTTTGCCACTTAGTGGCACAACAGCAAAGTATTCAGGGTTAAAGCATAAGAGAAAAAGTTGACAAAAATTGGGGGTTATTGCTCTCCAACTTTCACCAGCCTTGCAATGACAAGCTGGCTTGGATGCATCTCCCAGCTAGTGGAAGACATTTGTAGTGGCTTTCTTCAACCTAGGGAAAACTTTGCTGAAGTTTCCCCCAAGAAAAGGCCCCGTGAGCTGTTTCATCCATGTAGACTGCTGCTAACACACAGGAACAGTTTCCTTTGTCACCTCTCCCTCAGCCCCTACAACCCACTGCAGTAAGTACAAAAAATGCCAGATTTAAACCCTTCACTTGCTCACTCCCCCAGTCTTTTGTGCCAGGAGATAACACCAGAAACAAAACCAGAGAAAGGTTAGCTTATGAGCAAGCCTGTACACTGCATTCCCAAAGGGCTGCCAACGTCAGATTAAGAAGCAGACCTCAGTCCCCGTGATAGCTAGCAAAACAGGCTACACATATCAGTTTTTACAAAACAAGAGACTTCTGTGCTGTTCTAAGGAGCAGAAGTACCTCTGAGTAACTCTACTTGCTGTAAAAATAATAATAATAATAAAATGTGTATATATATATAAATATAAATATATATCCTGCAAGCTTGCATTGGATTCAAGTCAATGGGAGGTGCAATCTCTGACCGACAGGACTAAGTTACTGAATCACTGTTAGAAAACTTACAGCCTGCATTTTGAAATAATCCTGCTCTTCTAAAAATAATTCTTCAGTGATTTAATGTGTAGCAATACGTTACATACGCAGCCACGCTGGACCAGCTTTCGGCCAGCTTTTGACAACTATCGACCCTCAAATGAATCTAGAAAAATACTCCTTGTAGTTCCAAGTGCTGCAAACCCCACTTAGGGATGAAATACAAGGCGATCTGTAAAAGCAAGATGTGATTCTAAAGCAAAAGTGTGACAAAGTTCTTTATGCTTCCCCAACTATTCTTTCATCGTGATACAAACTCAAAGCTGCTCTGCACGTGCAAAAGGGACAGCCCAGAAGTCACAGAGATGAAAAAATGACTTACTGGACTAATAACAAGAATTAAATCCTGCTCAGGCTTCAGAAAGCAGAACACCTATGCCTGGGCTGTTTTACACGTTGCCACACTAACTTGCACTGTTTGCTTTGGTAACAAAGAACACTTTTGTTCATCCTGCCCTCCAAGCAGCCATCCCTCCCTGTTGTTTAAGGCTTAAAACAGGAAGAAAAACAGTATTTAGCCTAAAAACCACCCCAACCCCGAAACACACAAAGAAAAACAAACCAAGCCCGCAAGAAAACCTAAGTCCTAAAGGCACACATCACACCCATGGAGCACCTGGGATCCCTGACCAGCATTAGCACCATCCCATGAGTGCATTCATACAGGCACACGTATATCCTAAACAAAGGTTATTCATCTTTTGTTCAAATGCTGATAGAGTATTATGATTTTTTCCATTATGTCCCAATTCATTATTTTATTCTTCCTCCACAAACAGGCCAACTAAAATCCCGTTTTCTACCTGGAGCTAGTTCTGCTGGACGTAAAGAATTGAGGCTCCCAACTTCCCACCTCTTCTCTCTTCCACTGCAGTGCACAGGGACTGTCAGAACACGTGAATTGATGGCTTCAAGTGCAAGCAGAGCTTTCATCCACTATCAGATAAATCGGAAACATACAAACTTTGAACGTAACACTCAAAACCCAAATTAATAACAGATTATGAGTGCTCATTAGCTCTACCTCCCACCTTTCTTTCTTTTTCTTCTGGAGTAGCTGGCCTGCCAGTAGCAGAAACTCTGAAATGCCATCCTAAAAATAGAAAGCAAGAAAAGAGAAAAAAAAAAAAAAAAAGGAGGGGGGGAACGAACGGGAACTGAGAGAATAAGCAGAGTGAGAAGCTCTGTAATACAAAACTGTCTCCAGCTTCAAAGTCATCAGCCAATCATAATCCAATAAATGCTTTTTTTTCTAAAATCAGAACACTCAAATGTCTATTTTTATTCCTGTTTAGAAGCAGCTATCTCAACAGGGCTTTCAAACCAGTAGAGCCTGGCATGCAAAGCAGTGGCTTAGAGAACTCAATTTCAAGCCATCATTTCCAAGGCCTCTGCTCGCTTGTGTGTGTCCATCTGTACCTGGCACTCCAATTTTACAGCACAGACATCATCAGCAAATGGAGAACTACAGGGGAAACCGAGGGGATGTTTACATGAAACAATTCTTCTAAGCCAGAGCACTATTTAAGGGTTCTCTCTTCGTGTACCTACACAGCTATACTGCTCTCCTGATGTCCCCAGGATATCTGGAGAACGGCAGTACTTACAGGCAGGCTTGAATTAAAGTTTACTCTTCTGGCCTTCAGACATATCAATAAGAATTACAAGGGACCCTGAAGGTACCAATCATGACAGTAAAGAGATATACTCATCCTAAGCCTGGAAAATATTCAAGTAAATCAAATACTAAATGCTGTATCATCTTTCAAGTATCTCCAGAAGTCCTCAGCACTTTCAGCCCTTCTTCACGTAGGTTATGCAGCCACATGGCTGTACACAAAAACACACAGCTCTACAGAGTCCTTTTTTTAAATAAAACATCTCCACAATGACGTTTGCAGAAGGTCATGGTCAGTAGAAACAAACATCCCCGAGGCCACAAGTGCCTTTGTGTTCACAGGACACACCTTTCCCGAATGCCATCGCAGCAGAAGGTTTTGCAAGGACCGTGCCTGCTTACCCACAGGATAAAAATGCAGCAGCCAGACACGAGTGGATCCCAACACCACGGTCTCTCCTCCAAAAGCGTCAGAAAGCAGCCTGGATAAAGACAAAATCCTAGCGGCCTCTTCTTGTATTTAAATGAGCTTTATGAATATAATTATGGGTGATATGAATATGTTGGGAATTATCGGCATAACTCAGGAAGAACAGCTTTCAAACTGCCTCCTGCTTCCATCCTGGGCATGGGAAGATGCCCCCTGGAGAAATGTCACACCTACCTTCAGTATAGAGTGCTGCAGCAGGCCCTAGGGTGCTTGAACCCTAAAGGATGCTTTGCCTCTGCCCCACGCACCTCAATCAAGTTCTCAGGACTTCACTATCCCCACCTGCAGAAGGGGACTAAAACTGTTCTGCTGTAAAGGGCTTTGAGGCCTGTGTTACGAAATGAGAGGTCATGAACGCCCTTCAGGCATGCACGAGCCCTTCAACAGGCTGTGGAAAGACCGTGATGAAAAAGGTGCTTAAAAGGACTTGATGGATACTGCATAGTAAGGATGTTTTTATTTTTAAATGGGAGTAACAGTCAGCGTTGGAGCTTGATTGTTGTTTTTCATATAAAGCAACTGTTTAAAACACACAAGGACTAATGCAGAGGTTGTTTTGCTCTTCAGAAATCTAAATAACCATGATCTCAAGCATTACTTCTTGATCCTTAACTTTGGTGAAGAGATACATTAAATGCACTGCTTCCCACCGCAAGAATTCAAATTCATCTTGCTTCAATACCTTTGAAAAGAGTATTTATTTCAAACGTGTAAATGATTTAAAAGAAAAAGAGAAAGCTTAATTAATAATGTCGTTTCCAGCCAGATGGCCAGCTATTAGTTTTCAGTCATCTCTTTCAGAACAACTCACCAGAAGTCTTCAGATGCAAAGGAGTTTTACAGCAAATAGATGCTCACAATCGCCCAGCACTCAGCGGCTGCCAAAAAGCTTGGTAAAAGAGCCCAGCTATAGGTACACAAGTGTTTAGCTTTTCCAACACGTGCTGCCGTGGGGCACGGCCGTAAAAGTCTGCTAGCAACAGCACAACCGCTCGACGAACACATTTGTTTCATTTACCGTGGTGTGTTTGGATGGCATTATATCCACATATGGTTATACAATATTACTTAAACTAAAACAGGAGGCGACATGTATAGTGTTTCCCCTGGACTTGTGCTAACAGACTCGCAGCTACAGCTCGGTAGCAGACCACTGTGGCATGATGTGTATCAACCAGTCAAAATATGCCGTGCGGACGGGAGGTACCACGCCGAGATGAATAGATAACCATTATGCAAAGCCAGGGAAGGTTGACCACGAAACATCCATGGAATCCTAATATTCCCACTGACGTAGCACCTACATATTTTCAAAGAAAGTTTCCAGCGAAAATTAAAGCTGCTTTCTTAGTACGGAAGAGACGCTGAGCAGCAACAGAAAGCTTTTTAAAGGAGCGAGGCACCGAGTTTTGCAACTCCCTCTCAAGGCCTGAAGAGCTTTTCACTACCGTTATTAAATTCTCTGACATCCTTGTGAGGTAAGTGCCGTATTTTCCAGGTAGTGAAGAGGGAGGTACAAGTAGGTGAAATATTTTGCTCAATGGTACACGGTGCTACGGAACAAAACCTGAGGTGGTTGGGGAAGACTGAAAATAACATACATCCATTAGGCAGTAATCCACAACCGAAAACCCATCTGAGTTCATTTATGGCTGGGAAAAGCAAAGATGCAATTGCAGCCCGATGCTCGAACTCTCAGCCTAGAGTTCTACCAAACAAACAAAACTAGATTTGGGAAAAAGCTTCGGTGATCAGCTGCCTACCTACACACAAGTTATTTACGGCATGAAAATCAGAGCAAAGCTCAAAACAATCTGCAGAATGCCAGCAGACTTCTACTGGCGACAGAAACCAGCCATACAGTAACATTAGCTTTGATAATCAGACAGTGATTTTTTTTTTTTTAATTCACATTTAGTTATTTTCCAAAGCCCGTCTCTAATGCAGTGGTTTCCAATCAGCTTTATCCCACTTTCCATTGTGCTAACAGCAATCATCTGCAAAAAGACTCCACTGGTCATTAAAAAATGACAAAAAGGAAAGAATTTTGAAAATAAAACATTAAACAGGCAAAAAAAAGCGAGTTTAAGCAAACTTGAGCAAACCTGAAGACAGATTTGACTCATGTGAAGCACATGGTCAGTAAGTGAGGTAAATATAGGCCCAAGAAGCAGGTACAGGGCAAGATTAGCCCAACGGGATGCAAGTGTCACCATGCCCTGCCTATGAAAATCGTACCAGATAATTAACCTGGGGTCTCCAGAGCTCACCTGAGTTCAGCCTCAGGTTCCAGGTCAACATCAGTAACTCTTCTAGACCTTGCCTCCAACAAGCTGGCATGGGGGAAGAAAGAAAGGATCGATGTTATTAGCTTCTGAGTTCGAGACCTGGATTGCTGGGGGGCTTTACTGAGCACACAGCCCGACTCTTTGCTCTCTTTGCAGGCTGTGTAGCGGGGAGGTGGCAGGGGTGCTCGAGGAGAAGCACATTGTAATGGTTTCACCATCGGCATGCAAGCTTGCTAAACAGCAAAAAGGAGAAAAGAAAACACAAAGCAAACAACAACAAAAACAACAAACCCCGGTGAGAACAGCCAAATGCCTTGTGCACAGGCCTGGGAGCTGCTGCCAAGGGCAGCCCCGCTGCCAGGGGTATCGCAGCCACGAAACGCGGGGGCCCTCTGCCAAGCCACGCCAGCGCCCATCGGAAAACCCTCAATGAAAAGGGAGCGAGCACTCCTCCAGGAACGAAATGCTCCGTGGACCAGGCTCGTTTTCACCAAACTCGCAGCTCAGCCCCGCCTGATGTCCTGCCAGTGCTCAAGCCCAGGGCCGGGACACGCTGCAGCCACGCGGGGTTTGCTGGGCAGGCTCCAGTCCTGCAGAGGAGAGCCCCCAGAAGCCCCAAAAGCCCTGAATCTGACAGAGCCCTGACAGTACTCAACCTGCAGACACCTCTCTCCTCCATTTTCAGTTCACTGCCTTCTCGTGCTGGCCCAACTCTCCTTTCAGTTGCATGTAAATCAAGGAAGATTACTGCAGTCCATGTAATTACACAATTACAATGCAAAAAGAGTGGGAAAAGACCCACCTCCAGCTGCTTGTCAGCCTTTCTTTTAGGCGAAGTGTGTTATTTAAACACTGATATAATTTTTCAGATACTTTTACAGGTGTGCTACAGATCGGCTATGCATCTGACCCAAAGGGAACAACAATTTGTTCAACAAGTAAGGCGAAGAAAAGGACATTTCTGTACAGTTCCATGTGTAGAAACCACAGACTTTGTATCTCTATGAAAAAAAACACATCTGCTCTTTCTGTGTACAACAAAATTAAAGGTGCTTGTAGCTGGGTCTTTGTCTTCCCACACAGCAACACTTACCATCCAGTTAGGGAAGGAAATTTTGGAAGAAGTGTTCTCCAAGTTGGGTAGGTAAAGCCCTAACAACAGTTGCAGGGTCGGCACAGAAACAAAGATGCAACCTCATGCCACAGATGTCCTCTGCTATGGCCCAACATTTTTGGGAATGTTAACTTTCTACGTCTGTGAAGAGAATCAGAGTCAACGAATTTCTTCTTTTATGTTAAAGCAACTAGAAGGGGAAGGACAAAGTTTTTCCTCTTTTATTGTTCGAAAAGAGTCAGTATCAGCATCCATCATTCAACTACGGCTGGCTGCAACCTCACCACAAAGTAAGAAATTTCTGGTTTGAGTTCCTTTTCTGGACGGATTGTGTTATGGTTAACGAACATCACCAATTCCAAGACAATCTCCAACCTCTTCTATAGCACAATTTGTAAGCCAAAGCTTACTGAATTTTCCAGATTAGATAACAACAAATTGTGAAGTGAGCTAAGGATGGTCCACCTAACACCTTGACCCTGAGGTCTCTCCTTCCTGAGGACCACGAAGCCTGGAAGAGGTGCTAGCAGGTAAATTTTACTGCACTGTTATTTTTAAGTACACTTTCTCATGAGGTTCGCCAATTAGTTTTATTATTTCATCTCTCCCACATCAACAGCAGCTCCTAGCAATTAAAAAAATGCAATCAAACCGACTCCTCGTGGAACAGCGTGATTCTGAGCACAAGCAGAAAACTTGGCACAGGCAAACCCAGACGGAACAGCCACCGCTTTCTCCCCACGCTTCCTGGTGTCCTTTCCCCAGTGCTGCTCCTACCCACTGACATCTGCCTCTGCAGAAACGTGTTGGGGATGCGAGAGAGGCCAGCATTAGTGGGTATCACTCACGTGGAGCACACGGGGAGACTTCCACTGCAAGGAAAGGAAGGTTCAATGCTTCAAACAAATGCTGGGGCATGCTGATATCCCGATCTGCTTGCTTTGAACAGCCTCAGGCTGTCTGTGCTACACAGAGCCACGCAGGACACAGAAACCTGCCTGTTCCTAAATGAGCAAGCGTGGACACCCAAAGCACCTACAACATCCACACTTTACTCAACCTTCGCAGTTGACAATGAAGATTTTGGATTCTGGTGCTCACGCAATTCCTGTCCGATCCTCTAGGAAGCAGGATGTTGGGATTTCTTACCTGCCTGAGTGAGCTCTTCTGAAGATAAGGGTTACTTTATTTATTTATTAAAAGGGCTCCTACTATCACGGGTAAACAGTTTATTCATGCTCACGGTTCTGACCTGTGCTTCAAGATCAAGCCTTTAAGGGCAAAAGAGCGAGCTCTGCCCTTTCCTTCTGCTTCTAGCAGCCCCAGCCCAGCTGTCCTGCCTGCCTCAGGGCAGTCCAGGCTGACAGCAATGCCAAAGAGACCTGCGAGCAGATGAGGATCAGGCCCACAGGGCTTCAAAACAGCTTTAAAAGCAGCAATAATTGCAAAAAGCGACACGTTACCGTCCCTTCTGTTGCACAGAAAGTTGGGCTGCCAGTGACAAGCACAAGAGCCCAGTTATTAACAACTTCCTCGCCTCTCTTTGGACTGGAAGCGCATGTAACCAAACGCAATTAGCAAACATTTGCTAAGCTCGGTGGAGTCAGCCCACTACAACTGGAGGGTCTGGACGAGAACCTCTGCCCTGTCTTTATTCCCCCCGCTCCCGGCTGCTCTCCTCGCTGCCAGTCAGCACGAGCAGCTTTGGACTGGAAAAAGCTTTTTGCACAGCACATCGAGGCAGACAAGGACAAAAGTTAATTAGGACTATTCATAAGCCTTACTGGAAGAGAGTGCTGCATCCCATCCCTGAAAATTTAATTGCACTCAGTAGAGGAAAGCTAGAGAAAATACCAACAACAACAACAACAATAATAATAAAAAAAAAAAAAAAAAAAAAAAAGATAATTTGGGAATAAAATCTGATTTCAATTTAATTCAAGCACCGTTTGGCCCTATTTATTTCAGAAAGTAGTTCATGCAGGATAATAGCATTATTGTGCATCTAACAGTGTTAGAAGCTCCTAATAAATTAACAAGTGAAAATTAATGGCTGCTCAGTCCATTAAATCTTGTTAATTTTATTTTTGTTGCAATAATAAAGCGATCACAAGTTTACATTATTAAACCAATATTTATTAGAAGAGCTCATTTTAATTGGATCCCTGATGTGATAATCCTGTACAGTGTGCATTTCTTGATTTCATCAATTTTTTGCATTTATTTCTCATTATATTTAAATGACTGCGATGTTCAGGGTCTTTTCCTAATACTATAAAAGTTAAGCAACCATTTTAAACATTTTATTTCACAAAGATTCAACACTTACTACACAATATAATGAGAATCTTATGAGTCTTTTCAGAAGCTATTTTAAATATTTAGTCTCTCGAGAAAAGGGAGCAGAAAAAAAGCAGAAATATGAATATTTGAAAGCATCTCAAGAAATGGTAAAACGCAATTTTTTCCCCATTAGCCCATCAGTGCTTCCACACAAACACTGCCCTGTGGTCTTTCAAGTCAAGAGGAGTTTTAGCACTGGTTTTACTGCAAAATGCTGGCTGGCCTACGCTTCTCAAGGAAAAAATACACACAAAACCCATGTATTGACAAGGTTTTGAATGTCACTGCCTGCTGACCGAGAGGTTACAATTTGAGATGATGCCTTACCAAGGACTGGGGTGGATGTGGCATTCCAGCAGCGACTGCTTTGAGCTAGGGGGCTGCGATGCTTTCTCCCTGACCTCCTTTCCCCAATTCCTTCGCCTCGACCAACACGACTAAATGTGGAGTCACAACCTGGCTTTACATTATTGCTGGCACAACATTATTGCTTCAGCTTATTGGCAGAGCTTTCTTTTTAAAAATGGCATAGTGTGAACTCGAAGGCAACTACACGTGCTATTCCTCAGGCTAACACCAGAGGCAGTGACTGATGGATGGGCAGGGAGAAGCTGGAGGGGCTGTGGGGAGAAGCCCCTGGTTGTGAAGCTTGAACCTCTGGTGAGATGACCAAGAAGCAGAGGAGAAGGGCACTGAGGGGCACGAGTGACTGCAGGCAGAAAGTACATTGACTAAAGGCCGCGTGTCCCTGTGCACTTCCCGTATTTTCACCTTTAGACCGACCTGCGAAGTCACACGGATGCCACAAAAGCTGCTCACAAACAACCTGCAAAGCCGCTACCGCTGCCCCGGCCAAACCAGCTCACGTGGGTCCTGCCAGCAGCACGCCTCTGGCAGCACAAAGTTTAGGACAGGGCTGTAAAAACCCGCCCAGAAAGCTGTGTCAGCACGCAGGCCAACACGCAGCTTGGTAGCACTGAAGTTACCTGCAGCAGGGAGCTGAGCATGACAGGGACTGGGCTGCTCCAGCACGCCGCCGTACCGCCGAGCTCGGACTGAGCACACTCTGAAACAAATCTCCACCATGGTAAAGCTCCCCAGGTACAACGACAGGCCAAACTAAAAAATAGATGGCTTAAAATGGTGTTATAAATATGATTTTGTGTGGCGATACACAGAACTGAGCAGCCTTTTGCATGCTGCTGAAGCTAAATGGACACCAGGCTCAGAAGGAAAACATACTTCGGTCTTGAAGGCTGCCTCTGCCACTTGCTGTATTTGTAGTTTTCCTATTTTCCTGGTATCAAGGCAGCCTTAAGACCACGGTCACCTCTCGTAAATACTGTGCGGTCAGCTATCACCATAACAGCAGCTTTGCTCACACCCAAGATCTTCTTAAAATCACTTATTTATTATTCCTGGTTTTCCCCACCGACATGCAAATCACATAAGGAACACTTTGTTCAGCTTCTTTTAAAAAGCAAATGTGCCGTGTTTCCATTTCAGCTGGTACGTTCTATCCTTATCAGATGAGTTCCACAAGAAATAACACCCACCTCTCTTCAAAACTACTTTCTAAATTAAAAAAAACACACCACTTAAAAGAAGTTATTTCTTACACACAAGATTCCTGGCTCCCCTAAACCCCCTGGTGATTTAAAAAAAAAAATAAAAAAATACAATAATAGGTTTAAAAGAAAAATATGCATATGAAAATATACTACAGAATGTCATAAGGTTTGTGTCTGAATGTGCAGCACCACTAGGGCTCTCGAAACAAAGCCTCTGCCATCTCCTGCCGTCCCAGTCAGACCTTGTGTGCTTTCAGAAATTACTGAGTGCTTGCCACATGTTCCTGACTTCTAGAGTTCCACCCCCTGTTTAGGTTAGAAGATAAACTCAGCCTAATGCACGGTTTCTAAGGCAAAATGCTAATGGCTTGCCAGGTGCACAGCGTGGCCTCTCTTCAGGTCAGGAATAGCATCGTGAACTTACTGCTCTCCTCCCAGGGATGAAGTCCGCAGGGATGCACCCGAGCTCTGCAGGTACGATTGACTTTGCTACCATCAGGTTCCATCCCCACCACACTTTTTGGTCTCAGAAGCTAACAGACCCATCAAAAATTCAAACAATCTGAGAGCAGCTGGAGTAGGTCTGAGCTCGTTTGCAGAGAGGCCATAAACTCACACATGTGGCTGTGCTGGGGCACGTGCTGAAGGGACTCTACCCCCAGCTGGTCCAGAGAGTGATAAAAATGCCCACTCTGAAAGCTGGGCTTTCAAGATCAACGCAACCACCACGAAGGATTTATTTTAATGGGCAAAAGAACGAAGGTTTTCAAGTTTATTGTCTGATACAGTATGGAAAAATATCTTGCTGCCACGCAGCCACAGCTTGCTACAGCTCACTAGGTCAGCTCCTAGCACCAGAGCTCAGTGCACCCTGGGTTAGAGGCAGCTCGCTTGTGGATCAAGGCAGATTTTGGTGGCTGCAGAGGGAGGACAGGCCTCTAAATGAGCCGCTCCATCCAACACTGCCAACAGCAGCACAAGAAACAACCAGGCGGTCTGAGACTGGCAGGTTTTTCAGGTGGAAATGACTTCTCGCTCCAGCAGAAAAGAACACAAGAAGATTCCTGCCAGCATCGGTGCTGTGCTGAAATCCTTGAAGGTCTCTCCAGGCTTTTGCTGCCTGCCGCAGGCCCTTCCAGCAGAAACCTGGGCCCTGAGGTGTCTGCCATCTTACAAATGGAGTGCTTGGAAAAGTAACACACGCTGAACAAATACACAAGCAAATAAACCATTCTTTGTTTTATAAACTGTTGGGAGATTGTGTACTGAGGAGCATGCACATTTCCAGCTCCAAGCAGATAGAAATGAAAGCAGGAACAAATTTGGCCTTCTAATTCCTTACCCCACAACAAAAACTAATGTTATGTTTTTCTTGTTCTGTCTCAAAACCTACATTCAATCCCACCTGGTCACTACAGGAACGCGACGCTGCCAGCTCATCTGCAGCCCTTGGTCCCACAGGCAATGTTCCTGCAAAGCTCCAGCACTTCTACATCTGAAACTCGCTTCGTCTCATGGATACAATAGCTAATTTTGGACTTACCCTGCTCCTGCTGGGCCAGAGTCATCACTGGCATAGCTCCACTGAAATTCAGCCTACTGATGCATTACAGACAATGCACAACATGAGCTAATCCTTAACGATGTTTTTTCCCCTTTTGTCCCCCCCACGTACTTATTTGCCTAAATAGTAAAATAACTTACGCAGTATTATTTAAGAAATAAATACTAAAACCACCCCAGAACAGTCTTGCAAATGCTAATTTCAAGTCAGGCGATAATCAGACTTGTGGATACGTTGTGACAAACAGGGCAGCCCAGAGAAGACCCAGCACAAAGTCACAAGGCCTTGTTGGAGTTGCAATCCTGCCACCAACTTCCAGACAAGCAGTTTCTCCTTTCCAATCCACTCCCCAGTCCGTAGATACCAGCCTCTTAGTAAGCTGCTGCAGAAGGCCCAGCACAAACTAACCCAACCACCGCCACTTGCATCTTTGTAATATGCACCTTAAACAATAACAGCCCTACAGGTGACATTGTGTTTAAAAATTAGCACCAAGACAAAAGGAGCTAATTGCAAGTGTTACAGGTGGATATGAAATGTTTTAATGTCTGCATCAATTTCCTTCAACAGAGCAAGGTCTACAAGAAACAATCACTTCTGCACAGAAGGCTCTTCCAGGACAATCTCTGGAGGTGATATTTATGACTCGTGACATCTGCTTGTCTTGTTACTCATTTTCAAGCTTTACAGTTGTATCTTTCTAAACTAAAACATCCTACTCCACCTCCCTCTTTGCTTCCTTTCAATCATGAAACACCAAGACCTCCCTCCCTTTTGCTACAACACCTTGTTACTGGTAAGAGCAGCACCAGGAGGCTCCAGGCTTTGCTCCCAAACAGGTCAGCATCAGCAAGACACAACACCCAGGTTCACATCAGCGGGGCTGCCCAAGTCATTTTCTCCTTTTGAAAAGGTATTTAAGGGAAGTGGTTTAATTAGGGCACTATCGCTGAGGAAAGCACACTGCTTACCAAGAATTTCAAACTACAGGTTTTAAGGCATTTGGATCAGGTGGTAGCTCTCCGTGTTTTGATCCCTGCTTCCACTAGGAGAAGAGGCCAGAGCGACTCTAACAAAGGCAGGGGGGTCCATTTGTGTTAGTGGACAAAATCTTAGCCACAGTCATCCAGCACCACAAAGACCAGGAGACTTTATTTTTTTTTTTCGGTTGGAAATAAATAAATAAAGAACCACAGTTGCTGGAAGAACATTTTCGGAGTTCCAAACATCCACATTTCCAAGCTACTTGCTTACTTTTTCATGCAACAGATGCTGCTTTGTATTAGCTACTGCATATTAAATCATTCTGACAACCAAGAAAGCATACATTTGTTTGCGCGAGAGAGAGAAGCATGAATACACACACACACGGATATCTTCTCAGGCAGAAGCATACAATTATGCAGCATTCAAATATTTGCGATGAACTTTGGCCTTTGTTGAAAACAACACACACACACAAAAAAAAGTACCCCCCAAACAACCACCAGCAACAGCCTCGGCAGGCATCTGGCCGGGCTCGCAGAAAGCAACAGATCTGCAGCAATAAAACGCTGCTCGTGGCCAGCGATTTGAAAGTTTCTCGGGAAATCCTGCTTCGATGGGAGCCTCACACACACAGCCTTTATGATTTATAATGGTCTCACGGACCGATCTCGGGATCCAGGCTAAAAATAAAGTTTGTGCTAGCACAGAAACAGCATTAAAGGAGTCGGTTATGCTCAGTGTTCACCCCCACATGGCTTTTGGACTCCAGACAATCCCCTCAGCTCTGCCCTTTGCGTTCCCAATTGCAAGTGCCCTGGGAGCACCCGCACAGCTCCGAGGCGCCCTTGGGAGCGGTGTCTGCCCAGCCAACGTGGAAGCAGGCGGGCAACCCAAACAAACCCCTATCCCCGATACGTTTATCACAACCAAACCTCGCTGTAACAGCACTAGGGAACACGCCGAAACTCCCTGACAAGGAGAGCACCCCCAAGAAGCGGAGCTGTTGCCCACAGCGCTTCCAACTTTTTTTTTTTTTTTTTTTTTTATTTGTGGAATCTCGGCCGGAGACATATTTCCCCCTCTACATTCCCCTCTCACTTTCTTCCCCTCTAGTTACTAGACAGCAATCCCGTTCTGCAGCCTGTTTTTTTTTTTTTTTTCCCCTTTTTTCACTATCCATAGAGCCCGCGGGGAAGAAGCGGCCCCAAGGCGGCGCCGGGGGGGGGGGGGGGGGGGGCTGCAGGGCCCCGGGACCCCCTCTCAGACCTTGGGGGGGGGGATCCCCTGAGACCCCGGGTGCCCATCTCCGTGCTCTGCCCCCTCCTTTTTTTTTTTTTTTTTACCTGGGGATGGTGATGCACTTGGTGTTGATGTTCTGCGTGGTGATCGCCTTCTCCAGCTCGTCCAGCTGCCCCGTCTTCTTCAGCTTCTTCACCAGGCTCTTCACCGCCTTCTCGCACCATTTCTCCTCCTGCCCGTTCTGCTCCCCTTTCTTCCAGCCCAGGAGCCGCTTGACGATGGGAGGGGTGAACGGCAGGATGGAGGACATGCTGGCTCGCCCGGCAGCGCCCCGCCGCCCCCCTGCTCCGCTCCGCTCCTCTCCACGCCGCGCAGGCCCCGCTGGGCCGCCGGCAGCACAAAGCCCGGCCCCGGGAGCCCGGCTCGGTTCGTCCCGGCCCCTCTCCTCCCTGCTCGGAGCTGCTTTCAACACCCGGGGCCCGCGGCACCAAACTTTGCCCGGACTTCGCCGCCTCTCCCCGGCGGCGGCGGCGGCGGCGGCAGCTCCCTCCTCCCCCCTCTCCTCCTCCTCCTCCTCGTCCTCCTCCTGCCCCGCTCTGTGTGCGCGGAGAGGCGCCCACTCCAGCTCATTCCCAGTCTGTCTCTCATGCAAATTGCCTGCTGGCCGCCCCGGCCCGGCTTCCACCCCCTCCTTCCCTCCCAAACACGCTCACTCACGCCGCCGAGGGAGGGCGGGGAGGCGGCCGGCCCGCCGGGAACTCCGCTCCCCCCCCACCTCCATCGCCACCGGGCTCCCTCCCATGGCCTTCAGCCCCCTCAGCTTCCACCATTCCTTCAGGAGCTGCCTCACCCTACACCAGGAGACCCCCACGGGCTCCACCCGGCCGCCCCCTCTGCTCTTGGCCTCTCTGTAGCGTTGAGACCCTCCCTGAGGCAGCCCCGCGGTGTGGGATCGCCCTCAGAGCTGTGGGGTGGCAAGGGAGGGTCAGCCCGGCCATAAACCCTTGGAGAGATCCCACCGAGGGGAAGGCAGTGAAAATAAACACAAAATAAACACAAAAAAAACGAGTTCCCCCTCAGCAAGGGGACCCTCAGGCAGGGCACGATGGATGCGGCCCCTGAGGTGGCTGTTTTCTTTGTGGAAAAAAGAAAAAAAAAGTGTTTCCACACAGATAGCTGAGCACAACTTGGCCAGTCAGGCTCGGACAATCAGCAGTTTCTGTTTCAACCCCTTTAATTTACTGTTCCATTCCCTCATCCTCCCACCCTGGACTCCAGGTACCCGAATAATTTTTGCCCTGTATCAGGCACAAATGACATCCTGGAGATGTTTACCACCAGACCTGGTCAGAAATTCTCAGACGGAACATTTTTGTCAGAGAATGGCAGTTTGTTCAGATCTAGGTGTTTTGTAGAGATGCTTCGGTTTTGACTAACTCCGGATGACATCCAGGTAAATTTCCAGTTCCTCACTTCCCATAACTGGGCAGACTGGGCTGTCACACTCCCCAGTCTCCAGCATCACCCCCTCACGCTGAAAGGGAGCCTGTGTGAAAACAAACCATAGCTCTTCAGTGGTCCAATGCTGTGATAAATCACCCCAAAATGGTGCTGAGCAGCCTGGCAAGCAGCAAGGAGGCTGGGGGCCACCTGCAGAGCCACCAGGTGCCTCCATCGAGGCTGGTTCATCTTTCTGTGCTCCAGCTGCCTCGCAGCTCCCCACAACAGCTGCCCAGGAACACAGGGGTGAAAGTTTCAGGGGGCCTGGCTCCCAAATTCTGAGGTTTCAGCCTGAGAGAGGCTTCCCAGCTTCCTCCATCCTACCAGACGGGATGATGGGGAGCTGAATTTGGGAAGCCTCCGGGGCTGCTCGGCAGCTCCCAGACGCACAGGTCCTTGCCAACCCACATTCTCATATTCCAGGTTCCAGTGCAACCCAGTGGGGAGACTCCTCGAAAGCCGGCATCCAAAAACTTCCCGTGCCTGCGGATTTGAAGCAGCCAACCGTATGGATTGCCTTGTGGCAAGTTAGAAACCTATGGGTTCAGACAGCGTCTGAGGCTCAAAGGCAACTGGCTCGGCTTTCACAGGGATTTAAAACAAACAGCATGTTTTGTTCCAAACTGACTACCAAATTTTGAAATATCAGTATTGGGTACAAATTAAATACTCCCTCTCTATTTTTTTTCCAGAATTCTCATATTATTCCCCAACACACATTCCCCGAGTGTCTTGAATTTTGGAGGCTCACCACTAAAATTTTGGATCATTGCCCTGACCCAGTTTTTGGCTGCTTTGAGATGACTGAAGTACAGAGATGTGGAGCCCCTGTAGACGATCCCAACATCATTTGAGGAAGTAGTTCCTCAGTACTTCTAAAACAATGCAGAAAAAAAAAAATTAACACCAGTTGCTCTAAAAGCAGGATGCACAGATTACTGACTGTTGCTAGTTTCATTGACTTGCCGTGCATTTATGTTTTTCAGAAAAGGCCTAGTTCCTGGTAGCTGGAGATGAACTAATCTGAGCTTTCATTTTAAAAAGAAAAAGTTCCCACAACTGTAGAGAATAACTGAACATGTGAACCAAGTATTTAATATTTGTGTTCTACTTTTATTTTTTTTTTAAAAAAGAGGTATAAACTTCACCACATCTAAAATCATGATTATTTAAAGTCATCATTTTCTGCTTTCCTAGTTCCTAGACCAGCACATTTTGCAACTGAAAGAAGCCCAGAAGACGACTAAGCCTGAAGGCCCTGCCTCAAGCTTGTCAAGTCAATACTATGCCAGGAAAACCTTAATGCACATTTCTGCTGGTGACCGTATCCATCACTTTCTAGCCACTCTGGCTAGAAAATCATGGCAACCGTTCCATACTTTTTTCAGCCAGAAGGCTTGTAGTAATACTCAGATCTCGTCTCTACACTCAGAATTCATGCTGTGGCCTCAGTTCAGCATGGCTTCCAGAATTTTCTGTACATATTCATGGGCTAATCTTCAGTCCATTACAGTCATATCACAAGTGATCAACTGGGTAAATTTGAATAAGGGGAAGGAGAGGAAGAGCTGAGTGGTTTGCTCACACTTGTACAGTGATTTAGTGGCAAAAGGGTGAATAGAATTAACTAAACGCTAAACCAAATTGGGTCTCACTTTGCTTACAGCATCACAAATGAAGCGTAGGCAGCTAAATCACTGATCTAACCTTCAGGCCACTGCAGCACTGTGAAGACTAGTAAAAACAAATAGACTTTTGGTTTCAAGGTGTAGAAGTAATTTTTGAGATTAGGGATGTTACATTTTATGGAATGACTTGTATGCCTGCTGGGGTTATCTGTCAGAGTGAACGGTTCTATGAAAATAAGACTTCCTGAACCCCTAGACAGTCATCCTTTATTTCGGAGAGTTTTGGACACTATCATAGTGTAGAAGTTATCAGACAGAAAAAAGCAGGACTGGCCCAATTTTGCATGGTCTGGATCTGTTCTCTGGTTTACAACATCTGACATCTTTGAAGCCACCTCTGGGCTGGATAAGTCTATCCATTCATTTTTGATATATATTTTACTTTCCTTTTCAAAAATCATCTTTGTGATGTAGCACAGGTTCAGGGACTTAACTTATTGCAGTTCGCTCTTACTGAAAAGTAAGGATGTAATATTGTCTGCAATAACATGAGAAAACCCAGCCCTCCGTGTTACATCCACCTGACAAAAAGGAACATACCCTTAATGGCTATCTTACATTTCTTAGTCATTTACTAATGTACTAGCACCTTAACACTTACTAAAAATAATCCTCACATACCGTGCTCATTCATAGGATCAATCAATAACTAGAAGCAGGATTTAGCATTTACTTTCACAAAGGAAAATTGGGCTTTGATTCAGGAACAGCATAAAATTAGCAGGAAAAACAAGGTGTCCTCTGAAGCTCACACACACGCATCTGCACTTTTATTAGAAATACTTTAACAGCTTCTGAGACTGAAGAATCGCTTCTGTGCTTTGCTCTACATTCCCTTTATATCCTTCAAGCAGTGAGAAGGGAATGAGGGATATTTGGGCAGACACGAAGCCAGCTCCATCAGCGCCCTCCCCGACACCCTTGTGCAGGGGCCTGCTGGAACAAGCAGGCTGGAGGAAGCGTGGCCAGAGCCTGCTGTTCTCTGGCTACATGCAGCCAACAGACAGCTCTTTGGGGAGCCTGGTGCCTGCTGAAACAGCTCCCAGGCTGTCCTAACATGTAATTGTGGCTAGTTTGAAAATCAGGGAGTGGTTGAGAACCAGCTTTTACTGTACTGCCCCCATCTCTCTCTCTCACTCGCTCAGATATTAAGTATAATTTCCTACGTGGGCACTACCTATTTGTGGAAGGAAATTTTACAATGGCACTGACCAGGACAGCTGAGAAGCAGGTGGCCAAACCCGTGAGGTTCACAGCAGATAAGGATTTCCTGGAGCTGCTTGGAGGGCCGTGACCTCCTCAGCTCCATTTGTTCCACGTTACGCAAGTTGCAGCGGCACTGAAGGGTGAGACAGGCAGCTGAGAAAATGAGGAGAGAGTTTTAAATTAGGTTCTATTCATACATTGTAAATAGGTGCTATGACATTTAACTTTCTATCTATGTCACACATAATATGCATAAACAAGGGAAAGTGTGGGAGCTTTCCTTGGTTAAGGTAATATATATATGTAGAGCAGCATTTATATGCAAGCAAACCTATCTTCTTAATCACTCAGAACAAACCTACAGGAAAATAACTTTTGGGGTGAGTCACAAAAAAAAGCAAGGTCATTCAAAGTTAATGTCTTCAGAGTTAACTTCAACTCTGTGAGACACTGCTCAGACAAATCCTTTCAGGGTGCAGCAATTATTCTCTTCTACATATGAGAAAAAGTACACACATCCAACAAAAAGTTGCTTTGTTGAAAATTCATAATACTTAATGCACACAAGTTAATTCGCTGCATGTTCCAAGAGGCTCTGTAGTGTAAAAGTCACACAACTACTTCTGACCAAAGGTCTAGTTAAGCCAGCAGCCTGTGACCGTGACGGTACCTCTGGCCTAAGGAAAAAGGACAAGGTAGCAGCATGTCCAGGGCAATTTTTCTTCTAATATACTCTCCTAATTTTTGGCAATTATCTGCGTAGACACTTCTGACCTGGAGTTGATCTCCCCAGTGAGCCAGTCCTAGCCTCCAAGCCCTCTCTGCTTCTGCCTTACGTGACAACTGGCCTCTGCTGGGTCCTCACCCCACCCAGGACATCAAGCAGAGCTACTCTGAAGATGAACTGAAGGCATATAGTTATATTGCCTCTGTGATCTCCACATTATTTGTTTTACAGACTGGAAGAGACGTTTGCCACCTGAACACGGTCCTGGGCACCCTCTCTACGTATCTCTGCTTGAAAAGTGTTTTGGACCAGATGACCCCCAGAGGTCCCTTTCAACCTCAGCCATTTTGTGGTGCTTGATGACAGTGACAGGAGATTAGAGAAGAGAAAGGGCAGGCAACAACTCTCCTAGGAAACTGGAGTTTACCCCTCTCTGTCACAGCATTCCCTTGTGATACGGGACAACTTCAAGCAAAACTGTGCGTGTTTTTTGTGAGTGCCTCCCCCTGTGGAGGCCTGGTTGCTCCCCTGGGGTAGGTCTGCAGCCGGGCACACAGCTGCACGGGAAGCTGCTGAGAGCTCTGCTCCAGTAAAGCGGGACGTCCTGGTGCTTGGGGTCCCTACAAACCTCCTTAAAGAACCACAGGTCTAGCACAGGTTTGAAAATGGCCAGGGTCCAAATCCTCTATGGTGTTTAGAGACCCAAGTCCCACTGAAATCAATCTGTAGGAACCTACAGGCTGTTAAAAACCTTCATATTTCAGCTTGCTGTCTCTGGAGGTCTAGCCCCATTTGTCACCACAGTCTAATAACGTTGCTGGCTGAGTACCCCCTGATGTCTGTAGAGCACTCAGAGGCAACAGATTACTACCATATGCAAGCCAGCAGAGAGACGGACAATTGTTTCATCAGAAGATTGGAAAGTGTACCATAAATAAGATAAGAGGCCCAGACATTGAATAGGGAGGACAGGACAAAATACTAGCTCAGTACCCACTGAGGAAACAAGGAACACACTGTGCGTGAGATGGGAGACATTTGGAAAAATAAAATGTGCCCATGAGAGTAAAAACAGTGTGCTAAGGAACATACACAAGGAGTACTGAGGCTCTACGGGCACTTTTAATCCTGTTTTCCCTTGGTCATTGGAGGCTTGACTTTGAAATCTTAAAATACCTAGGATGGTAACTCTCAGGAGCCAGACTCAATGATCCTTGGAGGTCCTTTCCAAGTCGGGATATTCTACAATTCTTCACATGGTTTGCGTGTGCTCAGTAAGGGACAGGAGGTGGCAGTCAATGTAGTACAGAGAAGAGGTGCAGGCAGGGACACAGAGGCCTCCTGAGGCTGAGCCCTCAGTCGAACCAGAATCACTTGGATAAAGCCTGATCTAATCTTTAGAAACGTGTTAACAGCCTCAAATTAATATGCTTCCAATTAACCCGGCGATAAAACTGTCTACTAGAATAGACATCCACTCGGCCGCGCAGATATCCTGACAGCACGGAGTGGGGGATTTTCAACACCCAGCTCTGTGAGGAGCCAGCACCTGCAAACGCTCAGCGCTGCCGAGACTTTGCATACCAATAGCTGCTGCCAGGCTGGCCCTAGAGAGGCTGCACGCACGCAAACACCGGCCTGCTCCACGTCTTGCAACCTGAAGTTTCTTACTTAAAAAAGAAAAGTCATTCCAAATAAGATCCAGGTCCTCAGTTTTAGGGAAACTGATCCCTGTAAAACATTTCCCCTACTCCGGTTGCAGGAGTGATGGGCGTCTGTGTAAATAAAATGGTGCAAAAAGCTCCAGTAAAATAGCTGCACACAAAAAAAGAAAGGCATGGGCCAGGCCCCAAAGTCCCAAGCCCAGAGGCTCGCTATAGGTAACACGAAAACTTGAGCTCCCAGCCACAAGCATTTCGTTTGAGATTCTTTTCCTATGCCCATATATGACTGTCTGTCCCTTCTGAATTCCTTGCTGTGTCTACACCCTTTTCTTTGCCAGGGCACATCTGTTAAAGTCTTCATTTTGGCTTTTGAAGTGGGCATTTTGTATCCAGCTGAACTTTAAAAAAAGATCCTGAGCAAAGGCTTTTAACAAGTCAATATATTTATATTATTTTTATGAATAGGCCCCTGTTTTCACATGTTCCACTTGCAATGGCCTCTTGTCCACCACTGCCGGCATGTCGAATCCTCTAAGGGCAGAATGCACTTTCTGGAGGAATACATTTCTACTTGCTGCACACAAGAGGAATCCTCAAGGAACATTTTAATTAAAAATATTTTTTTATATACATATTTTTTTCCAGGAGGTGAACACCACTACTGTGCTGGAGACTTTGGTAGCGCAGGCCACCCAAAGCAGCGTGCTGGAACTGAGCTTCCACGCTGCAGGAAGATCCCCAACCAGCTTCAAACTGCACAGCTCAGCCACCATCTGCCTGCTGCAGCCTTTGTGCTGAACCTGGGCAGGGCTTGAGGCTGCTGGTGACATACGCACGAACACCAGAGGACAAATGCCTTGGATCTCAGCCCTGCCTCACCAAAGTCAAGTGGGAGTTCACTTATTCCAATTACCATAGAGCTCAGCCAGTGGTTTTTGTGTGGTGGCTCCTCTACATTAAAACCAGCAGTTAAAGGCTACTTACTTTTTCATTTTTGAGGTTTACTTAATTAAGAAGCGCCATTGCCTTTTTATTTTATTTTTTTTAAATTCTTTCGACCTGAAATGCAGTTGAGGCCCCACAGGAGACCATCATTCCCAACGGAATCAAGAATCCTCTTTCAGGGAGCAGCAGAAAGGAATGGCGTAGAATTATTTGCCCATGAATAATATGCTAATATTTATACATTGCTTACTTAGATAAGAAAAACAACTTGCAGATTTACAGGAGAAGCTTTGTATAGCCATGCTTTGTGGAACAACATCTCAAGCTCCATGTAGAATCTCAAGTGTTGATTTTACCTCCTGACAAACTTAACGTGTAACCAGAGAAAGTGCATTCTTCAGGATCAAATAAATAAAAATCAGACCACTGCATCTGCCTGCTCTTGTCTTCTGCTGGGGATCTCACTAGGCTTTAGAGAGCACAGACATATTAGTGTGGTGGTCCTCAGACACAGCTGAGCTGGAACAAGCCTGCAAGCTGTGCATATAAAAAAACCTTTGGGTTTAGTTTTCTTTGGTCTTCTGGTTGCTCCCTATTGCAAAAAAATGTAGCTTTGCCTTTTCATAACATTTTCATAAAGCTCAAGCCCTGCTTTGGTTATATGAATCACACAGAAGGAGAAGAGAATCACGCTCCTGCTCTGTGTGTGTGAGGAGGGATGTTTACTCCTTGTTTATTTGTTCTGGGAGAAATAAAGTGCTTTGTGTGAGGGCCCTTTGCTGGTGAGGCTGAAATGCTCTCAGGGCTCTGCTAAAGCATTGCCAAGTCTGTCAGGAGCAGGGA
This sequence comes from Netta rufina, assembly GCF_964035555.1. Classification (NCBI taxonomy): domain Eukaryota; kingdom Metazoa; phylum Chordata; class Aves; order Anseriformes; family Anatidae; genus Netta; species Netta rufina. The sequence goes on along the minus strand of NC_140134.1, from coordinate 20,893,218 downwards.
AAGCAATCTGGGCAGACTGCCCTAAATTAAAGCTAAACCAAATCAGTTTAAGTATACAGCATAATACTTCATATGGATGCTAAAGGCAGAATTACCAACTCAAGCATTCAAAACTCCCAAGTCAAGACCCCACCATATCATGAAGTAAGCTTAAAATTGCAGCAATTAAATTTAAATAATAATGCTGTCTCCTTTTTCCTGCTTTCCATTTTCATCCATCTCAAAGGGTTCATGTTTCTTACCTTTTTTCATCTCCCATGAGAGACAAAACAAAAGGAGGGCTGATCTTCTGATGCAATTATATGTTTCCAGAAGCTAAGGGCAATAAGTAGCATCACCTGTGTGAGGCCTGCAATAAACTCAGGAGGGGTGGGAACACTGCAGAGGAAGCCACAGCCATAGAACAAATGCAATTAATTAGAAGTTTACCTGAGATACTAAGCAAATTAAAGAAACCTCAAATGCTACTTTATCATAACACTACACTATCTATTCTTTCTTTTTGGATGAGCTTACCAGCAAAAGTTGGATCTGTATCAAGATTTCAAAGCCCAAAGCTGCCTATATAAGGCTGCTTGTTGGTTTTGATACAAGGTTTTAGGATATGTTTTTTTAAAAGAAGATGCCACATCACCATGTATATGGCTTTTTATAATGTATAAGAGAGCAATTTTTTCAATATTGACAGTCTTTTTCCCCAGTGGAGCTGGGAGTAGAACTGAAAATCACATGCTTCAGCACTCAGAGAGTTCCTGTGAAGATAATGGAAGTTAATGAAAGTTAACACAGCCTTGACAGAGATTTTTAAAGGCGTATGATTTTGATGAACTTACTATATTTTTGCCTTTAGAAATCTCTTCCATAGCTTAACTCAAACATCTCATCATGAAAATTCTGTCCTCTCCTTACCTGTCAACACTTATGCCTCTTAAAGATATACTCGTGTCCCTTACAGCTATACCTATTTTAAAGTCAGTGAAACAAGTGCTTTGGGTATTGGAGGGAAGAATGAAAAGTAAGGAAGCTGGGGATAATTTCAGTTACCTAACATTTATTTCACTTAGTCACGCGGAACTGGATCAGTGCAGCTGATACGGAACGATGATTAAACTAAACCCTGAATATATATTCTCATGTGATCAGCCTCATTATTTCTGCTATCAAGGTTGATCTGACAAGTAACTTTTATTTAGAATCAACCATACTTCTTTTTCCCGCCTACCCCAAAGGCACCAGAGTTGTTTGCAGCTCCCTGCGTAGAGAAAGTCAAATGAAATTTACGCCTACAGTGCAAAGAAAGAGCTGGATAAAAGAGAATTGGCTTCTTTATTTTTGGGGGGAGCTGATCCAAAACCCAATACAGGCAAGAATTCGGGCTTTGTAAAGAGTTTGAAGACCCCTGGGCTAAAAAAGACAGAGTGCGTAGCTCAGTTATTAAAAGCCCGTTGATTCCTCAGCTTCTCATATAAATTTCTCATTTTCACATAGAAAAGTGCATATATACCTCAGTACCATTTATAATACTGCATAAATTGTATTTGTTATGGCCTAAACCCAGAATGCTTAAACTTTAGCCAAGTAGACAAACTACAGAAAGCGTGAGTATCTTTACAAAAAGAAAGCATAGCAAATATTAGTAGCAATCACTTTGGGTGGAAATTTCACTGTTCCGTATATTTAAAGAACATTAAATGCAGTTACATTAAGCATATGCTTAGAAAATGGGCCCATATCTGTGCTCTGCTCTATAGGGGCTGTCTTCTTGGCTGACCTTCCTGCTAGTGAAGCTGATTCAGTAAATGGGAAACAGTTCACTCGTCTCCTGTACCATCACTCTTCCTGACCAGATGGGGTAATGACAAATCAAGGGTACAGAGGTTCACAGAACCAGCCATTTCCAAAGACATGCACTATTCCTGAAAGAAAGGAGGGCATACTAGAAAATAAATTTGAAATTAAAGAGTACAAAGAGGTATAGTTTATCAGAACTATATATTAGTTCTGAATTTTCCTCAAAAATTATTGAGTTGTAACCTGAGGATTTCTTGGGTCTGGAGCCTGACACTGTGTGGAACACAAGGTTTTATGCAGCCAGGTGTCGACAGTTCCCACTGGCTATAAAATGGGAGCTGGGGAGCAAGGAGGAGGTGGCTGTATGGGTGCTGCAAGCAAGGAAGAAGGCCCAGTATCAGTGTCATTTCTTCACCGTTTGCTTTTGCTTTCGTGGGAGAGGAATCCTAAAAAGGGCCATTGCTACTGGGGTTATGAGACCTCTGGAAGACAGGATGAACACAAAGCTGCTGCACTGCAAAGTGGGATTTGAATGCATTTAGTTGAGCTGAGAATTTGGCCTTTGCTCTGCGTTTTGCTTTGCATTTGCATGGTATGCAGTAGGTTGAGAGACTGTGGTACATAGCAATTTGTTTTGATATTCCAGGCCCTTTATTTTATGGAATACTGGCTTCATATTCTAAAATACCTCTGAGACAAGAATGAAAACCAAGCAAGTTGCAAAATAATTCTCTGATCAGCCACTCAAAGCCCCACAAGATTTATTATTCTGACAGCAAATCTCCCCATGATGCATGCAAACCCAATTCCCACTTTTGCACTGTCATGTCATAACTTGCATCCATCGTGCTCCCACAGCCTGCTCCAGGCCTGTGCTGATGGTGCTACCTGAGGTACATGAAACAATGCTCTTTATTCTGCTGTTTGAACACGGAGAGGCCTCAAGTAAGGGGAGAAATTCGAAGGCAGCCACCCAGATGTTGCTGCTGCGATGTGGGAGACAGAGCCTTTTGTCTCTGCTGTCACTAAAGCTAGAGAACAATTTATCTTATTTGTGCGTGGAACAACATTATGTGTCTTTCCATTGTGTGCGAACATTTCTCTTGCTTAAAATGTTACGCTTAATGGAGCAGTTAGTCCTTAAAGCTGCAATGTTTTGTTTTTCTTCAATGTAATTAAATCTGGAAGACACCAAGTCAACAGTTTGCCAGTATATAGGATTAGACTTCCTGTTGCTACTTGTATAACTCGATAGATTATGTGCAGTGCTTTGCACAAATACAGTAAGACCTAAATACCTTACCATCTATTCATCTATATCAGATATAACTCCCTTCTCAGCCCAAATAATTAATATATGTTGCCTGAGTCATTAATGCACCAGAGCTGATGAGCACTGGGCAGTTTAGAGATAAACTTAAGGAACAGAAAGCTGACAGCCAGCTGTCTCATTGCCATCCACCCATTCTACCCACCTCAATAAATGACTAAATAAAAGAAGACAATTGTTCAAATTACAATGGAGCGAGGACAAAGGCATAAAGCTGATTGAGGGAGAAGTGAAATGGCATCGTGAGGAGCCTAGTAAACTTAAACTCTGAAAAGGAAGAAGGGCAGGGCTGAGATGCAGCTGAGCTACGTGACATGTCGGAGGTGAGCAGAAAGAAGAGGACAAGGGAAGGTCGTGCACGGCTGGCAGGGATGCATGGGGAGGGCTGAGCAATAATACTCCCCCCAACCAAGCATGACACAAGCCTTGGGAAGGAATGGAGGAGAAGGTTGCTGTGGCAAAGGAGAAGACCAAAGTCAACAGGGTGACCTGGTGGAGCAAGGCAGGAGAAGCTTCTCAGGGAAGAAATAACAAAACTGTGTAGATAGAGAAGGACGTGGAAAAGAGATGCTGAATGAAGAGGTCCTGAGTTTTTTTCCAGGACTAGCATGTATAAGGGATTTTCACTGGACTGGGGGAAAGAGGATGACAGTCTGAGTTGGACTGATAGGGAGCTGGAAAATAAGAGTTCAACGACACAGCCAGACCAGCCTTTATGTCCTTGTACATAAACTGAAAGGTGGATGGCAGAGCTGCAAAGAAGAGGCCATGGAAAGGCAAAGGTGAAGCTGAGGAGGGGCTGGATTCCTTTGTCTTTAAGAGATTTTACAGCCAATGCGATGTTAATTTAGAGTAGTGCCAAAGACAATATAAATTGCAGAGCAAATCAGATCTTTAGTGGTCGAGGATGTAGAGAAACAGTCGATTGTATATTTAACAGGAAGTCAAGGAGATCAAAGAGTTTTCAAAATGGTTTTGTTTTTAAATGATACCCTGGCTTTATTTTGTTTATATTGAGCTGGGGGCCTCTCTGAAGAGGATAAAAGGAGAACAGAAATGTGTAACAAAGACATTTCCCCTCTCCTTAATAATCAAAGAACTTGACATCCCTGTCAAGCAATAGCACCATTATATGTACGCTTGCAAGAAAGGAAGCTATTTTATCCTTGGAAGGAAAGAGAGATGTTATCTTCTAGAAAAAGAGGTAAAGTTCTGCAGAAATTCAGTGCTGTTAATAGACTGTTATGACAGTGTGCAATTTCATTTCCAGTGAACAATGCATGTCAAAGGCCTGACTGCTGCAGCAGCTAACACAGATAAAAGAGAAAACAAGTGCTGCAGAACCTACACTCTCAGGTAACATATACTGCCAAACATTCTTTTCATGTTAAGAGTTAAATTGGATTTTTACCTTTAGCTGTTTTCAGCTCAGTGTGAAGGGATGGTTTTGCATTAATTCAAGTGGTGAAGTCTAGCCTGTAATGAATTAAGGTAGAATAATAACTTTAGACTTTGAAGACATCTCTGAGAGGTCTTCTGTAAAGGGAACATCTCATAAGTCTTCTGGAGCAGGATAGGCCCAAAGTTTGCAAATAAATTAAGTGTATGCTTTAAGCTGCATTTGTTCATCAAAACACTGAAATATATTCTTATTTCTTCCCTGAATTAGAATGGATTCGAGTGAATGCTTCAACATATATTTGTTTTGCTGGGCTTTGAACTTAATGTGCAGCCAATGCTGTGCTTCAGTTTCATACTCTTAGTATATGGGCAGCCTTATGAAACTAAAATCTTAACTTCCAGTTAAAACAGGATATTAAAAATTACAAATTGGAGGATACAAGAGGAAGAAGGGGTTCTCCATGGGAGGTACGTATGCCCTTCCCGAATCAGAATGAGGAACAAACAAGCGGCTGTTTCCCATTTCTGCAGCCACGGCTGATAGCATCGGAGCTGTAGCAGCTCCTGCCAGTTACTACAGTTAAGGTGGTGCCAGCCTTTGCAAGAGAAGCCCTATAGACACCATCTAACAACTTGGCCATAAACACTTGTTTCACACTGAGACTTGGCACCAGAAGTATCAGTCCTTCGGCAGTTCTGAAAACATTTTCCTCCAGCTCAGTCCTGAGAATTCCACAAGTGTTTTAAAGCAGAATATCTACGATTTATAAAGTTTCCTTTTGGGCCTTCCTGTTGCTTCAAAACAACTTCGTATCTCTGAGTGAACTGAGACACCCTCTTGCTCATCAGAGCAAGGGAAAGCTCCACTTCTTAACCTCCTCAGCGTAAAGAGCATGACACATTAATTGTTTACTGTATGAATTATGCTGACAGGTATCTTTAAATATGTGCACGTCTGTATTTCCTCTTCTGATATATCCTGCATGTGAGGCCCTCCAAGTGATCCGTAAGCCCCGTGTGCTCTCTCAGTGTCATTTTCACCATCACAGCCCCAGCTTTTCATCTCCCTGCTCAGCCTACCAGCTAAGACCTGCATTTCCACCAACACACACAGTTTGTTCTTTTTTTCTGCTTTACTGCTCATGGATAACTTTCCATTGAACACAACTACTTCAGGGATGCGGGAGGCACCTACCCCTTGACGTCTCCTCCTGCTGGCAGGGCTCTTTGTCCCCAAGCCAAGTGACATTGCCGTGTGGCCACATTGCTGCTGAGGGCAGTGACTGTAGCAGGACAAGGAAATCACGCTGCAGGGCTCATCTCCTTGCCACGGAGAGGGCCTGGGTGGGGAGCAACTTGGCTTACCCCTCCTTCCCCTGGCATGCGGTCCTCATGAGAGAGGAGAGAGGCTGTGAAACCCCATCTTCCCTTCTCTAGCCACAGCCGTGGTTGTGTTGATGACTTTTGGTTCCCTTTTTGGTATTTGCTCCCATTTCAGCTTCACTCTAGCTCGGAGAGAAAAAGCCCCGCTCCAGCTCCCCGCTCGCATCCCATGGTGGCACGAAGAAGTGATCCGAGGCGGCGACTCAGGCAGCCCCCTCTAGCCCACAGGCAGCTGGCCTTGTGGCCTCCACTGGGAATAGGCGAGGAACCTCCATGTCACCAACATTCACATGGGGCTCACAATGTTCTCCGTTTGACTGAGGTTGCCCTCTGCCCGTCCTTTTGATTTCAAACACCGGGGCCTCTTTGGTTTTGGGATTCCCCACGGCCTCTGACAGCTGCTGCTGTCACCTGGGGATCACCCCCTTCCTTTAGGGCCCTGGAGGCCAGGCCCAGGATGGTTCAGGCCCAGCCTCAGACACCGATGGCGTGTCCAGACCAGGAGGGAGGGCAGAGCACGGGGCAAGGAGCCAGCAGGAGAATTTCCCTGCTGCAGGAAAGAGACGGCTCCGTCCCGTGAGTCAGCGCCGCGCACCTGCAGGGCTGGGGCTGTGCCGAAGAGCGCCCGTCCCTGCTGAAAAGGGCGTTTGTTCGAGGCAAACGCTCAACAAATCTCTTATCTGCCCCGCAAATTGGGAAGTGGCAGCTCATTTAAACCATGCCGCACATGGGCCTGAGGGAGGGGATGTGAAATCAGGCAACAGTGGAAATCCCGCAGAAGCAGAGACGGTGAAAAGACAAAGCCACCCTCTGAATGTTGAACTTTTTTTTTTTTTCTTTCCTCTGAATAAAGGAAATTTATCTGCTCTCAACAGAGAGGGGAAGAAATTACATTGCCTGTGGTAATGCTGCCCTGAAGGAGGAACTAACCAGGTTTGCTGTGGTGTAACAGAGAGCAGAAAGCTGCTGAGGTGTGGAGGGATCGTGTGCTGCTCACGCTGGGTCTTGTGAAACAGCGTTCAGCACAGAAACATGCCTGGCACCCAGCCTCCAACCCAGGCTAACTTGGCCTAGCAAGGATGTCTTCAGCCTGACATCCCCTTGAAGATGTGCAGTATCCACTAATTCAGTAGCTGTTGATTTTATTTTAAGGAACAAAAAGGTAGATTGGGCTCATGTAGCTCCCTGTACAGGGAGAAGCGGCTCTGAGGCAGTGAGCCTTGCTGCCTGCCATTTTTTACCACCCCTTCTCCCTGCTCCCCCCAGCTGCCAGTGGCTACCAAAGGGGAGAATTTCCCAGGTCCTTACGCAGGCAATTTGGCAACTGTGCTTACACCCAGGGCTCCTTGAAAGCTGCATGTGTGCAGCCAGCCTGGTGCTTTTTGGAAGTGTTGGCCCTACCTGGACTTTCCAGACCTTCTGCTGCTGCTGGAAGATATTCAGCAGGGAGTCCCCACGGTTCCTTCCACCCCAATAACCAAGCCCTGGGGGATGCAGGCACGTTTTACAGGGACTTTGTGGTGTGTGGTGGCTGGGGACTGGGCAGGCTGAATGGGACAGGTTGTCACTGCAAGGGGACCTGTGTGAAAGCGACAAAGGGCGAATGAAGCCTGTGGTCTGGCTCGGGGTTTGCGCCAGGCAAAGGGAGATCGCAATTTGGTACGCTCCGTAGTTTATCACTTCTGAAACAACACCTTACTCTATCAGTTCCTCTCTTTGTTATCAGAGCAAAACTCACACTTTCCTAGCTGAAAGTTCAGTCTAAACATAAATGTCACTGAAAACCCAGTGAGATCTTTGGTTTTCTAGTTTCATTCTCCTGAGCTGCGGGGAAGATTATGCAACAGGAACAGTGGGGTGAATCATCTTCTGGCATTGCAGTAAATTAGGAAATGTTTGCTGCGATGTAGTATGGGTTTCTACTGTCTATTTGTGGTCTTTTTTTTTTTTTTTTTTTTTTTTTTTTTTTTTTTTTCCAGTGGATCTTAGTGTCTTCAAATTTCAAATTTCTGTCCTTGTCTGAGTTAGGAAAAGGCTTATCAGTAGCCGCTGTAATGCAGCTTTGGAGCTTTTGGATGAGCTGCTGTAAGGAAATGATGCTAAAGCAATGCTGAATTTCCTTGCTCAGCATTTTTTTTCTTTTTCTTTTTTTATTTATTTTTATTTTTTATTTTTTTCTGTGAATATTTCTTGCAATTGTTTGATTCACTTGCTTTGTTTGTCTCCTGTAACCCTTAACAATAAACTAACCCATTGGGTATCACAGCACTAAGGGGAGTAAAGGAGATTGTCCTCAAATGTTTTCTTCTTGCAGCACAGAGCTTGGCAAGATCACAGAGAGACCTCTAGGAGAGTCTGAGTACATCAGCGGAAGGATGAACTGAATGTAACAAACTCATGAGTCAGGCTCACCTCTCCTTCCTTTCAGATTCTTCTGTTTTGTGGGTTAAAAAAAATGTGTTGTCTTGAGGCATAAGAATTCACACTTTCAGTCTTCCCTTTCCACATGTAAGGATATAAATCATTTTTAGTAGGAAACTGAAAGGTTAAGAGAAATATCAATACCGTGAGATTCAATGTAAAACTGTGAAAACTCGAAATAGTCCAAGGGACATTACCAGACGCTTGGTTAAGATGTGTGATGCCACAGATACCCTCTGTGTAAAGATGTGAGCCTTAATTGCAACTTCATTTCTGCTTATTCCTTGTGCCACTCTATATTTTTAGATCAAAGGATTAGAAGATAGAAAGTCCTACAAACATATGAATATAGACCAGAAATAATACAAATGAACCCCCTTGTTGATAAAAAGTATGGTCCCGAGTTAGGGGACCAGTTCTGAGCTACACTATCTGTTATGCTTGATATAAACTTAAACTCCAGGCAAATAATAAGGGGCATGAGCTTATTAGCTTGTTCTGCATAGTACTTCATGTTCATTTTGTCCAAATAAGAAAATATGAACTTATTTTGCTGTGGAAATCAAATAAGGCATCAAAGCCCAATTTCCTAAAGAATATCTATCAGTTTGTTTGAAGCAGACATTTTTATGACTAGCTATGTTAACAAATCCAAACTAAGTATCCAATCTGTCAAGGAGAAAAATAAGTTTAGAACGAAAGTAAGTATTGCTCGTTAAACTTTAATGGCAAGGCATTTAAAAGAAGAAAGCCATCCATTATAATGTTGGTGGAATAGTGCGTTGTCAGATTCTCCGGAGAGGATTTTTGTCATGATGTTTAAATATATTATATTAAAGGATGGTTGTTACTCAGTTTTCTAAACAGAAGAATTTCTAGAGGAAAAGTTTATGAGCAGCATATATCCTCTCGTGAAAATTTCCTTAACAGCACAGCAATTAAAAACTGCTGGGCACCGATGCTCCCTGTCCCAAAGCACATACGTGGGGAAGGGTTGTACTGATGCTTATTTCATGCCAGCTTTATGCCCGACTGTATGAGAGGCAACAGAACAGCCAGTGCAAAGCTGGGCTAAAAAGCATGTATTAATATCCAGAGGAGAGCACAGAATAGCCTTGAATGGATTATTCCACCTTTGGGAACCTGCAGGATCAAGAACATCTGTGATTAGTATCTGCTACTAGTAAGAGAGCCATTGCTTTGAGTGCTGGTAATGAATTTAGACTCGTGTTGATAAATCCAGACACTGCTCACCTGCTTATCACATCTGAATTTTGTGTCCTGCTTGATCTCTGGTTAATGTAAGCTCACGCTGCCAAAGCGCATCGCCAGCAGTCTGTTAAGCAGTAAGTAGGTCACTATGAGGCCTCTAAGGAAGACTCAGCCCTGCCTCTTCCTGGTGCCTGGGACTGCTTTCAGAAAGGGTCTCCTGAATAAGCCAGATAGAGGGTGCTTGAATGGAATTCTTCCCCCTTCATATAGCTCCACTGACCGGATAGAAATTTTAGATAGATGCACTCTCATCCCTGACTTTATTTGCCTTTTGCAAGACAGAACTTGTTCTGCATTTCCTTTACTAACCCCTAGCTCAGTGCTCACATCACATGGCTCCCTGACTCAAATCAGTCTTGCACGTGCAAAAGAAGTGCTTTCCCTTTTAAAGCCAATTTATTTTTAAATGATACACGTGAGTGATTGTCTTTATTTTTTTTTTATAAAGTACTTCTCTTCCCAGAAGAAAGGAAAAGAAAGAGCCAGAAAGGCTTGGTCGAGCTTTCTCTCTGTTAATCTCAGCACAGCCACCGCACAGTCTGGTGGTGCCCCTGCTGATGGATGCAGCCCTATCTCCAGCCATCTCTGCCTGGCAGCGCGAGAGCGTGCAAACTCTTTGAACCAAAGATTGCCACCTCTGCAATCTTTAATGATTTAATGCCTTTAATATCACTGTCTCGTCTCACTTTCTTTAGTTGCAAAACACTATGAGCTCACTGCACCCGTCTTGAGTAAAACACGGCTATTACAGCAGATACTGCAGCTCTGCCTCGATGCTAAGGCTTGCTGAAATCTTTGCCAAACTTTCCTCACTTGGTTTGTTTTCATGCCAAAGGCCTTGCCATGGTCCACTTTGCCATGAGGTTTTGTTCGCTCTTTCGATTTAAATTAAATCAACTGACAAATTTCAGCCACTTCTGAAGGGAGGGCAGACTGAAATAGGTTATTTTACCTCTTTTACAGTAGCTCCTTGGCCTTTCTTCTGCAGCAATCCTGGAGGATAAAAGTGAGGGCAATGAAACTGGGAACAGCCACGTTAGGGGATGGGGCAAGAGATACATGCAGAAGGAAAGTGGGGAGAGAGACTAGAAATGGAAAGGAGTAGGAGTTGTGGAAGGAACCAGAGAAGACACAGACCTGTTGATCTGTCTGTGACCCCACCAACCCATTTATTACGAATTACAGAGCCACGTCCTGGGTTTCCGCTCAGTTTCAATCAGCACACAGGCAAGACCCTGCCTGGGGGTTAGTTAGGACTGAAAGGTGATGGAGGCTGTGGCCGGATGGGCCCCTGCTCCATTTCTTGCAGAAGGTGGGAAGCATATGGTGAATTAAGGAGGAAATTAGAGAAAGAACCAGTTAATGCAGCTGAAAACTGACCTGGAAAAGTGCATGTACAATCCTTGTCTCTTCAACAGAACTGTTGGGCAGTTTTAGGGAAGACACTTTACAATATTCCCAGATGGCCACTAAATTTACATCCTTTATTTGCCCATTTCCTGACTCCCAGCTGGATCTGAGGTCAGCCAGGCTTCGAGGGGCTGCAGCGCTACAGGGAACTACAATCTCAGACACATCGTGTCCCAAACCAGAATTGGTGAGTGCTTTTGAACTTGATTTCTCTCTGCCTCACATGTCATCTATAAACCAAGAATAATACCACCCCCACATCTCACAGGGGAACGGTGAAAAATAAATTATTGCCATTAAAATAATGCTTGTCATCAGTGCCCTATGAGAGCTCGTAAGGAAATGAATAATTCTGTCTTCATAAGAGGATTTGAATAATGTGCAGTAAATAAGGCATGGGGCCACACGTTGCACAACCAGGAAGAACAAGAGATTGAATAATGGTTCACTAAGCAAGTTTGTACATGGAAAGAGACAGGACTCCTACCAGGAAAATCTTGCAGTCATAGGGTAGAAGATAACATCGTAATACAAGGGCACGTTATGTTCAAATACACTCAGTGAGCATCCCTTCTTAGTGGCACTACCTACCTTGTGAGCACTTGATTTCATCACCATTTGAGTACTTGATTTTGATAAAATTAGTCTTCCTGTGAAAAAGAAGCACAGTTCAAGTCAGAGATAAGCTGGATACCTTGTGTGCAACAAAAAGAGTAGGGGTCACTTTGAGGTGGAAAAGATTTCTTGCTTTTCAGTCTCTGCCCACCACTGGTTCCCTGCCCACACCTCTTCGAACAATTGTCTAGAGAGTTTCCTGTTCTCAGAGCTACCACAAACCTGGGCAGAAGCTGCTGTGTTTGTCTGCACTCGTGTCCCCATTCCTGGGACGCCAGCAGGGAGCCCCACGGAGCTTTGGGGAAGGCTCTCTTTGGGGAAGGAGCTTTGGGAACAGCTCTCCAGCAACCTGCTAAACACCATTCACTGAGCCCTTCCATCACAGCCCCCCAGCTGTGGCTCGAGCTTTGCAGCATGGTGCTGGGGTTTGCCTCTGGCCATGGTCGTGTATGCTGGGGACAGTGGGTTGGCTGCATCTGGCATGAGATGAGTAGCAGCCGTGCATGAATGGTGGGAATGTCAATCTGCACTCAGAATCACCCTAGGATGGCCTTTTGGATGCAGCTTCTCAATCAGCAAAGCAGTGACACTGGCTGGAGGTCACTAGCAGCCCATTTGTTTTCTTCTGCTAGAGATTGGAGCAGCTCTGTTCCCCCTCCATCCACAACAGCCCAGGTCATGCACATGGAAAATGGCAGAACTCCCACCTGCTGCAGTGGGAGCAGTTCTGGAGCACTAGCTTTCTTTTCAGCTGGGTTGTACAGACATTTTTAAAAATATTTTTTCTTCTGTGAGGCTTCCCAAAAGAATCATAGAATCATTTAGATTGGAAAAGGCCTTCAGGATCAAGTCCAACCATCAATCTGACCTACCAAGTCCCATCACACTAAACTAGGTCCCTTAGTGACACAACTATGTCCCTCTGCACCACGTTGACACTAAAAGAAAGCATCAGGGATGTACAGTATTATGCATCTGTCCATGAGTAGACTGCTTATGGATGTGCAAAGAGTCTCCTGCTGTTTCCCTCTGTAAGGTCCTGCTCTTTGCCTTTGAAGCATGGGGCGATGCTTCTTTTTGAGCACCGCTTGCTGCAGTTCTAAGTGCCTCCATCATTTCAAATGGATTTCAAAGTCACCTGCCAGACCTGGACTTCTGGTACTGCTCAGTCAAATAAAATAAAAGGATGAAAACTGTTGTAAACCTAAACAGCTATGTGTCACATGTCTGGCATAACAGGGGCTGTCTTTGCTTCCTGGGGAATGTATTTTCCTGCTCCTCTGTCTCTGAACATTTATGCAGCAACTCCCAGACACTTGGCTGTAAAGAGCTGACTGTAGAAATAAATGATTTACGAAATAAGTGACCTTAATCTGGGAGACCCACCAGCCTTGGGTCTATCTCGAGTTTCCCTTCTGTGGCTGCTGCAGTAATCTCCAGCTTACGAAGCTGAAGGCTGCGGGAACCAGGGAGACGAGCGATCCTTGTGCATGGCCTCTGCACAGCTGCACACTTAGCTTTTCTCTCCCGGGTCAGTCTTCAAAAGAACTTTGTCAAGGCTGATAAACTTAAAATTAGCCTCAGCAGCTCCAAGAGCAGCGTGAGCATATCTCCCTGTCTCTCCTCTGTCTCATGGCTGTGTCTTTATTCGGCCGGTGGTGGCTGGAAACCAGACTTCTTGCATATTTACGTGTTGTGTGGACAGACGTGCGGGAGGAGAGTGAAATAAATGTCTCGGTTTGTGCTGTCCTCAAGTCCACGTTTCCACCAACTCCACCAGGTGTTGGGTTGGGCCCCAGATGGGAACCAGGGTAGTGGGAGACAGTCTTATTAGCACAGGAGCGCTGTTATACGTACAGTGCATGCCAGTAAATGAGAATTTCCTGTCCTCTGCAGCTCTCTGTGTGTCTCCTCTGCCGGCAAATCCCGCGGGGAAGGGAGTGTCTCCGATGCCGTGTTTGTTTAGTGCCTAGTACAATGAGGCTGTCTTCCAGTTGGGGCCACTTGATGCGACCACAATACAAATAATAATGATTCTAATAATAAAATGCAGACTTCAATGGGATGTGGGTCAAGCTACTCAGAAGCGTTGGCCTTTCTTGCTGACTTGCTTCCTCCCACTTCCTCGCTTCCTCCTCCGGTAGAAGAGCACTTCTACATCATCAATTCCCAAAGGTGGTTGTCCTCACTGTTGTTTGGCTCTGCAGGAAGCACCATTGCTTAAGACACTTGGCCTTCATCTTATTTTTTCCACTGACGTGTCGCAGAATTTCTCTTTCCACACCCTTGACTCCCCGGGAACATCTGCCTGCTCGGATCCTCCTCCCGAGCACACCGTGCGTGGACGTGGCATCTGTGGCTTGCTCCAACCCTGAAGGCAGGGGAGAAGAGGAGATGCCATGAACAGAACAAGCTGGTGGGGGCTCAGCAGGGCTTGCACCACCTCCTGCTGCACGGTGGGCTTCTCGGCAGCCCCGCCATGGGAGCAGCGGGTGAACAAGCAGCTTCTTCCCACAGCACTTTGTGGATGTGGTGGCAAACCAGTTTAACTTTGCGACCAGGGCTGGTTTCAATTTTGCTTTTCACAGAGCGCTTCATTGACAAAAAGGGCCCTCGGCTAAAACAGTCCTTTGTTTTGGTTGGAATTTTCCAAGTTTTCCGACAAAACTGCACACGAGGGTTTTGATTTTCTGTCACTTAATCGGCTCCTCTATTGGAAAAACAGAATCTGAGAGAATATATTGAGACCTAAATAAATGCGTCTTCCTGTGAAATCTCAGTAGGAAGATGCAATAATTAAAGAAAAAAAAAATGTGAAAATTTTGAACCAAACAGCCATTTCTGCAGAGAATATATATAGAGTTTTCCAACCAGCTTTACCAGTGACCTGTAATTAAAGAGGAGTCCAAGCCACAAAGTTCAGAACCAGACTTTCCCAGAATTTATGGGTGTCCCTGTCTGGGTTTGGTTCAGCCCAGTGTGAGCCATGCCAAATTCCGAGCCGAGATCCAGCTCCCACCTCATCCCGAGGAGATGGTTTGGGGGCACCTCTTCGTAGCAAGCACCAGCCCAGGGGCCAGTGGGCTGAGCATCCCACTCTGGCTCACTTCCACCCTGTCCGAGCCCTGGGTACGGAAATCGGGACAGGCAGAGGTGTTTGTACAGCTCTTACGCTGGGAGAGCTCTTGCTAGAACACGATTGCTGAATCACAATGGCAAATCACTATGGCAAATCACAATGCTTTGGAAATTAAAGCCAGTTGGGGCAATAAAAAAAAAAAAAAAATAAAGAAAATACAAAATGTAAGGAGAGAAAGCAAAAAGAAGGAAATTGCACAGATTTTATTCAAGAAACGGCAGCAGTTGCTTGCAAGCCACGGGCTGCCAGAAACCCAAAGGGATTCCTCATTCTCCCCTGAATGGCAGTAGGAGAGGTAATTAGCACAGCCAGGCTGTGTCCAGGGGTCTGGAGAGGGGTCTCAGGTCTCCTTGCACTTGGTGCAGTGAAGAAACAACTCGTTACACCCTCAAGCTATGTATTTCTCTGCTAGATGCTATGGGGCAGTTTTTCCAGCAAGCGCCGCATCTTGGATGCTGACCTCCTTAGAAAATCTGGCCCCACCAGTCAGTGCCAAGTTCCTGAAACACTGGCCCTGGGCGATTTTGAAAACACAGCCACACCTGTCCTCATTTCGCATCGCTATCGACTTCAGAAAATCTTTAGATTGGCGCGATTTCAGCATTGTTTTTAATTCCCTCTGCCAGGTGTTGTTTGTGGAAACATGCTGTCCTTGCCACAGTGCATTATGTCTTAGAACAACTTCATCTCATGTTTTGGACCCAAACCAACGTGCTATTCCTAAAGGCTAATAAAAATGCTTATTCTATTTTATTGTTGTGAATGTGCTGGGGTGGTTTGAAAGGGATCCCAGGGTCTGATGAAAGCAGGTTACCTGTCTTGCTCCTTGTTGAGACTGGCCAGGGCAGGCTGCCAGCAACAGCTGTTTCTTAATTGCACAGACACTTATCTTGTTCTGACACCACATGCAAACATTAATGTTTTTCTGCAAATATGAATTTGGAGATTGACTCTGTGGGCTTTCAAAAGCCAGAGGTATTCTTCAGTGCATCAGAAGAGGTGGATGGAAGGGCAAAGTCTCAGGGACACATCGGACAACATCATCCACATCCAAAAGACCTCAAAATATTGGGAAGAAGATTGGCCAACACGGTGTGGTGACCCTGGGCTCAGAACCCACCTGGGGACATAACATTTTTTCAGTGCACGGTGCACACATGCTTGTCACAAGCATGCAGTCAAATCACGGGTGGAAAAACCACTGCACGGCTGCGCTGGAGCTGCCCTGTCCATCGGTATGGCCGTGCTGCCTGTGCACGGTGAATGTTGGTGATTCACTGCTTTTAGAGTAGTTTTGCAAGATCTGGAGCTTTTCAGATCTGCAGGGCCTAGAGGTTCTGCCAAGAGGGTGCCAGCACCAGCAGATGGCTGCCTGCCTGCAGTCCTAGCTAAGAAGCCATTTGTCCATGGTTTAAATCTTATTCTATACCAATATGTCTCTGTTTTACTCCTTCATCTCCCAACTCAATCCTCTAAAAATGCTCTACACCAGCTGACCATGGACTTCAGTAGACTCTTCCTTTTCTTACACCAGCTCAAGAAAGAGCAGAATCACACCACATGCCTTTAAGGCACAGGAGCTAACCAAGTATGAAAATTGAATGCTGGTGGGAGCTTTAAACAGAGCAGCACTGACCCAGCTTCCTCCCTGACGTGGCCATCCCTGGTGACTTCGGGGCTTCTTCCTGGACCTCCTGGGGTCACACAGCCCATCAGGATCTCCTCACAGTCACACCAGCGTACATCTCTGGTTATTTGAGTGCTGGTGATGTCCATGGCAAGGCAGCTTCAGTTTCTGCAAGTTCCGCAGAAGCGACCTGCCGCCTACATGCTCCAACACGGATCTCTAATTTTCCACCCGAGGAAGCCCGGCTGTGTGTTTGGGCGGGAGCATTTCTCAAGGTTCCCAGTGCCGCGTGGCTTTTGGCAGAGGGATTTATTTTTGGTGCTGATCCCTAAAGCCAAAACCCCGCTCCTCCCTGTGCTCTGACCGCTGGTGCTGGGAGGCTGCTGTAAACAGCATCAGAGGAGGCAGCAGATAGGGAGGGCGAGCTGGGAGCGCAGGGATGGGCATGATACATCTCCCTTGGTGTTACTATGATTTGTAATTAAGGTTTCCCTGGTGAAGGCATGAGATCACCGGGGAAAGGGGACCTTGAAATATCTCCGTCTCTTGTTCAAGGCGTGACATTTAAGATTGCCCCCACTAAAGAAGAGCCCTTGAACAGAAAAGAGCAGCTGGAAGAGTCAGCGTTGGTCATCAGCTGTCTGTCTTCCTCTCTCATCCCCAGTCCCATGAGAAATCCTATGGAATTTAACAGGCTTAAATAATAGCTTCCTGAAAGATTAAATTGAGTCATTGTTCTAAAAAAAACCACCCTACAATATATGACAGTGATCTTTCTAAAGCTTCCCTTCAAAAATCTGCAGTGGGTTAATCCTTCTGCATTACATTAAACGGCTGATTCAAGTGATTCATAAACGAGGGCTGGGTCTGCTCTGGAAGCTTTCCCTCGCACAGTTTTGCTGCTCAGGACCACGAGTTTTCACCTCATTTATGGGCCAGCCGAGGCCCTTCATGTACCCCTGCCACCAGGCCGAGAAAGGCTTTTGCTGCCGTAACCTTGTGACGCTCTCATGCAGGGAAAACATTTCTTTCACCAGTACAAACCCTTCTCGTGATGGGACACATGGTGGTGTTAGGGACACATGGTGGTGTTAGGGACACACACGTCTTGGTGCTACTCACTGGAAACCACTGCTCGTGAGGCCCAGACTCTGCGGGGCTGAGGCCTAGCTGGAGACCAGCCATAAAACACCAGGGGCAGGAGAAGAATGTACTGACCTATGCTGCAGCTCCCTTGCAGACATCTCTGCAGCTCAGACATAAAAAAAAAAGGGCAAAGAGCTGTTAAACCCACTCCTTCTCCATCCCCTGACACGTGGCACATAGCACTGAATCCCATCTTCTCTGGGGGTAGTTCCCTCCTTCTGTTTTCTGAGTTTTGCTGCCATCTTTTACTTTCTCTTTCTTTCTTTGAAATGGATGAACCTCTCACATCCCACGTGCACACTGCACTTACAGAAATCACAACTTCCCGATTTTTCTTAAAATCAAGGGTGAAATGCTGCAGTGGGAGCAGAAGAGGGATGATCAGGCAGTAGCTGCCCAAACAGTACAGAAAGGAAAGCAGCCTGGAAAGGGAACAAGCACCCACAACAACTCAACTGCTGGTGGCATGACACATCTCCACTACCCTTATTACTACCCAAAAAACGAACTTGGTGGATGCCTGGGTGCTGTCCCTGTGCTGAGGGTGACGTGGGGACATGTGCGGGGAGCAGGGGGCAGAGGAACCGGCCTGGCCCCCACCTGCTGGGGCTCAGGGCTTTGCAGTGGGTGCTTCTGAACAACACCAGTGACCAACTGAAACCTATCAACGTGCCCCAAAACATATTTATTTTTTGATTTTTCCTAGACTTGGTGCTGGGCACTGGTGAAACTGGCTCAGGTGGGTTCAGCCTGTGATGGCAATCCACCCGGGCATGGGCACAGGGCAGTGCCAGCGGGGTGCTGCCATCGTGCTTACCTCTTGCAGCATGCTGTGTGTCCTCAGGAGCATCCCCTCCACCAAGAATTGTGTCAGAAAGCCCCTTGCTTTGCTTCGAAGCCCTTGCTCAAGTCTAGGAGCTGTCATCAGAGCATCCTGGGCGATGCCAGCAAAGCCTCCCTTTACCTGGCTGCTTGACGTGCTTAAAAGGAAGATTATTGTTTTGTCAGTCAAATACTGGGGCTCCAATGAGGAATATTTTCCGTCTGCAGGGGAAAAAAGTCTCTGTGAGTTCCAGGCAGACAGCAGGGAGGGATCCAAGGGGCTGGGTTTCCATGCACGCAGCCATCCCTCCTCGGTGCCCTGGGAGGGAGAGGAATAACCCCAGGTGCCGGAGCTGGTGGCATGAGCAGGGCACAGAGAGGATGCAAAACAGCCCCACTGTTGTGCCCACCCATTCCCATACAGCACACTTCTGTTGACTCTGCTGGAGCAGTAAATCTGCCCACCTCCCTCCTGCATTCCCAGCATTGCACAGGCATGGGCTATATGGCTTACTGGAACGGGCTTGCCCAAAAGTTTTTCATTAATGTTTTACCATGAAAAAATATACACGCCAAGCCACACGAGCATGTGGTTTCAATCCCTTAAAACACTGATTCATAAAGTGTTTAGCAAACATTCTCTCCTGCATCTGCAAACAATAGCTACTCCCAGACTTTCACTGGCCTGTGATCACTGCTGCTAAAAGCATTAGCCCCTCCGAAATGAAAAAGGTGAAGCTGCTTTCTGAGTGACAGCCACCACTCTAAACGGCTCTGGCACTTAACCTGGTGTCCTGATATCCTCAGGAAGAGGGACGGCCACAATTTGCTCATTTGGCAGCACCAAGAGCAGCACACCCCAGGACTGCAGCAGCTCTGCGGGCTGGGAGAACGGCTTTGGTCCTTCTGAGCACCTTTAAAATGAAACAGAGGAAAACAGAACTTGAGAAAACACACACACAAACCCCAAAGCTGAAGCACCCAGTGTGAGCAAAACATAAGGATCAAATAAAGCCACGAGCTCTGGTGCAGGAAGACCTCGAGCTCCCCACTTTGGAGGGCAGGAGGCCACCCCGGGACAGCGCTGCTCCCTGTTTGCTTCACCATTCTTTGCCTGGGGAGACCACTGCCAGGGTCAGGCACTCACCTCCACCTTTTTGGGGTGAGCGAGGGCTGCCAGCACCCCTGAACCACTCTGCCTTTCATCCTTGGCATCCCTGAGCTGCTCTCCCTTTTTGTCCTTGGCGGCGGAGGTGAGTCACCGGCGGTGGCTCAGCACCAGGTGAAATACCAGCTCCCAGCTGAACCGCTCCTGACGGCTGTTAAAATAACCTGAGATGAACAGAGCCCTGAAAAATAACAACAGAGCCTGGCCCGGGGCTGGGTCCCTGAAATAAGGCTGCTCAGGTCCTGCTGCTGCCAGCACGGGGATGGATGGCAGAGGAGCACCCAGCCACCGAGATGCTGCTGCAGTTTCCCACACCGAAGCAGGTTTTCCTCGCTGCCCCGAGGAGGCAGAATTAGTCACAGGTGGTTCTTTTCAAAAATACATATGGGCTGACTGGGAGCATATGGTCTGATGGCATATTAATAACAGAGAGCCGAGGTTCCCTGTTACTCACCCGGCGGTGAAGCAGATTGAGGGACAGGCACCTTTCAGAGGGAATGCCTAACGCGGCAGCAGGCATGAATCACCCCTAACCAGGTCACCCTGTTCCTGCAGCCTCCTCTAAGAAAATTAGCCATTTATGGCTATGCGGAAATAGGGTTTTTCCCTGTGTTTAGATGCTGGGTATGAAGCCACAGACTTTCTCCAGGATTCCCCAAGTATTAAAGCACATTCCTGTGGGATACTGGTAATGAATCCCATTTTATGTCCAGAGAAGGAGTTTTGGGCATGGTTTTCTGTCCCTAAGGCTGATGCTTATGATGGGCTCAGCCCCACAGACCCCGCTCAGCCACATCTCCTATGGGGTTTGTAGCCTGGTGGGGGCTGCAGCCTTGGCTGGGAGAGCTCTGCCTCACTCACTGCTTTCAGACGGGGATTTGGGATTAAATCCTGCTCTGCTGCCCCTGCCCCGTTGTGCACTGGTGAAAGAACAGCCAGTGGTCCTGAACAGCAGCCTGCAGCCCCACACGCAGTGCTCACCTCACCCTGGCTCCGGTGAGCAGGGTTTTCTGCCTTGGAGGTGATCTTATCTCCTCCAGCCCTGGGGAAAGCTCCAGCTCTGCAGCCAGGAGCAGTGCTGCTTCACCCAGACAAAGCAGCTGCTGGATGGAGATGCCTCTGCTAGCTCCAGCTTTGTGCACAGCAAATCCAGGGGGCCAAAACAGCTCTCCTGCAGAAGGATGGGGTCCCTCTGTGGGGGCAGGTAAGGGATGAGACCCCACAGCTTTCAGCACCGAGCTGCTTCTTGCAGCACATGTCCAGGGATGCACAAAAGCCAGTAAGATCTTCTTGCTTTTGGTGTTAGAAGTGTCCTAACATTGCGTCTGCCAAATTTATAAACTGGGTTTAGCCTCTTTGGAGATAGAGATATGGCACTGTGGTAGATGCAGGAATCAATACAGACCTTATTTTGCCCTGTGTTAATAGCCACCACTTGTTTCAGGTTGCAGCACAAGGCAGGAAGAAAGCACAAACAAGCTGTGAGCCAGCGTTTGAGCCCCAGGGACTCTCAAAACCAAACCAAACCAGAAAAAAAGGGGCCACAGCTTGGAAACAGCGACAGAACTGGGGTGGCATGTCCCCAGCTCGTGCTCCTGTGTTCTTCCAAGGTTTGAAGGCGGCACTTCCCGGCTATGCTACAGCATTAGACCCCTAACATCCACTTCAACATGACTTGCCTACATGGCTAATTGGATTTTCCTAAAATTAAAGCCAACTGAAAGTCAGGGCAGCTTGGAATTTGCCTAAAAAGGACCCCTGTATCCCCCCAGCATCCTCGTCTGCCTCGTCAGGTAGCTCGAGAGCTCTCAGGAAGGCGAAGCACGGCGATCCCGCTCCGTTTGATTCACACCGAGGAGAGCTCAGCCTGCTCGGGGTGAACATTCAGCTGGATGAAATAAATGTCCAATCTCTTGCAGCACACCGTAAAACAAAGGTGCATGGAAGATTGACTTTTATCGCAAATTTGCCACAGTTGAATTTTCCGGCTAAGGATGTTCCTTCTCTGCTGGGCCTTAAATTTGTCTGCGTGAAGGCGCTGCGGAAAGCCGAGGCAAATGAGTGAAGGTGTGAAATCAATGCACATAAATCCGAGGGCTGTAAGCCCCGAGGCTGAGGCTTCAGCTTGCTGTGATCCATGCAAAGTGCAGTGAGAGCCCTCCGCGTGACTGCGGGCGAGCCTCCGGGCAGACCTCTCACCTCCTGCCCTCCTTCATTCGTCTCTGCTTTTTATTAGTGGGACAGCAAACCTGGCTTTATGGGACAGCAAACCCAGATTTATGGGACAGCAAACTCAGCTTTGGGGCAGCAAACCCAGCTTTGGGGGCAGCAAACCCAAAGCAGTGCAGGCAGGGGGCCGCTCGGTGCCCGGTCTCGCTGTAGGGCAGCCTTTCCCCAAGGTTTCCCCATCCCAAAACCTCATCCCAAAGGCGGAGGGAGCCGAGGGCCGAGCAGCACCCACTGGCTCGGTGTGGCCACGGCCCCAAAGAGTCCCCGAGAGGGGGAAGGCGAAAGCACCGCACTGAGCGCCGGGGCCGTGCTCGGTGTGCGGGCTCCCTCCGGTGGCGGCCTGCGGCGGAGCGAGAGGAGTACACGGGGACTGGTGAATATACAGGGCATGGTGCACACAGGGCACGGTGAATACAGGGTGTGGTGCACAGGGCATGGTGCTCAGGGCATGGTGCACATCAGGGCATGGTGCACAAAGAACATAGCGCACACAGGACATGGTGCAAAAGGCATGGTGCACAGCACAAAGTGTGCAGCACATAGCACACGATACACACACACCCCTTCTGGGGATGTTCCTGACCCCAAACCCATGATGTCAAGCCTCCAGCCTGGCCTGTGCATGCTTCACTGCCTTGCAATTTGCCATTTTCCCATGCGATAGCCTCGGCGCAAGCCCCCTGCAAGACTCCTGCTCCCCAGCTTTCTCCCGGCTCAGGGTTGTGTTGCTGCTGCTCCAGCAGCACAGTGGGTGCCCCTCACCAACCATGAGGCAGGACGGTGAGCAGCAGTGCCTGGTGGCTCAGTGCTGCTGCCCCACAGCAGGGTCTCACAGCTGGGTACCCGGGCACAGGGTGCTGGAGCTGCCACAGCCTCACCTGCCCTGAAATCAAGAGGAGCTGAGATGCAGCTGCAGCACCCGAGAGCTCTCTGCCACCTCTGCCCTCCTGCATTTTGGGAGGAGGCTGGGGGAGGACACAGGCTGTGCCTGGGGCCAGGAGAGGAGCCGGTGGCTGCTCCTTGCAGGTGCTCAGAGGGCACGTTAATAATCCTGGGTGGCAGCACTCGCAGGAGCCGATCCGCCAAGCTAATAGATGTGTTTAGACACGGGAAGGTGTCCATATGCTTTGGTGATTGCATCACTCTCCCTTATTGCACCACATATGCTGTGCTTTTTGCACCTAATAGGTTTCTAAATTGGCTCTTTCTATCTGAGCGGTCCCCTTAAGTGTTTCCATATCACATCTTTTATGACTAATAAGGCTCCCGTTCACTTAACCTGCGCTGCAATCAGCGTGGGACACGTGCCCATGCCAGCTCTGGCCATGCCCTGCTCCGTCCTCCTCCCCGTTGTTCCTCTTGGTGGTGTTTGGGCATCGCCACCCCCAGGGGCGGGTGTCCCCTGGGGTGTCCTTGGGGACATCTCAGCAGCGCACCCCCCATTCAGCAGGGTCACAGAGGTCTGCACTTTCCTTGCAAGGCAAGACCAGAGGAAGGAGCAAGGCGATTAGCTGCCCTTTTTGTCACTCTCCAGGCCTTTAAATATGCCCCCATTAGAGAGGAGGACAGCCTGGAGGGACCCCTCTTTGGGGGGGGAGGGTATGGCTTTGAGCTGAAGGGATGAAAGAGGCTGTTGGAAAATGACCAGTGACAAAGCAGCGATGGCAGCACCTTTCAGGGCTGGGACCTGCTGACCCCTGAGCTGCAGATTGGGGCTGAGCTAATTAAATCGAAAATAAACAGCCCTGAAGTGGCACTTGCATGGGGGAAGGCGGGGTGGGTGCTGGTGCTGGGCTGGCTGCGGGGAGGAGAACCCCCCTGCTGGCTTTGGGTGCTTGCCCACTTATTGAATTTGGCTTTAAAACACCATTTTGTGGAGTTCTGTAAAGAAAGAGCGGGCTGAGAAGCTAACAGAGGCAGCCAGGCTGGTTTCCTTCATTTGGGGCACATGTGACCTGACTTTGCCAGGTCTCCCCAGCACCACATTCAGTCCAGACAATGCTCCCCATCCTCCATGGAAAACATCCCTCTTTGCATGTCCTTGGTTTGCATTTTCTCACCCACCAACAGGCCCAGAGCCACCTGATGCATACACATATGGGTTTTCTGCCCCTCCACGGCTCCCGCAGACCCTTGCAGCCACTTTAATCCATCCCTGGGTGCAGCAAACCCAGCACCGGGCCTGGCCCATGGCAAGCAGCATCCCAGCACCCCGCCAGGTACCTGCTGCAGCCAGGCGAGAGTCAAAGGCAGAGTTCATGCCCCAGCTGGGCACAAGGTGCCAGGAGCAAAACCAAGGGATGCTCCGAGGCCGGCGCGTTTGATCGGTGCTATTAAACTGACAGATCGTTCGGGGAAGCTTTTCATCTCAGCCCGCACATCTGCTCCGCGTTTTGAGGCGGCGGGACGAGGCTGGTAGCGGAGAGCAGGTGCTGCCTGTGTCTGGTGAGCATTAGGGAACGTTCACTCGGAGGCTCGGGAGCTGCCAAAAAGTGTGCTGATTGGACAGATGTTACTTCATTACTGTCAACTCATCATCTTGGGTGTTTTAAGGGAACATTTGTTTGTAAAGGAAACACAGCTGTTACCGAGAAATTTGTTTTTCCTTGCTTTTTTTTTTTTTTTTTTCTTTTTGGCTGAAGGGCAGAGAAAAAGCCCAAGGTGCTCAGGCACCTGTAAGTCCCCTTTCTGGACCAGCCCTGCAGCCGAGGCAGGGGACAGGTCTAGGAGACCTTGCTCGGTCACCTGTCAGCCCTTGCCCCAAGGCCCAGCTCTCTCTCATATCTCTGGACATATTTCTTGACCTGGTCTTCAAAATTTCCAGCAGTAAAAGCAGGCTGGCACCAAAGCAGGGTCACTGCTGGAGGCACACAGCAGAAATGGGCTTTCCATGGACTTCTGCGTGCTGTAAGCTCCATCCCATTCAGGTTAAGGGCAGATCTTCCAGAAACTGTCCCCAAAGCATCATTTCTTTCCGTCAAGTGGATGGTGCTGTCCAACAGCTGTTACCCAGGGTGGGAATCAGAACAGGATCTGGCCCATGGCCCTGCCACAAAATTCCTCCCCAGAGGGTGCGTGCAGGTGGTTTGTATCTGGATTACCCTCCTGCATACTTTCCAAGAAAAACAGGTCTGTAGGCTTCTCTGTGGTGTCCCAGCTAAGTTTCATCCAGAAATATTCACTGGGAATGCCAAATCTCTGCCTTTGAGCAGGAAGGTTCCCATCGCATCCTACAACAGCCCTGCCTTGTGTCTGGACCACCCTGCAAAAAGAGGAGCAGCCTACAGGGAGCAGCTATGCTGTGCATTTCTGATCTCATAGTGGGTCTCAAGAGCAACCAGGTCTTCTCCATCCTCCAGCATCCGCAGCATTTGGAGGCATTGCAGTGACCCAGCTGGCTGAGCCTGAAGTTGGCTCGAACCAGTTAGTGCTGCTCTAAAATTGCCTTCAGCCCCCTTCTGGAGCTGACACAGATATCTGAGTGAAAGCAGAGCAGGCCTCATTCTGCACTCTGGAGACCAGAGGAAACCATCCCATCAAGATGCAAGAGCCTCCACAGAGGTGGAGAGCCCAAAACAATCATCTGGGTCTGAGCGAGGCGGGATGCTGGGGTGAGCTCTGCCACGAGCACCTTCCCTGCACCTTGGTTTCCCCACTGGGATTTTCAGACAAGGCCAATTCCAGCCCGGTTGGGAGGATGAATTAATCCCCCAAAGCCTTGAGATGTTTTGGTGGAAAGCAAGAAGCTGATAGTGCAGTTTTCGGAGGAGGAGCAGGCTGTGGGTAATGCACTGGTGCAGTGACAGCCCCTGAATCCATACTGTGCAAGATGGAGTGGGCAATGACTATCTGCTGGAGGAGTGGGGGCACTTATTAGCAAAGTCCTGCTTTATTAGGTATTTAACCCAGAGCAAGGCTCATTTTGCTTCTCCCCTGGGCTATAAGCACCTGCCAATACCTGCTGCTGAGTGGGCTGGGAAGCGCGCAGCTAATCCGAGCATCCCTCTGTGAGAGCCTCTGGGCTGGGACTTTTGGAGCTGTGAAATCGCCTCAGCTTAGGCAGTGTCCGATCAATTCTGAGTTATCATCTCCCCATCTATTAGCACACTAAATAATTGCCCTGCACCTCTGCATCTGTATCTCTCTGTCTTACAATGCCCCGCACGTACTAGTTTTCCCTTATTGATTTTTATCCTCGAGCTTTTCCGCTTTGATTGATTCCACGAGAAATGTGCAAATGAGGAGCCAAGCATCTTTATGACTTGAGAGCCTACTGAAGGCATTCGCTGTTCTTAATAACCTCCCTCACACCACCGGGTGCGTGTTGAAAAGCCGATATGCTGTGTTGGGAGGAGCAGATCGCTCGTCCAGAAGGATGAGATACTTTCCCCTTTTGTTTCATCCCCCTGGCTGTGGGCAGTGAAGGATGGCTCGGTTTTCTGCCTCTTTATGACCCGTTTCTGGTCGATTCCTCCCAGGCCCCCAGCTCAGGTGCTGCTCTGGGGGGTTACATGGTGTTTGGTCCCTGGTGTCCTGCCAAGCTGCCAGGAGCAGGTCTGCTCCTCCTGCTGCATGCAGGTGGCTCCCTGCTGCCTTATGGGGTTGGGACATGGCAGCATCGCTGCTTTAAGTCCCTGGGATAAGATACTGAAGGAAGAGAGAAAACATCTACAGAGGTTCTGCACACACGGACTAATCCTGCAGCACCCACACAGAGAGTGGTTATGGATGGCTTTGGGAGGTTTCCAGCTATGCGAACCTCCTTTTGTCATAAATTCACCTTTTAAAAGGCTTTAGAAACGACCTTTGCTAAAAATACACACTTAAAGAGACACTGAAATAGAGATGGACGCATGAAACTACAGGAATTTTGAAGGAGGCAGAAGTCTATCAGTTAAATCCTTGGACTAAATCTCCTCAAAACCAAGGCCCAACCACAGGAAGCAGTGTGGGAGCAGCCCCGGGCTTTGCACCGAGCCAAACCACGTTTCAGACACACAGGTTGCGGTGTCAGAAACCCACCTCCTGCAGTGCCATGGGGGAAACCAGGAAAAACCCCACCAGACCCAAACCACCTCCAGCAACCCCAGCTGGAGAGCTTGCAACCCCCCCGGGACTGCTCAAGACTCACCCAGCTGTGCTTGGCATTACGGCCAGTAAAACCATGCTGATATCAGGCCACTGCTGGTTTTTAGGAAGGAGTCCCCAGGAGTTCCCTGTTTAAAATAAAGGGGACATTATAACCTGTGGTTTCCTCCCCAGCCCCACAAGCTGGGAATCAGCAGCCTGACATCGCCGCCCGCCCACATCCCTTCTGGAATCGCAGGAAGGTGCTGGTGGTACCTTAACCGCCAGGATTTTCCTTGGCTTATTAATGTTAAATAAAAGTTGGAGGCTCTTTGCAGTTACAGCTGGAGCTGGAGACTTTTCAGAAAGAATCTGCTGAAAATGAGTTTTATATACTGACTGGCTGAATGGATAATTAAACAAATAACAAAAGTGAAATGCAATTTTGTTTTACCTCCTGGGAACATTATTGTTAGTTTATTCTTTTTATCAAAAGACTTAAGAAAGAAAAAAAAAAAAACTATGCAATTTAACAATATTGCTTTTGTAAACAATTTGAAAATCCAATAACTGTAAAACTTATGACATGTTATTAAAATGTCTTTTTTTTTTTTCCCCCTACAAGTGAAAAAGCAATTCCAATCTCAGATGCTATAATTTAATTATACACTTTAGGTTCTAAAGATACCATAATTCTTAGCACTGAATACATTCCATTTAACGTCCTTCTGGCACGTTTCAGAAGCTCAGACGTCGCTGAGCACAGGGGTCCCATTTCATGGGGATGCTGCTGGCTGGTGACTCGCTGCTCTGGCCACTGCTCGCCCCGCATCCCGGGGCACAGCACAGCCCTGGTTAGCCACAGAGGGAATTTCTGATTTATTTTTAAATAAAATATCTACCAGGCATGGTGAAAATATCTACCAGGCATGGTGCTGGAAGTGGCAGCGGGCAGCATCAGCAAAAACAATCAAGCAGTGGTTTGGCAAAGGGGAGCGAAGGTGGTGACCTGCCTCTGCCTGGCTCACAGGGAATTTGATAGAAATATGACAGCAAAGGGAAACAGGACGCCTGCTTTCCTCCCAGAGCATCCTGGTGCCTGACAAATCTGCTCCCAGCCCTGAGCCACAGCTCTGCAAGGTGCAGCACCTGAGGCAGGCACTGGGAAGCGGCGCTCAGCGGCAGGGACGCGCTCACCAGGTGCCCCTGGGTCCCTGCAGGTGCTGTCATCGTCCTCAACCTGCCCGTGCCCGGGTCTGACCCTCCACAATTTCAGCTTCAGGGTGGTCTCCTGCTGAGCACGAGCAGGGCCAGCCCCAGCAGCAAGAGGGCTTCCACCGCAAGAACTAATTTGAACCAAATTGAAATGCTAACAAATAAATAAAGGCAAGCTACAGTGAGCTAGTAATAAGATACCTTTGGATGTTCATCACGCTGGATTTCCAGGCAGTTAAATAGTTTAATGCATTTCCCTTTGGCTTGAATATCAATCTCTCAGGCTGTCTGGAAAGAGCGTCTGACGTCCTCCCCCGTTATACATTACTGGCGAAATGCCTCAGTGGCACCAGCGGCGCCTCTCCCACCAGGTAGGGGCCGTGATTCATCGCCAGCAGCCGCGTGTGGATAACTGATGGCAAGTGATTGTCAGCAGGCGATGATTATCTCTTCGGGTTGTCTGCAAAACAATTAATGGCAACGAGAAGAATTTATTTAATTAATCATTCCCTGTAAATAAATGCATCAGAATGACATCAATCACCGCGTCGTTGCTAAAAATGGGTCTCCTAAAAAGGGCCGCCGCGCGTTCGCATGCTGGAGCTGATGGTGTGGAAGAGACGCCAGGCAGGCTGAAATATTAAGTGGGTGCCAGTCTCTTTTCCTCCAAATTTTTGGAAACCGGGGAAGTTTCTCAGGGAATGGGCTTGCTTTAGCTGTGAGGTGCTCGGGAGTGAGTGGGACACGGGGGATGGAGCGGCTGAGCCATGCAGCAAGAGCTCCTCTCCTCGAGAGCGAGCCGTCAGTGCCTCGCTCCTGGGCAAAGCCCTGGTGGCGGCTGTTTCTCTGCTCAGCCTTCGCCCACGCAGCGCTGCCTGCATCACCTAACTCACCCCATTTAGCTCCCAAACAAACCCCATGTCACCCCTTGCTGTTCCCTTGGGATGCTGTGTGTCTGTGCTGGGAAGCTGCTGATGGTTTGAGCCCTGTCGGACCATGGCAGGGTCAGGGCTGTGCTTGCAGCCTACAGATGGGAAATAACAGCGTGTGCCCCTCTGCTGTGTGTGTGCCCCCCAAAACCAAGGCTCCTTGCTTTTTTGGGGGCCAGGAATATGCCTCAAGCACTGGTGAAACCACGAGCAAATTTAAACTTTTCTCTCTGGGAAGGCGCACGCTTTGTACCATTCCATCCAACACCTCAGGCTGGGTACAGGGTTCACCAGAAACCCCAAACAAGGCAAACCCGACAAGCCCTGGTGTAACAGTGAGCTTCCTCATAGGCATTTTACTCTTTGCCCACAGGAGCTCCAGCAGCAGAACTGATGATGTTTGGTGCAGCTGGAATAGGGCTGGGCTTGTCCCGGACCCAGGGTGCTGGGGATGCTCCAGCCCCGCAGACATCCTGCACCTTGTGGGGCTGCGCCTGCCCTTGGCTGCTGCAAGAGAAAAAGCAAAGGGCAAACAGGAGGAGAAAACAGGTAGGTGCTACAAGTATTCATGAGGATAGATTCCCCTAGTGCCCATAAATAATCCCAACCAGAAAAATACACAAGACGTGTCATAAACCGGGAGCGTTTTAAGAATGCTGAAAGTTTCCAAAATTAATTTTCTTCATTTTACTTTATTAAAATTGCTTTCATTTATCTCCCGTGTTAAATATTTTATTTTTCCATATTAATGGCTGCAATTTCTACTGCAGCTTGTTTCTGTCATTAACACTGTACAAACTTAATATCATTAGTAGTTTTTTCCCTTAATTATGTGAGTGGAGAAGAAAAACATCAAAGTTTCCGTGAAATTGGAATAGTATATCTAAATTGCCTCATGTTTATTTTAACATTAACAGTAAATGAAGCTAATGGGCTTTTATATTATTAAAAGCAGCCATTTGTGCCCTGCCTGCTGTAATATATAGCAAAGCTTTAAAAGATGTTAAATAATTAGTTATTTAATAGGGATGTGCAAAATAGATCAAACAAAAGGCAAACTTCCTGGTAGCAGAAGCTTTGGTTCAAACTGGGGCCCCTCTGTGATGCCTGGAAATTGGGTTTTTCCTCCACACGCCTCACGTCCCACTGTTAATCTGATTGCTTTAATTTACAGCAGGCCCCGAGGGCTCCCGGTGGAGTCTCATGCCCAGAAGCAAGATCAGCGCTGGCTCCGGGAGCATCCCCCTGTGGGGGGACCTCTCCTGCACCAAGATCCTTGGCAGCAGGCGGCCACCTTCCCCAAAGGCTGCCCTGCTCTGGGCTGTCCCTGCCCAGCAGGAGCAGTGCCAGGGGGAAAATCCCATGGAGAAAGAGCAGGACTCACTACGGTGCTCTGCTGCACCCATGCAAGCTGTGGCTTGCCAAGCATCTTGGTTTGGCAGAGGTGGCAGCAGCTTTGTGCTTCTCCTCCCCTGTTCCTAATTCCTCAGATCCTTTTGCAGATGGATCGGTTTTGGAGCTGAGACCTGCAGTGTTCCCAGCTGCGAGGACGGGGCTGGGTCTGCCCCATTTTGGGTCCAGCTCATGGGTTTAATCTTAATGAGCTTCTGCATGCAATTAACATAACCTGGGCTCATCCAGCATCATTGGTGGTGACACTTTGGTAGTGGCAAAGGCAGCAGGAACCGATGGGAGCAGGCAGATATCCTTGCCAAGTTCAAAGCTGGGGAGCAAAACAAGGCAATGACTGCTGCTGCTTCGTGCTTATTGATGTCAAACTTCACACCAGCAGATACGTTCCCTCTCGCTGAGGAGATGTGCTCTCCTCAGGCACATATTCATGCCAGCACGAGGGCAAACTCAAGAGAAAGCTGCCGACTTTTGGCCAAATCTCACCACTTTCTTTAAAGTGTGCGCACATGAGAGCACTGCTCTTTTTGTGACCTGTCGGTGTTATTAAAAATGTGCGCGGAGTTAATATTAATTACAAGCAGCTGCGGCTTAAAGAAAATCGATAACAAATGACAGATTCGCAGAAAGTCTTGGGGGAAGGCTGGCGGAGGGACAGGGGGACGTGGGGAGGGATGCTCGTGGGAGCAGCACTGGGATGGCAGCAAGCATCAGCGCTCCCTGCAGAGGGGACAACAGGGACAAGGCTGTGCAGGACAGAGTGCGCAGCCCCAAGAGGCCACTTGTTCTTTGCTGCAGGTCCCACAGCAGATTTTTTAATTTTTTTTCCCTGTGCACAGCAGCGTGCTCCCCCGGCACCAGCCTCTAGCGTAAACGTACGTCTTGGCCCGCAGAGCAATGCTATTTCCTGTGCCTCGGAGAAATGGAAACAAGTCAGGACACAGATCACTCCTCCTCGCTGCAACATGGGCTGCACATGTAGGGCTGGAAAAAATAAATAAACTGGCCCCGAACTGCAAGCCACAGGAATTTGTCATCTGAGGAGTGCTGGAGAGGGGAGAAGTCACGGCGTGGCTGTCACCGCTGTCTGGAAGGACGGGCTCCCCCCGGCAGCACGAGCGCACACCCACCCAAAACGTCCCGGCTGCTCTGCCTCTCCACGTGCAGCTTGAATAAAAGGGTACGGCAGAGAAATGTGCTGGGGAATAAGGGTGAGGAGCTCAGGAGAGCGGCTTTGCTTCAGCCTTGGTGTGGGCCAAGGAGAGTGGGAGGTGCCGGGGGAGAGGAGAGGAACTGCTCAGGGGATGTGGGGTTCCTCAAAGACATCCAGGTCTTGCACCCTGGGATGAAGCCAGGCTCAGAGCTTGCAAGCCAGAGAAGTATCCGACTCAAAGCACCAGCTTTACACCCTCTTTGGACTGCAGAGTTGTGGAAATGCCATGAAATCCCCCAGTGCCAGCCCAGGTCACCTTGCTGAGCTCCACACATCAACCCCAAAGACTCCAGCAGCACACGAGGCAGCCAGGAGAAAATGTGCCACTGATGGCCCAAAGACACACTGAGTGTCCACTGCTGCCTCAGGATGCAATTTGGGGAAGTTTTAGTGCTTCTGGACACTTTCGTGCCCTTCAGCCTCACGGATGCCACATCCCCACCACCACTGGAGGCCATCCAATGCCTCCTCTGCTGGATGCTGTGAACGTGCAGCACCGCCGCGGCCCCGACGAGGGGAATAATTACAGGAAAGTGGCAGCTTTCCTTCTGCTTAACTTGCTTTGGAAGGAACAGTTGGGGGTACTACAGAAACTAATGTAAGGTAATGTAATCATTTACAGAAGATTTGTGGTAAATGAACGCTTGGCCGCTGTCCAAGCGCGCAGCCAGGGCTCATTACGGCGGAGGAGATGGCAGGGAGAGCTTTCAATGGCCACTGTTTGTCTTTCGTTTCATCTCATGTCTGACCCGCCTGACCTCGCCGAAGCCTGCAAAGACTTTTCTTTTCGCTGGCCGGCTTTCAGCAGTGGTAAATGTGATTTCTGAATGACACCGCTGTAAGCGCCGGGTGCGCGGGACCTCTCGCGTAGCAATGACCCGCAGCTCCTCCGAACGCCAGTCCTTTAGTGAAGAACAGATTTTTTTTTTGGATTTTTTTTTTTTTTCCACATGAAAACAGCAGCGCTGGGCCCTGGGATAGGGTAACTTAGCAACTCCACCACAGGGATTAGGAAAATTGACTCCAGACCAAACTAAAACAGCAGAGTTTCCTGTTTTGAGCCACTCTGTACTATATTAAAATTATTTATGAAACGGGTAGCAAGGACGGGAAGGATGGGGATTCAGAGCTGCTGTGGGGGGAGAGGAGCATGCTGTGTTGTTTTTTTTTTTTTTTATTTTCTATCACGCTACTGAGCTTGTAGTGCAGAGGGGCCAGGGTGTGAAGCCAGTGCTCAGCATCCACAGGCAGGACCTCTGCTTAGAGAAGATGACTTGAAACAAAGACAAGGGTGCAGACACGACCAAGGGCAAGTGCTGTCCTGCATCTCCCTCCTGCCTTGTCTGAGTCCAAATTCCTACCCTGCCTGGCAGAGCAAAAAGATGCTCGCACCCCTGGGGTACCACCCGGGCAGGTGAGGCTGGGGGGCTCTGTGCCCACCATGCTGCCCCTGCGCCATCGGGATGGGGCAGCACCAAGCTTCTGGAGCATTATTTTGGAGCATTATCTTAAATAACGTCATCCCATGTCCCAGGCCTTGCTGTGAGCTATTTGTGTGCCTCTGGGGCACCCAGAAGTAATTCCCCTCACCTAGTGATGCCAGTCCTTTGTGGCCCTTAACCAGAGCCACTGCGCTGGTCCAGTGCTGGAGAGGACAACCAAAATCTGCTCACATTTCCACATAGGATTTTATCATTATTTATTTATTTTTTGTGTGTGTGGGATTTCTGCATGAGACATGCCCTAGATGTGCAGGAGGAAAACTCAAAAGGCACAGAAAAAATACCTTGTCAGAGCCCGCTCTTCCTGCCATTTATCTTCTAGTCCTTAAGACATATTAAAATAGATTTAAAAGGATGCTCTAAGTTTTTGCTCTTTAAGGAACACATTAGTGCTACATAGGCTTTTGTTTTAATTAAAATAGGTATTGAAATCCTCCATGAAGCTTCAATGGAATTGTTACAGACTGCAGTTTGCTTGTGTGCAGTGCAGCCAAAATATACTATAGCAGTTATTTTGCAACAAGGCAGAAGTCTTATTAATTTAGTTCAATCAAATCAAAGCCGCTTTAATTTACAAAGCAATAAAATCTGCAAGCATCACTTTAGATCAAAGAACTAAAAACAGCCTAAACACAAGTGGAATGTTTATTTTGTACAATGGTCCATAACTGCATTTATGTGATTTAAAAGCTTTTTGAAGCATGTGATAATATTACATGCATATAGAATTGTGTCCTTGTTGTGGATCATTACTCCCCACAGAGACCAAAAAACATTTGCTATTCAACTCCTACCTAAAATATTTCCTTTTACATATTTTTTTTTCCTTGCCTTAAATGGGATCTGTATGGTAATTTTTTTGCAGGGCTGTGATGCAAAATCATTTACTAAAAGGGATGGCGATGCTGTTATGGCACGGAGCAAAGGAAACTTGGCCAGTTTTTTAGCTTGGGATGAAAGGTGTATTTGCAACTTCCCTGGCACTGGTGGGGATGCTCCAGTCCATGGGTGGCAGGGTCTGGGCACCCCCAGCACCCTAC
This sequence comes from Netta rufina, assembly GCF_964035555.1. NCBI lineage: Eukaryota > Metazoa > Chordata > Aves > Anseriformes > Anatidae > Netta > Netta rufina. The sequence goes on along the minus strand of NC_140134.1, from coordinate 20,859,088 downwards.
AAGAGGAGCAGCACCCACAAGAAGCTGGTACCCTGCTCTGGGGCCTGCGGGCATCCTCCTGCTGACAGCAGGAGGTGTCAAGTGAGATGCTCCAATCCTTCCAAATTTGAAGCATGTTTGATCTGGGGAGAAGCCTGCTAAGGTTACCAAAAGGACTAGAACAGAGCCCTGCATTTTTTAGGTTTCAGCTCTGCCTGTAAATAATTTGGTGCAACAATGCCTACTGTACTTTGGGAGGAATGGAAACTATTTGCACGTTAACAAAGGAATTTAATGGCTTGGAAAATGACTGTCGCTTTAAGCACCAGGCTTGCCACTCTGAGAACTTGCACAAAGTGCTGAGAAACTGGATGCTGTTTCGCACCTAGCCAAAAAGTCCTTCCAGATGTGGGAAGAGTGAGATCTCATCAGCCCCCCCGGCGCAGGGTCAGCTACTCGCCAGCACTGCTCGCAGTACAAACATCTCTCTTTCTCTCTGTTGGGTATTTTTATAAATCTGGGAATATTTCTGCTGCAGTTTTTGGATGACGTTTTACACCAAAATCACTGGTGTGTAAGACTTAGGGTTAAAATAAATAATTAAAAAAACTAAACATTTTCCCATCTTTCTTTTCACTGACTTCTCACTCAGGCCAGGAGATGGTGGAAAAAAATGCAGACTTCTACAGAAGACTGAAGTAAATACAGACCCAGCACTTAGACAGCAAATTAATAGCGAGAAAAATCAATCATAGTCGAAAGGTGGAAAACTACTGAAACTAGCACAGCTTTCTAAGAAAAGGAAACCTCAGCCTCAGCTCAGCCAGGCTCTTCTGTGCCATGGCTGGCTTAGCTGAAACGCAGCTAAGGGACTTTTAATAAAGGTGGATGTACAACAAGAGCTGCTTTTTAGCACTTGGCCAGCAAAATTAGATGTTCCTGGGCATTGCTGCCGTGGACCTGAACATCTCATGGGTGCCCACCTCCCCCTGCTTTGTACCCCCTGGTGCCCGCAGCCACACGCGCCCCCATTCCTGCAGGGAAGGCCCCGAAGCCAAGGGGATTTTTTAAAATTTTAGAGTCCCTGTAAATAATATGGAGCATGAGTTATGCGACGAGGGCGGCGGTAATTGCTGGCTTCTTCCCTTTTTATTACCGACAGCACGCCGGGAGCTGTTTTATCGGCGCATTTGACTGTGTAACAGCCCTGCTGGGGTATGTCCTGCCCTCCCTAAATCTGCCGTCCGGGCTCGGCTCTCCGGAGGCTCCCGCAGGCTCCATTTACCTGGCTTGCAGCACGCCGCCATCCTCCCGCCTCCCTCGGCAGCTCCCAGGAGGATTGAGAGCTACTGGGGCCCTGAGCCCTCGTTGCATTTTCCACTGTATGGCCCACAAGCACCCTTGCTTGGCTTGAGATCCCTGGGGACTTTCATCCCTGTTTCTCTTGCTCATCATCAGCAGAGCAGTTTCTTCCCAGTATCCGTACCTGACTGCAATTGGTACTTCCTACAGGATTTTGTCCAGCAGGAACCCAAGTCCCATTCAAGGATCTGTTTAAAAACATCTGTGTTTCTGAACCAGAGTCCATTCAGACTGAAATCTTTCATTCACTGCCCCCGACTTGACTCAGGAGTGAATGAGGCACGGTCCTTCCTACCATTTACCCCAGTACAAATAGTGAAGCATCCGCACCGTGGTGCCTGGATCCCTACATGCAGCTCATGCATCTATTTACCCACATAGGCTCCAGAAAAAGCTCTTATTTACCACAATGGCCAGGACGCAAAAGACACACTGCAGAAATGCATGCACTCGTTTGTAATACTCAGCCCTCTTCCTGGTCCGCTACCTATTAATAAAACGCGGGAGAATTTTTTTCCCCCTCCTTGTCCTTGAATCTGGCACTTTCCTTGTTGCCGTTTAAGATGGCTTTGTAAAGAAGAGGAAACTTCAATGGCAGCAGATGGCAGATAAGTAGGAATGGTAAATAGTTTTAATTACTGCATAATGTAAGTGAGACAATAAAGGGGAGAGAGCGGGAACAAGCTGCTGCCATGGCAGCCCTGGAACTGTTGCGGGACCCAATTTGTCTGGAAGGCAGCATGTGTTGCTCTTAGTCTTAGGAGGGCTTTAAAAGAGAATGCCGAAAAATATTAATTGCATGGCTCATCTGCCCATCCATCTTCACAACCGAGTAACACGCTTCCTTAATTTCAGGGGAATCGTTTTCAAATGGGAATCATGCAAATGAGTATTTTAGCTATTCATTTGTTTTACTGCAAGCGCTTTGTGAGCAAATGGCCTACAGCTTGCAATGAATTAAAAGACACGGGCACTGGAGACCGATTTTTAATACAAAGTCTTGACACAGAGACGACCCCGACCGACAACACAGAAAATGTTGGCATAGCAACTTTGGGCATTTTCATGCAAATTGGCTCCTATATAGATGATACGAATGCAATGTTTTCCTTCAACTAATCATCATAAAATTAGTTTCACTATATTTAAATGCTTCTACTTAATGCATTATATCCATATGCATGAAATTGCCTCAGCTAATGCAGTACATAAAATGCCAAAGATACAATGAATAGCCAAATTGCAAACAGTTATGTTATCTCCCATAAAAACTCCTTTTTTGTTATTGAATGCGGGGGCCCCAAAGGCATCTATCACAAATTGCTATTAATGCACATACACACATACGCGTGCACCCACACACAAAACACCTACATTTAAGTAACATTAAAGTTGTTATGCAATCTAATGCATGCCAAACATCGAGGCTCGAGCCAGGCTCTTTGCTTCTTGTTGTCTCCATTGAACGTGTATATGTGCTCCTGAATGTGCTACCTAGTGGCTTCACAGGTGAGCTGGACCCGGTGTCATAGTGCTATATGCACAGTTTTCTAGATTACAAAGAAGTGACATTCTGCATGAAACTGCCCGCATGACCCTGGATCTCATCCCACTGGCTCGTGTAACACTCAGGTCTGTTAAGAGGAGAGGGAGGAATTGCTGCTGCCCTTTTGAATTTCCTTGCTTTTGATGGTTTTATGCCAAGTTCTGCTACTGGACTTGTATTAATTTTCTGTTTGAATAGCTTTACTTTTTTTAAATCTGGGCAATAGTGGTCTGAAAGGTACAAGTAGCTTTATCCTGCACCTGCCCTTGCTTAACCCTTGCTCTTCCATGGGGGCAGGATCTCCCCAGGGCCTCTGCCTGCTCCCCTCCTGGACCCAGGTTCCCATGAGCATGCCTCGGGTCAGTCTGCATGAAAAACCTGACCCTGCAGTTGCCAAAATCAGAGAAATGGACTTTTGGACTCTGACTGAACTTGGTCCAATGCTCAGATATGGAGGCTGATGCAGTGCTCACATACCAGAGCTCTCCTGGGCTTGGATGTGAATAGTGTGCTATAGGAGCACATGGAGCTTGGTGCTGGCCTGCACCAAGTGCGATGGATGCTTAGACCAGAGCCCAGAGGAATTCACATTTGCTTCCTGAGAGCCTCTTCGATGTCTTCAAGCGATGTTCTTTTCTTTTGGAGGGCTCAATATGCCAGCCCAGGTTTTTTGTGCCAGTATGGGCAGATAGAAAACATATTTTGTCTGTCCAAAACATGGAGGACAATAAATCATTAGAAAAGCTTCACACCATGCTAAATACCATCTGGGGAATTCTATATTCAGAGGCATTCAGCCATTCATCTCCTCCTCCATGAAAGAGTTCAAAGAGAGATAAATAGTGAAGTCTGTGTCTCTCCTTGGACATGTGGTGGCTGTATCTCTGACTTCTGCGCTCCCCAAAATTGCTGCAGAGAGCAGAGGAACACCAGAGTCACACACACCAAAAATAAAATAAAATAAAAATCCCAAAAGACCAAATCTGGTATCTACAGACAGGGCACATGGTGCTGTACATCCTCCTCATCCCAAAATACCTGATTGATAGCATATTTGAATTTGTCTATGTATTTTAGTGCAGAAAACACAATCCTTTGGGGCCAAATGCACTTCCCAGAACATACCAGTTTGAATTGAACCAGTTGTAACGCTGTAAATCTGGATGGTCCCGAGCAACCACAAAATGTAACCCCCAAATAGCTGGATAACTGCTCTGAAGAAACCTCAACTTGTTAAATAACTCATCTGATCACAACGTCCAATTCTGGAACTCCCTTGCCGTGCATCTCCGGGGTGGTTTGGTACCGCTTGCATGCAGATAAAGCACCTTGCCTCATCACTCAAGGACTAATTGCAAGATGATTTAATTAAAGTATACCTCTCCTTCCCCCAAGTTAGCTGTATTTCATATTGCTCTAGTAGGAGTAATTTGCCGAAATTAAGCATTGCATGTCACTGAGATGGTACAGGTGCAATGGAAGGAAAAAAAACTTCATGCAGCAGCAGGCAGTGCCACCAGAGCTCAGTGAAATAACTGTAATGAGTCATTAATTCAGCAAATGCTGCACTTTGCAGCAAACATTCAAATTATCCACAAAGAGGCAGTTTTAAAAACTTGTGTGTTATTCATAATTGCTCAATGAACACTTCATGCAAATGTATTTTAGCCTATTGAGCAAAGTGTTTGCTTTGAATATTTGCTGCATAACGCACAATTAGCCCCAAGAATTTATTACATCATCATATCTTCAAGGCCAAAAGCATAGGGTAGTAGAAGTCAGCATGGAATGAGAGCATCGAGAGCTCTTTTGGAGAGCAGAGACGCACAGAACCAGGATAAATCTTCAAGTTTCGGTCAAATGGTCGGGGAGAGGTTGGGAAGAAAATTGCTTTCTGGGTCCTCTGGGTCAAACCCTTGTGGCTTCCATCACTCACATGATGACCCACATAATGTGGGTTAGGTTTGGGTCCAAAAACTCAAAAACCAGGAATCAGACTGATGTCGAGACAGAGAGGGGGACCTGCTAGGGAGAAATCCTTTTTGAGGCCCTGCAGCTGTGGCTATAAAGAGATCAATGGCTCTGCCCGCACACCGCAAGGTAAAAATTAACCCACAACGGTTCCTAGAAAAGAAATGGGGGAAAACAAACCTGCAGGCACCATGAAAGCAGATTTACACACACTGTGAATAGCACGTCCACATGTGCCTTATATTATACACCAAGAAGATCCTCCAGCCAGAGACTTCTAACTCCTTTCCAGGTGTAACCGCAGTATTTCACCCATACTTGTTAAAAAGCTCCTAAATACCAGATGTAGGGAACAGGGCACCAATCACCCACCGCTGAGCCCAGATTTTTTGGGAGCTCGAAGAGAACAGCAGCTTCTGCACAGCCCTAACCGTGTCGATAACCTTGGTATTTTGGGGGTTGGCCTATTTCTCTTCTCTCTTTACACCTGCTGCAGGGCTTTGCACAGCCAAGGGCAAGGGGAGATTATTTCTCGTGAGGGCAGGAGAACGTCCCTGCTGACAGCAGTGTCACAGGGGAAATAATCCCGACATTTACAGTGTTGCTTTCTACCAGGGCCAACAATTTTTCAAGCTGTTAATTCGCTTCATCTTACGACTCGCGAGCGCGTGCCTCCCAGATATTGGCAATCATAATTTTTATTACTACTTATTGTAACACTGAAGTCAGATCTGTCTCCATCTCACCCCGGAGAGTCACGCAGCAGCAAATTAACGTGGTAAGCAAAGCGAGATAGGCAGGCGCTGGCAGGGCACCGTGTCCATGGCTCTCCAGGGACGTCGCTCCTTGCACACCAAGGGTGGGCACTGCTGGTGCCAGCAGTGAGCCCTCCAAGGCCACCACATCACCATCATGTACGTGGCACTGAACGGAGCAGGGGACATGGCTGGGAGCACAGTTCCCACCCAACATCCAGGGAAGCCGAGGGATCGGCTGCCCAGGGCTGCCACAGCACTCATTCCCTTCTCTCTTGCTCACGCGTGGTCATATATATTTAAAAATAACAAAAACTGGAGCCAGATTTTGAAAAAAGGGGTATTTCTTTGACTTGATAGAAAACGCATTTTTGTCTGCAGACTTGCACCAAGTGGCAGGCACCATTTCAAAAGAAATCTGTCCTCGATGTAGCACTCCAGGACAGGCTCCAGCCATTTGCAGTTCAATCCCATGTCGGTGAACCCCATGCTCTGGGTGTGTCTGGATATGGAGGGGAGAAGGTGCCTAAAGAGCTGATGCATGGGCTGAAGGAGATTTCACAACATCCATTTCATAGCATTTGGGAACGTGCTATTTTCCAGACCCTACTGACGGTGCTGCACTGGATGGCACTTGGCTTTGTATCCAGGTAATTCACATAGCAAGTGACACACTTTCATTTTAAGTAGACACAGAATGACTCTTTTTTTCCTTTTTACCAAAATTGAACCAACCAAAGTCACTTTATGTATTATCCCATGGGCGGGAGCTTTCCCTCTTTCCTTGGCTTTTGCCAGGTTTTGGCAGCATCGATATGGAGGAGAACAAGAGTCAGAGCTTGTGTGTTGGCCAGGAGGGTGATGTGGAAAAGGATGAATGGCACCCCCAAGAAAAATGAAAAATAAGAGCAACTGGGAGGAGACGGCATCGACCTCAAATATAAAGCCTTCATAAAGAATATAAAGCCTTTACAAAGGAATATAAAGACAACCAGTCTCCTAACCCTCCATGGCTCTCCCTGTGTACGCCGAGGCAATGACCTGGAAGGACGGGGACAGGGCAGGACGGGGGGTACTTCCCACCTGCCCTCCTCACCATGGGGCACCCAACTGCTGTTGGGTGCTTTCCAGCTCTGAGCGAGGCGGGATGGCTTCATCCCTGCTGAGCCTCCTTTTTGGCAGGCAGAAATAGGGAAGGCCAAAGCGAGTGCCTCCCTCCCAGCCCTCTGTGCTCGAGTTGGTCCAGCCCAGGTGAGGGCACTGGGGCAGCTCCCAGAGAGGCATCTCTGTCTGTTATTTAAGGCATAATTCAATATCTAGTAGTTCATTAATTTTTGAAAAAATTTTTTTTTTTTTCATTTCCCCTCTCCCCTCCCCCAGATGGGGAGCACTAATGCTTATCTTCAGCTAAATAGCTCAGGTCATAAAAGGTAATACCATGGGTAGCAGAATGTAAACAAACGCATTCTACCTCAATAAACATGCTAATTTCCAGCTATAATATTCACAAGTAAAATATCCATCACACAGACCCTATTTGGCGAAGGCAGCAGCCCTCATCAGTCAATGAAGTAGGCTCCTGCCAGTTCACTGCGGGAGGCAAATAGTACAACTTAACTCACTTGATGATGCCCTTGGGGGGAAAACATGAGCCTCATAAATGAGTCTGGAAATGTGATAAAAGGATAATCTTGCATAAATGAGTCTATATCATCATTACCTGCACAAACAGAGGAGCGCAGAGATTGTTTGAATGATGTGGCCACATTTAATATAAATTAAGCCACGGAGTACCCAGGCGCAGGCAGCGCTCGCGGTCTGACTGGGGGTGGTGGGCGCTGGGGGTGGTGGAGCTGGGTGCTCCCCTCGTGGTCCCTGGGGGCCTGGACCCTTGGGGCCAGTGACACTTGACAGTGATCTGGCACTTCACCTGCATGGGCTGCATCCAGCTCTCGAGAAGTTCTGTGTTTGTGTTCTGTTCAAACCAGGGGATAAACCAACGGCCCCCACATGGCAATAACCCCAAAGGGCCTCGCTAGGTGGCTGTCACCCCTTAGAACAAGAAACGAAGCAAATGGTTGGGGCAAATACCAGAATCCCAGGCAGACACACACCTCCTGTGCACTCCCAGGCCCGGTGAGGACACCCGAGATGGAGGTGCCTTTTCTGGGATGCCCACAGGAGAAGCACTACACCAACAACTCTGCAAGCAGCTCCGTGCAAGCCCTTGCACTGGACTGCTTGCAGCTGGGGCCACAGCCCACTGCAGGTTTTGTTCCTCTGGACTGTGCATTTGTACCCCCCTGCCTCAGTTTACCCAAATATAACAACAATGAAAGCACAGCATTTGGAAGGATAAAGCCCAAAGCCTGGAGAAGGATAAAATCATTTCTGCTTTAATTTCCCCACCAAATTACCCGCCTGGGTATCAAAACCCATTTACATGGTGATGACCCAGCCCCAGAGCTGCCAAAAATCCTTTCTCAAAAACAAGGCAGCATTTGCACGTCTCCCTTGGATCAGTCTCGTTGCAGTTTCAACGCGTCTCCGAAACAGAAATATATTGCAGCCGCTCCCTATATCAACAACCACACGGCTGATTTAAGCAGCATTTGAAATGCTTGTTGAAAAGGCACAATTAAAAACACGATTCTTAATTATTTGGACTATATATTGATCTTACGGTTCCATCTGTTGCTAACTGCTATGTAGTGTAAATGAAAGCCCTGGCTCGCGTCAGACCTGTCGTGGAGCATCAGCCTGGGAAGCTCACAGCTGTTGGGGAGGGGAGGCTGGCGGTGCCTTTGGGTGCTCAGGGCAGATGCGATGCTCCCTTCCAGGTGTGCTGGCAGACCTTTGCTGGCTGCACCAGGCAGGTGCAGGGACCAGCACCCTGCTTGCAGACATCCCCAGGCTGTGCCCTGCAAGCATCCAGAGAGGCAGAGCCAGGAGGTCCCACACTGTCCCCATTCCTGCCTCTGAAAGCTCTCACAGCTGGGATATTCTGGGTGGAGCACACACAAAATGCTCCAGGCCTCACATCCCAGCTCACTTTGCCTGGTGGCATCTTCCCCTAGCACATACAATACAATGAACATTTCATATTCTCTATTTATTTTTTTCCCCTTTCTCTCTCTCTCTCTTTTTTTTTTTTTTTTTTTTTTTTTTTCCCAGCTGCAAAGGCAGCCCATCCTGTTTGCAGCCTTGTAATCACGCTCTGCACTAAAGGCTACAACATCTGAGAAATTTGGAGATCCTTTGAAATGAGATGCTAGGACACAAATTAGCCTCTATTTGCAGAGGTTTCAGTCCTTCCATTTAAAGCAACCTATATTTGCACCTGGAAAAAAACACAAAAACCTGGCTGCTGAAGAACATCTCAGGTGGAGCCATCCACTGGCCTCAGTGGAAGGAGAAGGAGCAGGGACAATCTGGAGCAGCTGAGAAGGTTAAGGAGCAGCCCCCTGGTGCTGGGAAAGGCTGCAGATGAGTATGGACACAAAGCCATGAGCAGCAGAAGGAGCAGTTGCTGAGGGGTTAATATTTATATATATATTTTTAGTTAAGTGGCTATTTGTGCACTTGGAAATAATAATAATAAAACAAACAAACAAACAAACAAACAAAAAAAACAGAAGTAAATAAAGGAGAGGAGCAGAAATTTTAGTTGCAAAGCTTGGCTGAGAAATGAGCTGCCTGTGCCAAGAAGTGACACATTTAAGCTGGTGTGTAATTTCGAGCTACATGTTTGAAATATTTTTCACCGTTTTGCAAATCGGGGGGCTGAACGGGACGGAGGGAGGGAAAGTACGGTGTCGTTACCGAAAACACACATTTCCAATCACACGCGTTCAGCCCGTAAAATATGTTGTTGCAACGCGTGGTGCTCAGGAACAGGGGGTGGAAAAGATGACTCACGAGAGCTGGGTACATGAAGAGCTGGAAGGAGGGAGCGAAACGCCAGTGCTGCTCTCCTGGGGGGGCACAGGGCTTTGAAAGCAAAGCCTAGCAGCCAGTGCTGCAGCGGGGAGTCTGGCTGAGTTTCTGGCAGGGTAGGAGACCTTGGGTTTTTGTCATTAAGGTGATTTTAGGAGGACCTGCTGGCCCACAGGGGAGCTCTGGTAGCTGCTGGGTGACCCCACCTGCACCCACCCCCGTTATTTATCATAAGGTGCACAGGCAGCCAACGGGATGATGCTCATTTAGGTCACTTCTTACAGGAGAAAATGAGGCTTTTCCCTTGAAATTCCTTGAGATTTCCATCTCAGGAGCAATAGCATCAGTGTTAAAGGTAATGGGGATGCTCTGACTGTGCAGGGTACTGGTACCGTGTGTGTGCCACCGTCCCCACTGCCCAGACCCCCAAATCCACTGCCACAATGGTGATGGAGCTGAGCCATGCACTGTACTTCAAAGTACAAAACCCCAAAGCTCAAACACTGACCTTTTTATTTTTTTTATTTTTTAATATAATAAATATTTGCAGCATGGAGTCTCGCTGAAACAAGACTAAAAACTCTATGCTCTCATCCTCCTATAAATCCACAGCAGCCTTTGTCCTCCTCTGTGTTTCGAGGGGTTCTGTCACTTGTTATGGCACCAAGAACATTTGTCCAGCCCCTTCCCACTTTGCCCACTGCTGCAGGATTTCATCCTCCTGTTACAAACCAATGCAGGCAAACCCACGAGCCAGCCGTGCCATGCAGATACCTGGACAATGCAGGAAAAAAAAAACTGAATGACATTTCTCTGCCCCTGGCTGAGCCGCTGGGAGTTTCTGAGTGGAAAACACACTCAGTTTGCTGGGACATTGGTCCAGCACCACTGGGCTGGGCTGCAGAGTGCTAGACACAGACCCCGCCGTCTGGATCAGGCTCCCAGGCTGAATTTCACCACTTGGGCCCATCTCTAATTTTATTATTTCCGTTGAAGTAAATTATGGACTTAATTGGAATTTCTGATTTGATCTATCTGCTCCCCATGCTGTATAAATATCCCTCAGCATTTATTTTTCCCCTTGCCCGTAGCTCATTATATTTTCCTGTCTTGGGATTCCGTATTTTTTTATTATTATTATTTTTTTTAATAGCAATTTCACCCCATCTGCTGGGGAAAGTCCTGGAGGAAATGAAGCTATTCAGGGGCTCTGCTTCCTTCCCTGCTCTGGGGGGTGTAGGCTCCCCATGAGGACACTGGGACGAGGCAGGTCCTTGGGGACACCCCTGCCCTTGCTCCTTAACTTGCCAAAAAAAGCACAGACGCTATTAATTACCATTTAAATGACTCTGTGCAAAGCCTCAGCCCCTTCCTCACCAGCAGCCTGGGAAGCTGGTGTGCAGGATCTCTGCTGCTGCATCTTTGAGGTTGCTGCATGCTTTATTCGTTCATCTGAAAGGAAATTTTGGGTACCCGAATCCCAATTTGCTCGCCCACTGCAGCTTGGTTGTAGGGGCCTCAGGTCCCCTAGCAATCAGTGCTCAGCTAAGTGACACACCAAGGGCTCTTCACTTCAGCTATAAAATCCTATATAACAGGAAATTATTTAATTTAGAAATGATTTCCCCATGTTTTAGGATGCAACGATAGAAGGTTGGGTATGTCACGTCCTTAAAATACCCAAAAATAAAATAAATAAAATTAAATACCCCTACCAGCAGCTTTATCTTTAACCTCCAGAACACCTCTCCTGCTCCTCCTCATGTCACTCCCATCAGCACGGACCATGACTGATGCTCTGCACCCCGTACCCCTTGGGTCCCCTGCACCCAGCACACGTCCATCCAAACGACTTCTTCGGAGCTGGGGCAGAGACTCCTGGTGCTCACTTTTCCTGTGCTGCCTAACACGCCAACCCCTTTGTTTTTGTTGGAACCTCTGCTTTCTGCTGTCATAAGGCCAGTTGCCCCCCTTCAACCAACAGCAGCACCCAGAGACAGCCTTAGGCAGGTTTTGGCGAGCGCACGTGCAACAGCTCAGGCTAGCCAGCAGATTTGTCTTGTACAACCTATCCATTACGGCATATCGTGCATGTTTTACAGAGGCAGAATTCCAGCTCTCGTAGCAGGAATGGGTCGGGAGACTTTCTTCTTAGCAAACACATTAAAATAATGGAGACAAAGCAATTCCAGCAGACCCCCACTTCTCAGTCTTTAATCTTGGTGCACAGCTATTTCGGAGACCTTACTGGGTATCTGGTGTTTCTGTCATTTTTCTTAATGAAAAATTAGCAAGCATAAGGAATAACTTGTCAAACTATAGGGGAGCATTTCATGCATGACATATTTTTGCAGACGCTGTAACAGCAAGAGAAGCCAAAACAAATAGCAAGAAGTATTTTCATTGCCTAAAGTTGAATATGATTAGGATAAACTGCAGCCACATTTCTAGGGGAAATTTATGTGCTGGCAATAATCAGACAATTTCAGCTCTCAAATCACCGCCCCTTTTCCAAACGAAAACCAAATTAATTAGTACATTTTCCCCCTAAGAACAATCCTTTACGCGAAGCTGAGCCCCAGCCCCCCTTCGCCTGCAGATGAAGTGAGCTCTCTGACGCTGCTGACAGCGATGCTGGGCATCTCCCCCTCTGTCCTGGCTGCCACTCGCTCCCTTTGCCTTTTCAGATATTTTTTTTTCTTGGAGCCAGACCACGTTGTGGCTAACACCGACCTGGAAATCTCAGCATGGGGTGGCACAGGGGGCTCCAGGGCTCTGGGGCTGGCGGTTTGGTGCAGCCCCAACAGCTCCTGGGCGAGGGGGGGCAGCTCCGGATCCTATCCAAGATTCTCTCTGATCAACTTCCCACACTTCCAGAAACCTTTGAACCAGCACGAAATGAGATCACTGAGATCATTTCTATTATTTTTCCTCAGGTTCTTCACTCATGCTGGCAGAGGGGGCTTTGTTTCAGACTGGAAATGCTGCGGTGAGACGTTGGCATCACCCACTTGGCTCCCCCACCCGCCCCTGAGAGCTCCCAGCACTCATTTTGGCACCACTGCTGCAGGCCAAAGGCTGGCTTTGCAAGTGCTTTTAAACTCCCTGTTGCCCGTAAACATTATTTCTTCCTCCTCCACAGCAGAAGCCCATTACATGGACAAGCACGGCACAGCCTGGCTGCTTGAACAAGACGCCCGATGCCGCTTGTCGTAAGCGGCGGGCGCCTGCACAGCTCAGCCGGCTTAGTAAATAAGGATCCTCCATGCTCATAAAATCTCAGCACAGCCAAGCATGGTGGGGCCATCTGCTCGGCGAGCGGCGAGACGCGGCGTTATGGCAGTCGGCGGCAGGACGGGGCCATTCCCCGTTATTAACTCCCAGCTGCGCAAAGGCAGAGCCACCGCCGGCTTCTCCGTCCACCTCTGAAGGCTGCTGCTCGCTCCCGGTGGCCCCAGTGGCCACCAAGTTCCTTTCCGAGCTCAGGATTTCCTCCGGGGCTGAAGTCAGGAGCAAGGGCTCAAGATAACACATGCCGGCAGAAGGATTGATGGTAATTGTATAAACTAGCCCTTAGCTCACCCGTGATTATAATTACGTTAAATTGCTATTTAATGGTTTTCACATCATCTTTGACAGTAGGTTATTTTTGTAATCTTTATTTAAAATAAACTCTTTTTTTTTTTTTTTTTTTTTGTCTCGTTGCTGAAACCCTTCTCTGTTTCCTTCCACACTCGGTGTGTTTGGAAATCAGTTCGTCTTCATTACCCCGGGACTTCTGTTTCATTTTGTTATTACTGCAAGATTAGAAAATAAGTAGCTCCCCCAAAAGGGCTTCCTGGTGAACAAACTTTCTGGTCAGAGTAAAATGAAGTGTAGCCTTCCCGTAATACTGTCCACACGCCACAGCCCATCACTCCTCATCGTTATCCCGTGACAGCAGCAGGGAAAGCCACGCTTGAAGCACCCTCCCTTTGGCTTTGGCAGGGGTTTGGAGGGGATGGGCGGGTGCTATGGGGAGCTCTTCCTCAAAGGGCAGAAACAAAATCCAGACCAACAAGTGGGAAAGCCACACCAATATTTCATCTCCAGAACGCCATGTAAATGGCCGGGTGCTGCAATCCATCACTGTCTGTGTACAACAAACCCAACGATACGCAGACCCAAGCAGAGATACCATGGTCTGGCTGCCCCCAAATCTCAGCACTTAGGTTTTGGCTGAAGCCCACCCTTAAATCCACCGCTGGTCACAAAGGTGGCTCTGTCTGCTGAAACACCAAGGAGAAGAAGCTCCAGGTGGATTCAGGAGCTGCTGAGCTGGAGGGATCAGGGCATCCTCCTGGCCTGCTACATCCCCAAATCTGCTCGGCTGTACTGCATCTGTGCCTGCTTTGGGCTGGGCTTTCTCCATGTCAGCACTGACCCAGCCTCCTGGCTAGGAGAGAAATGCTCTCCCATTCAGAGAAGTGAAAGATTCACTTTTCATAAGCTTAAAGGATCACTTCTGTAAGTAATTTACTACAAATTATGTAATGACTTTATTACACAGCTTTAGTTAAAAAAAAAAAAAAAAAAAAAAAAAAAAAGAGCACTTACGGGTCAAGGGGTTTAGCCCACAATTACTAATAAACAAGCTAGATTCAATAATAATTGGCTTAAACCAAAAATTGCTAAAAGCTCATTTGAGCGTCTCCTTGCTGTGGCTCCACGGTAAATCATCTCTGCAATTAGCGTGCAATGATTTGCAGGGTCGAACACCTCAAATGGCTTCAGAGAACAAGACCCGGGTACCTGACTCCTGAAACCTGACAGAGAAACGCTCCTGGTGAATTTGGTGAGCCCTGATGGGGGTTACCCAAATCACATCCTGCCTCCTGCCACCCACAACCCCTGTGTGTGCTTGAGCAGGGGGCAGCACCGACGGCCCCCTCTGGAGTAGCCGCTTCCAGCAGCATCCCTGCAGTGGCAAATGAGGCACCAGGAGGGATGTGGGAAGGGTTTTGGTGTGGTTTGGGCAGGAGCCAGACCTGCTGCCCTGGAGAGCCGAGGAAGTTACCTAACGAAGCGCCGTGACCCATCCCTGTCCCTCATTGTCCCTTGGGGACAGCCCCACTGTCAAAACCCAGCAGTGCTGGGACAGGAACGACCTCGTGGAGCTGCGTGGCTGGAAAAATCATCTTGGGCAGCTTGTGCAATTAACAGTCCCATTCCCAGCTGGAGACAATGAGGAACCTCTGTGTGCCGGGCAGGCCTCATTCAGCAAACGCGGTCACACTCGTCACCCTCACTTCGAGCTGTATCAACAAGCCTGCCGGCCTAATGAGCCGAGCTTCGGCAGAAAATGACCTCATGGGGGACAGGACCCGGCCGTGAATTTGCTCTTTGTTGGTGCAGCACCTCGCCAGGGCTCGCAGCACGGCTGCGCCATCCCTCACGGCTGCGCACACGAGGTGCTTTGTGTCCCCAACCAGCGGGCTCCAGCAGAGGGTTTAAGCTGTTGGGTACCTCTGGTAAAACAGTTTATCCAGCCAGATGGGGGGAAAATATTTTATGGGGGACATGCACAGCTCTTTGTTTTCAAGCTAATGATTAATTTATCACTTCTCAGTTTTTTCTAAGCATAATGGGGTAATTAGCGGGGCTCTTCCCTACCAAACCCTAGTGACATTTCTCTGCACATCTACCAAGAACAGCTGAGCAGGAAAGAAATACCTGAGTTACCAAGAGAAGGCACTGAAAAATTATTAAACAAGGAGGAGGAAGGTCCTTAAGTATTTCTAAAAGCCCGTTCTTTTTTTTCCACACTGTGTATCAACCATGAGCATCTGCCCAAAGAACTACTGGCATACTCCAAACGGAGAAGGGTAGCCCCAAGCCATCGCAGCTCTTGCCTGGATTGCAGATCAGGCTGGATTTAAGTCACAGCTGATTAAAAATATTTCTTAAGTTGGGTTAATGCAAGCTGTCTCCACAGGGGAATACAGGATCCTCTCAACTTGGTCTCAGTTACTACATTCATTGATGCTCCTCATCCTCGCACTGCAGAGCCCCAGGGGAGGAGCAGCCTCCCTGCAGGCTTCTGCTTGGAAGCCCCGAGATATTTAGCTCTGTGGCATGACAGGAGCCGGGTCCCTTGGGAACTCGTGGTTCAACAAAAGTTCATCACAACAGCTAAGTCTCCACGTAATGTACGCTTTGAGCAATTAACATCTGAGACAATTGTGCTGGCTTGGAAGTGTCCGACCAGCAAACAAAGCCCACAGTTTGTGCTTTGTGTCCGTGGGGCACTGGCACGTTTGTTGCCTTGCTGTGCATTGCTGCACAAGTGGCACGATGCATCTGGCAGCAGAAAACCCATCATTGCTCCTAGGTTGCCCTTCACACACCTCTTTTTGCCTCCTGCCTTTGTACTGTTAAAGCCATTGTAAGAGAGAAGGTTTCAGGAAAGGTTTCTCCTCGCGGCTGCTCTCATAAACCCAGAACCCACTCCCTGAGCTGCTTCTTATTATTTAGGGTTATTTAAGGTGACATTCCTACATATGTACAGATTTGCCTAATACTGCTCTGACTGTTAAAATGCAGATATATTTATTTATCTTCCAGTAGAGCTCCAATAGACCTTCTGATATATTTCACAGACTGGTCCCATTTATCCAAGCACCAAAATGGCCCTGTGGGATGAAAAGCACTGTCTGGCTGGTCCAGCATCCTGCCCCTGAGAGCAGCCAGCATCGGGCACTTCAGAGGAAGGTAAAAAAACAATGGTGCAGACAGACACGGGTAACCCACCCTCTTAGAAAGATTAGTTTATATCCAGCAGCCCCAGATTAAATGTGCTTTAATGGTTTGCCTGGTTCTCTTTACTGACAGATCTCTGTATTCCTGCCACAGCATTTTCCATTTCTATTTGGGAGTAATGAATTGGGGTCACAAATAACAATTCGCTGTTTGATTTTTTTTTGGGAAGCCTGGCAGTTTTGGTGCAAAGGACGGAGGAAATGTTTGCCTGCAGGAGTCTGATGGGTGACGCTGTGGGCTCTAACCAAGATAAAAATAGGAACTGGTTACTTTCCAAAGGGAAAAATAAACTGCTAAGTTTCCACTGACTCGGAGTTGCAAAAATGCATCTTGGATTCTGAAGCACTTGGTAAAATATTGTGGTTTAGGCTTGGTAAATAGCGGAGAGCATTAGCTTAGAAATAGCAGCGTAAATACACAGCTTAATGGGTTGGTTTGTCTCAGGTTCTGCTTTTGGTTACAGACTCATCAACCTGCCTTAGTTTCTGTGTGACTTGCCTCTCAGGTTTAGGGGCAGCCCCTGGAGCTACCAAGAGGGGGTTAAAGCTGTGAATTCTGGACATCATCCTCACTGCAGACTGCGTCCAGCCCCATGGAAGGAAGCCTGACACCTCCACGAGAGCTGGTTTTACATGGGCTGGGAAGTCCCGTCGGAGGAACTGTCCCTCCATGCCAAGCTGGAGCCCTGAAGATCCAGCTGGAGAAGTCCTCGTGCTGGGGCAGGGCAACCACCGGGGAGTCATTAGGCTTTGAGACTGCCCACCAAAGAACTTCAGGATGTGGAGGGAGCTGCCTGGCACCTAAATCCTGAAGCAGACGGTGGCCAGACAGAAGAGGCTTTTGGTGACCTTTTCCTGTCTCTCAGCCAGCAACCTAAGCAAGGATGGGGGCGATGAAGCCTGAAGAGGTCTGTAGGAAGACGCAAGGGGCTTTAAGAGTCTATCTGAAGGAGCTGGGAAAATAAGCAGACTTTCAGGCATGTGAGACCAAGAAAGAGCCATCAACTTCCCTACTTTACACCTTTGGAACATAGGGGATATCAAACCTAAGTACGACCTGCTATAGGAAACTGGGATTAGAGAGAAGCAGACAGAAATATTTCATCACAGACTTGGTAAGGTTCAGAACAAGATCATGAAATCGCACTGGCAGCAGAGGACAATGAAACACCAAGGTTTGGGAACACTCAGGGGATGCAGAAATCCTCGAAAGAGCTAAACCCTAACCTGAGGAGTATCTCAGAGCAATGTGGAAAGAGAAAGGGGGGGCCCACAAAGCACAGGTAGCCCCTGCTTTTGTCCTCTGTGTTGTAATACAACGCAATACTCTTAAACTCTTTCCAGTTGATGCCTCCCCTACCCCAGCACACACCTGAAGCACACTGGGCTGCTGGCAAGGGGTGAGCATGGCTGAGACCAAGCCAAAGCAGGGAATTATATCCATGAAGTAAGGATGTAAAAAAAAAAAAAAACTGAAGCCAAGCCCGGGTGTGAGGCTCTCCACAGAGGCCACCACCACCACCTCTGCTGTGGCCTCTGCTCACTCAGCGCACGATGTGCTGGGCGCACAAACCCTCTGCTCGGCTGGCTCCAGCTCTGCTTTGCCACTAGATGGCACAGGCCATTGAGAAATGCTTTATTTTATCAATATTCAGCCTTATCCCCAGGCCCCGGAGCTAAGCCACAGCACAGGGCCAGGTACCTGCAGTGCTTTTCCCTGTATGGTGCAGCAGGGACGGGGAACGGTGTCCTTGCTCATCTGAAAAATGGGTGGCTGGGGACGCTGCCTGGTGCTGGGCACCTCTGCTGTGGTCCCATCCTGCTCTCTGACTTCCAGCACAGGCTGCTTTATTTATTGCCAGCTACGGTAATGCAATGTATCTGTACAGCTGCCAGACAATAAACCCTGTTTCATATACTGCATAGGCCTTCTAAAATTATTATTTTTTCATGGTGTAAAAAACTGAATTAACAGGTGAGCGCTAAGCCAGTTCATTCTTTTTTTTTTTTCCTATTAATTCCGCAAATTCCAGATTTTGCATGCATGAATTGAACCCAGAATTCAGCATTGGAGCCCTGCATGTCCTGCTCACACCTGAGTCAATACCCGCCAAGAGCAAAGGAGGCAGAACTAAAGTGCTTTGGCTCAGAACAGAACTGGACGTATACCTGATACCTATATAAAGTGGTCACAGGTGAGCCTGTGCAACCGTATTTCTTTGCTATCACTCTGGATTTCTCTGCTTGTGGCCCCTGCCCCCAGCTCCCTGTCCTCGTGATCAAGTTTTACCAGCAGGAATAGTTCTGGAGAGAGAATTTCAAAGCCACATGGATTTGTGGAAAATTAATTTAAAAGCACATGCCTGAGCGTTTGCATGTGTCCAAGTATCCATTCAAGCAGAGGTTGGGGCCACTTCCAAGCACTATTTACTCCCCAAAACACAGCATGGCCTAAAAACGCAACGCGCACCCAGGTCACTCCGAACACCCAGGGGACAGCGATCATCAAAGGGGTGAAAAAGGGTTAAACCAACTGTGTAGATCAACAACCTGCTCATTGCCAGGCCACGCGTGCACTTCATGATTGTGGTCAAAGGCAGGATTTGTAAGGAGATGCAGGCAATGCAGGGCTGATGCTGCTTTCAGCATACAAAAACTGTTGCATAGCATGTCTGAGTGTTGCTGATGCTGTAAGGTTGACCCTTGTAAAGAGAGCAATGGGAAAAGCAGTTTTCTGCTCAGTGTGGAAAATAAGGAAAAGAAAAGGAAGATTTTCTGTTACAGCACTGGGCTTGGCAAATGGAGAAGGAGAAAATTAAACCTGGAAATGCTTCTGGGAAACTGAGTCTATCACTTTTTAAAGTATAAATACACGCAGAAAGGAAGCCTCAGCAGCTTCCCTCCAGCAGGGAGGATTGCAAACCCCTGACAAGCAGAGATGCCAGGTGCAGGGAGCAGGCGAGCATCCCTGACCACCTCCTAAGAGCCCATGGCCATGGCGCTGCTGCTTTGGAGGTGATGGGTCCAGGGCCAAGCCTGTGCACCAGGTTCCTCTGTCCCTTCCAGCTCAGACATTTCATCTCCTCTCACCCAGCCCCAATCCTGTTTTTGACCTCTGGACAGAAGGAGCTCTCTGGGCCTTGCAGAGATCTTTCCAACTGGTTGTCATCTCCTCTCCAGCAGCCCAGCAATGCTCCAGCGCTGGTCTTAGCAGAGCATTTCCCTGGTGTGCCCTGCCTCTTGCCTTTCCCTGCCTGAGCTAAGAGCATCCTTTGGATCCTTACACGGATTCAAATGATCTTGTGTTTAGTGCTGCTTCTATGCATATGTATCCATGAATTAGTTATGCATAACATTTATGCATAACATTTCAACAAGCACGAGAACTGGCTGATTTGAGATCGGTAAACAAACACTGAGTAATGTGAATTCCTAATAAATCTGCAATTCACATCCATTTAACTCAATGAAACAAGTCAAAACAACACAGCTAACAAAATACGCTGTCCATCAGTGCTGGACTCAGAGCCATCAGAGACTGCATTTAGCAGAGGTGCTCCCTGAAGACAATTCATTCAATAATACTGGTATGTGCTACAAATCCACGTCCATTACAAACGATTTTGGTGCTTCGTAGAGCAAACAAGCCAGGCAGGCTCACTGTGATCCTCCAGTTTCTACTTTGGGATAACAAAATATAACCCCAAATTCTGCACTGCACACACCAAGGGACAGACAGACGGATGGACTGCCTAACCAAAAGCCACCTCTGCAAGGTGCCCACGCAGCCCAGCAGAGATCAGGGGGCTCTGCGAGTGTTGGCAAGCCACAAAAAGGTGGTTTTCAGGCACCTGAAGAACGAGGTTTTCAGATATTCTGGACCCATAACCAAAAATTCTTCCATGTTCAAAGTGCAAATCCTCTTTAATATAAAATAGCTTGGATCAAATATGTTTCAGGTTACAGTCGGGTTTGGGGTTTGTTTTGCTTTTTAATAACCCTCCTGCCAATAACATCTAGCACTCCATGAGAAATGTTTGTGACATTAATTGCAATAAAAAAATATAAATTAAAAAAAAAAAAAAAGTGAGCCAGCAGTCCAAACCAAAGTCTGCCTGGAAAGGCTTTAAAGGAGAAAATAAATAAAATGTTTCACAGGCTGCACCAATTCCTATTTGTGCCTCTGTGTGGAAAACTTGAGGCACATCCCCAAGCACGCGAGGGTCCCCGCAGTGCTGGGCACGAGGCACAGCACCCGGCGGCATCACCACCGCATGTGATCGAATGCCACTTGGCAGAAACTGCAATAAATCTGCTCTTTTTTGCCTGGATGTCAAGGATAAAACCCATCTTCCAAGCAAACCAACAAGCTGGATGTCAAACCCAAAGCCATTCTTGGGGATTTGCTTCTGGACAAGTGTTTCTGCTCCATGTAAAGGGCTGAGGTGGAGAGGGGATGCAGTGTGGGAAGTGCTGGAGGAGCTCCCTACATTTGGAGTCTCTCCTGCTAACCAAGTGGCTGGGACTGGGGGTATCAGACCTTGCTTTTCCCTTGTAACAGCATTTGCAAGGGTGAGAGCTCAATAAATATGAAATAAGTAAAAATATTTGCAGTGTAGGTGTGTGATAGCATAAAGAGACCTTCAGACAATGGTGAATTCTTTTTCTGATAGTCAAAGCAGGTTTGAATTGCAAATACATCTAGCAAAAACAGTCTCCACTCGGTACAAGAAAACAAATTCGTTCACTTGCCATAGCAGCCGTAAAACCTAACTAAGACGTATTTTCTTTTCAGGTAGTCAGGTTCGCTGGAGCCCAGTTAACAAACGGCTGGCACCGCAGAGGGACACAACGAGCTCCAGCTGCACACCCCGGTCTTCTGCAAGCTGCAGTGCCGGCAAAGTCCACGGGCTGGGAAGGTTTCAGAAGCCAGCCCAGTGAAAATGCCCTAAGTAGGATACCCCACGTCCTGCACCACCAGCAGAAGGCACACCAACCCCTCCTGTCCCCGCAGCTCCAGGGAGATTTTTAAGTTGCTTCATTGCTGATTTGGCTGCGTGAGGCTTCATCGGGATTTGGGTGAATATTTAGTTGCACTTGCTCTTCGTTTAAAGCCGAGGAAGCACGTAATCCTGACCAGGAGGAACTCACTTAAAGACAAAATGGGATGGGTTGGGGTTCTCCTGACATTCAGCCAGGGCCGAGGTGACCTGTGGAGCCCGACGCCGCCGGGAGCAGCCCATGCTGCAGACCTTGATTCAGATCCAAGCAAAACCGGGGCAATTCCTGGAGCATTAGCAGCACTCCCCACGCGCCAGTTTTCCAACACCTGTACCAGTCCTTACAGCCCAATAAAGTACGTTTCCTCATCAGTCTTGGCAGGAGGCAAGCGGCTGTGGGCAGGCCTCGGGGTGCCTCTGCCCTGACCCTGGTCCCTGATGGAGGCAGCGATGATGAGCTCAAGGTGCCCAGCTCAGGGTGACTTGGCCACCAAGATCCCAGCAGCATTAGGAGGAGCTGGGTAAAGAAATTTCATACTTCAGTGTGGAAGAGACATGAAAAAAGTGGGTTTTCAAATCCTTCTGAATCAACAGAGGATACACCAGGGGAAAGGGCCTCATGTAGGGCTTGCTAGGAGCCAGGCATGAGCACCCCGTCTGACAGCACTTCCCATGATCGATATTGAGAAACCTCCCAGATGGCCCTAAAGCCACTGCTTGCCTTTCCCGTGGGGATTAGAAATTCCATACCATCAGAAACTGAGAATCGCCACTAGCAAGAAGGGCAAAGCCTTCATTAGAAATACACTTGAGTCACAAATTAATTTCTGTTGTCAGAAGTGAATTTATCAGTAAATTACAGAAGCAATCATCACACGGACAGCGTCAGGTTGCATCAGTTGGCAGCATCCTCAACCCTGCATTACAGCAGCACTTCACCTTTGCAGATTTAAAAGCCACAGCTGAATTACAGCTCAGGACCAGAGCAGCAATTTATGAAGCTTTGCATTCAGAACCTATTTCAGCTCTTGATCAGAAATTTCCCCTGTCCTTGCCTCCCCAAATTGCAGGGCAACCCTGCTGGCACCAGGTGCCCGCGGGCACACGGGGAAGGTCTCAGCTTTGTTCCATGTTTTCTCTGCATCTGCAGGAGAGCGGGCAGGCCGTGTCTCCAAGGGACTGCTTGGAGAAATCCTACACCATGATAATCACTGTCCACCCCCTAACTGAAGAAAGAGGATTAAGCATGGATTCCCATACAGGTCGTTAACCTAGGAGCCACTCCCCGTGACTGGAAGGAGCATCGTGGCTCTTCTAAAAAGGAGAGTGACAGAGCTCAGCTGCCTCAAGGTGCTCTGCAGGGCTGAGCAGACGGGGTTTCCCTCGCCCTGGGGTCCTCAGCATCACTGGGAGCTCTGGCAGGACCAAGCACTGCTCCACCACGCACCATCCATCCTCTGCCCCATCCTGTCCACCACCACCCACAGCTACCACAGGTCCATACAGCCCCAGAGCAGCCCTTCTTTGGCCACAGACATGAGGCATCATCCAAAACAACAAGGATTGGGCAGGGAACCAGCAAAAAAAAGTTTTTTTTTTTCTACAAACTTGCGTTGCGCCCTGGGCAGGGTGATGGTGCAACAGGCAATGTCCTCAGGCCATGAGCCCTCCCTTTTATTTTTATTACCCTTAAGCAAAATCAAAAGCAAAATAAAAGGCACAATAAAGGGCAATCTGGACGTCTCCTGATTGGATTTGCAGGCAGCTGCTCTCAGATTTTCCCCTGCTAAGGCAGCAGAGGGGGAAGGGGCTCTGCAGAGCAGCTGTGGGGCCGGCTATTTCTGCAGAGATTGTGCATCGAGGCGGAGACACGGCAGCTCACGCAAACACTGGCTGGATTATTTCTGTGTAATTGTTGCCATCAAACAGTTTCCCATTTTTTAACCAAAATAAGAAGCAGAAAACAAATCAATGGGGAGGGGAAACTTGTTCCTGCATGTTCTGCAGTAGGTGCTATGGGTTGGAAGCAAGCAGGCACAAAGTGCCCGGGTCCTGGCACTGAGACCAGCCAGCCACTGTCCATGCAGACTTCTCCCCATCACTCAGGACAAACAGCCACCTTTGCTAGGACAGACAAAGGGACCCTCAAGTGGAATGACAGCTCGCACAAGCCTTGGGGACATTGAGACATCAATTATCCATGCCACAGAATATCCATCCCCAAACCTGGTGTGAGCTTGGTGAGCACAAACACCCACAACTCAACCATCACGGGGGGAAACTGAGGCACAGGAAAGCCGAGTGGTTCCCTCTGTGTGTCCCCTGAGCCCAAAAATGAGGCAAACACCCAGGGACCAGCCCCAGCGCCTTCCCCGCAGCTGAGCTCTAATTGTTTAGAGGCTTAATAAGTTGTAACTTAAAACTAGTTTATGGCTGTACATAGAAAAAAAAAAAAAGAGTCCTGTCGTAAAGTATTTATTACACTTCCTTTGGAAATGATGACAGTCCTCCAGTGAATGTTTTTATTGTTATTCATCATCTTTCGAGAGGGTTAGACAGCTCTGAAATACAGCTTTAATATGAGAGCCAAATGAGAAAGTGCAGATTTAAGGGAAACCTCGGCAGATCAGGTTTCACTCGGTGCCTGCAGCACTTACAACATGTGTTTCTGATCTGCAGCTTGACTTTGTTGTACCCAAACTTAAACTGCATTAAATTCACTTCACAGCAATTGCGAGGGAAGGAGAAACGCATCCAAAGGCAGCTCCCCTTCCCGCGTGACTCCCCGTAATCCCTCACCTTGGGAAGGGAAAGGGATTTATCCTGCCACAGGCTGAGGCAGTGTTGAAGAAATAAAACAAACAGACTTTGCTTCCCATTTTGCTGTGTTTGTGATTGGAAATGGCAAAACAAGAGCAACAAAAGCCCTGCCAAGCTGCTGGTAGGTGCTGCAGGTGAAGGCTTTGGGCACCCTGTTTGGAAATACGTGCAGCCAAGCCGGGTGCATGGCCACATGGCTGAATTCAGCATCCCTGAGATGAGGCTTGCAAATAACCAAGAGTTATTTGAAGCTGAATTTGTCCCTGTGCTGCCAGCGCCTCCGCCGATGCCACCTGACTGAGCGATGCTGAGAGGCGCCCTGGAAGCCAGCTGTCAAATGGAGGGCATTCAATCTTGAAAAATGGGACTGGAACAGAGGAAAATCCATGGCAACTCAGGGAAAAACACTGCATTTGAGACACCCTATGGCTATTTATGATTTCCACACATTATATGCATTAATGCAAAAAGTACCAGCCTGAGAAAGCAGCTACTTTGCCAAAAGCCTGCAGATGAGCTTGGCCCACCTGAAAACCTGGAGAAAGGTGAAGTGAAGCTCTAGCTAGAAATGACTTGTGAACCCCATCGCATTTCATTGCTCCTTGTCCCCAGGCAGCCCATGGACAAAGCAGGAGCACCGTAGCACCCAGAAACAGCCCGCTCCGACAGCGCTGGGATGGCAGGAGACAGCCACATCCTCCACACAATCACTTCAGCCATGGCCACAATGGATTTCTGGGCTGGATTTTCACCCCTGGAAATCCCCAGCGACACCACCCTGCTGCCTTCCTTGCCTCGCCAAAGAGCCAGGGGTGCTGCTGGCGAGGAGTCCCAGAGCAGCGCTGGGCTGCAGCTGCTGCGTGCCGGGGAGCCCCGCAGCCCCGGTGCTGTTTTCACTTTGTTTAACAGCTGCCCTCTGCGCTGCTTCACAGGCTGCAGACCACGAGGCCGGCGCAGGAAACGCAGACGAACGTTTACCTACCCTGCTTTGATTTAAAACAGCCCAAGGAGGGCCGCGAGGCCACGCGGCGACGTTCGGATAATTCAACCTTTCCTCCTGCCAAAGGGAGCGAGCGCCGAAGAGTTAACGAAAGTAACTCCTCTGCCCTAAAGAAATCGTGGCTTGAGTCATGCAAGCTCACTTCACACTTGTGCAGAATTATTTTAAAGCTTGATTTTAATTTAAATAAACAGGCTCAGTGCTCTGTGGGAGCTCCCCACTGTCAGGCCACCGAAAAACAAGGCAGGAGGCATCAGCCCCTCAGAGAGGTCAGGTCAGCAGCATCCACATTGGGGAAGCACAATCCTGAACCAGTCTCATCTCCCATCTGGGCTGCCAGCTCGGAGAGGAGCCAGCCGGTCTGAGGAACACTTGTTGTGTCCTGCTTATAAATGCCGAGAACATCAGATAACGGGGGAGGTCAGGGGCAGCTGCTGTGGCTGCTTTGACGAGCACCAGCCTGGGAGCTGTGGTTGGAAGTGACAGTCAGGCACCTCCAAACCACAGCATTTCTCCAAGGCAAATGATGGAGAAGAGAATAATGGCTTTGGGAGAATGATGGTTAGCTCCTGAACACAGGGCAAAACAACCCTCAAATGATTTGCAAACCTCCCAAAAGAGCGAGCGATGGGCGATGAGCTGGGGCCAGGTGCTTCCCAGCACCCTGCTAGGGAACTCCTCTGCCCCCCCGACCTGGGGCTCTCCTGCTTGCTCAGCCATCGAGCATCACCTTCCTCCCCCCAGCCCGGATGGCGACAGACAAAACCCGATTTTCAAATATTCATGCTATGGAAAAGCAAAAGGCACATTTACAAGAGGAAAAGCCTGCTCTGCGGCGCTCTGCCGGCCACGAGAGGGAGTTCCCCCTGCCCAGCTCTGCGCAGGCGAGAGCAGCCCCCAGATGCTCCACTGCCCGCACCACCAGCAGCCCCCAAGGGATCTCAGCGATGTTCTGCAGTCCCCGCGGCCCCATTGAACCAAAAACTTCCACCTTGCCCCAAATCCTGAGAGCAGCCCAATTCCAGGGAACAGGGCTGTGAGAGCCTTTCTCTGCCATGCAGTTCAGCACATTCATCAGCTGCCCCACGGACACTCTCACTTTTCATGCAATTAAATCTTTTTTTTTTTTTTTTTTTGCACTGTTTCCCCCAAGATAGGAAGCAGACAGAGGGGATGGAAGCGGGCATCAGGACGGGGAGAATTTGCAAAGCCGATGTGTTTGCAAAGGCAGCAGTGAACAGCCCTGCACGACCCCACCACATATTGACCCCTGAGTTAAAAATGGTTCAAACATTAACTGGGGCAGCTGGAAAATGCCTGAAAGCAATGGGCAGAGCACCATAAGGTGTGCGCCTGGTAGGAGGCAGATTTGCCTTTGTTTCCAGGGTCTCACGCACACCAGCTGCCTGCATGCATATTTACTTCTTTAAAAGCATTTTCCCACTGTCACTTGGCACAAAATCTGATCGCCAGAGTATTTTTCATTCTTTAAATAAACAGAGCATTACGTGCGACAACTGCTCTCTGCAACTGGAAATGTAAGATGACCAAATGCAGACTTTGGGGTCGGTGCCTGTCAGGTCACCGATGGAACAACAAACTCTCACACGCGCCAGCCATCATGCTGCACCCTGAGAGAAGTGAGATTTATTTTTTTTTTAAGGGATTATTTCTGCAGGAAGCATAGCTGGGTTGCTTTGTGCAGCCCCCATCCTTTATTCCCTGGCTGTGGTCACCGTGGCAGGGTACAAAGGGGAAGGGGCAGCACTTGCTGGGCACACAAGCCCCTGGTGCAGATCCTCACCTGTGCAGCAAGCTGTGCCTTGAGTTCAAGATGAGCAGAGAAATATTTCCAGAAACATAAACACTTTGTATGGAGAGCTACCATCCTGCACATCACTTCGGTAGCTGCGTACAAACACAGGGCTCCCTGCCAGGAAAAGCTGTGCAGCTGAAGCAGCCTCTGCTCCCAGCCTGGGGCTGAGGCCCTGAGGCTGCATTGCTGGCCATTGCCCCGAGCAGATGGCAGAGCTTCTGCAGTTCCCTTCAAGTCAGGCGTGAAGGAGAGTGCACACCTCCTAGCAAGAGATACATTGCTGTTTATCTTACATGGATGACTTCATCATAGAAATAGCACTGAGGAGAGGTTTAAAACCTGTGCCTCAAAAAATCACTCGTAGAATTTGGGGTAAGAGCAGAGCTCAGAAATAAAAGAGAAAAAAAAAAAAAGATGTGCATATTCTCAAACTACTGTATTTTTACAGATTTAAGACCTATCCTTTTCCTTGTGCAACAGAATAGAAACCACCTCATGTAGTTTGTTGTTGTTTGTTTTTGTTTTTTGTTTTTTTTTTTTTTTTAAAAAAAAGCCATATCCCATGTAAGATCCTCATGCAGCACTTTGGTTTCTTCTCCTTCGCTTATCACCAGATGCTGAGGGATTTGCTCAAAGTAAAGGCAACAGGGAGCATTTTAAGCAACCAGCCCCAGATCTGCAGATACCGAGCGTACAGGGAGATGCTCTCACCCCCGGGTCACCGCACCGCTCCTGTTGTTATTTTTAACGCTTCCTTCGGAGCGCAACAGGATGGATCTGGTGGAGGATGCTGATGGATGAGGCCGTGGGCAGGAGGGAAATACCTGCTGACGGCGCCTGGCCGCGTGCCAGCCTGCGGAGCAGGAATAGAGGGAGGACTAACAATGCGAGGAAGTTGTTGATAACTAACTCGGCATTCACTAACGACATTCGCTTCCTTTATTTCCCACCTTTCGCTACCCAGGGCCTGGTGCCTCTGCTGCACAAAGCCTGTTCCCGTGCAATAGCAGGGCCAGGCATAACCCTTGCGGGGAAGGTTTCTGAGCTGCTTCTAGGGCTGCACTTGGATATTACCATGGCTGGGGCTGCTCTTACTGCTGACCAGGAGATCCACAGTTATCCCACTAATTAATAGTGAACTTCAGAGTAAAGATACCCTACAGACTGACACAGCACAGCAAGAAGAGAAAGAACAGAGAAAGCTGAAAGCCAGCACTCCTGGTAGAAACCCCAAAGGCCATTCCCAAAAGGGCCAGGGGTCAGCCAGCCTCTGGGTCGTGCAGGTGATGGCTTTGCTGCCCACACGGCTCTGGCTGCTGGAAGGCAGCCTGCAAGAGGGGATGGAAAGAGCTGCCGCAGCAACAACTCACAAGAAATTTCCCATTTCAAAGAAAAAATATTTTAAAAAGGAAAACGTTCTAGAAGAAATAGACAAAGGTGCTTAAGGATTTTGCTTCTGGTTTTGCAGTAGGATACCCTCATGTAACCTTTCCAGGGCTTTCGCATCCACCGCTCCAGTGATGATGTGGATAGATGAGGTCCCTCCCAAGTCACCTCGAGGGGCACCCAACACCTGGATGAGCAGCACCCTGCCACAGCACGGCTACACAAAGCTTCCCTGCCGGTTTCCCATCCCTCTGCAACAGCTGCATCACCCTGAGCCTCTGAAAAAGCCTTGGAGAATACACAGATGAAGCGATTAACACAGTGTACAACTTACTGGCTCACACAAAGGTACAAGCATCTGTTATTTCAGCGGGATGGAGATTAAAGCCTCCCTCGAGGCTCTGTAACATCTCAGCACACGTGGACGGCGGTGCTGCTGCTCAGGGAATGCCACGGGGATGCCGAGATCATTGCCATGGGGTTAGTGACCCGCAAAGGGTCAAAACCTTCACGGTTCAGACCGTGGCACTCTGCGTGTCTGACCCAATTCTACTGTTTCATGCACTCACAGCCTCTTTGCCATCCCAAGGGACTCGGAGGAACACAGACAACTCAAATGTTCACCGAGCTCATCTCGAGAGCAGAGGTGTGCCAAAGACAGCAGTGGAAAGAATAGGGCAATCTGGAGACACAGTATTTTAGGTATGATTCGCTTTTAGCTCCTACATATGTGCTGCAGGATATATAATTATGGTATCAGTGAAGTGCATGAAGCAACTCAAAACCTGCTTTTAACACTAAAAAGCAATGATTCAATATAAAGCTAAGTCAATGCAAATGATGAGTGCTGATTCACCCCACCCAAGGCTGCTGATTCATCAGGTGCTAACAGCAGTTAGCAAGCAAGAACGGCAGCTTGTTAGCTGGCTTTCAAAGGAAAACTTCTGAGAAAAACAGGAAAAAACAAAACCCAGTGGTTTCACTAGATGCTTGGCTTTTTATCAAAATCAAACTGTGGGGAGGGTGAAAATAGGAACGTACAGATGGGCAGATGAGAGCTTCCAGCAGCTCTCTGGTGCATCCCCCCATCCTTTATTTTCAAGGCAACCCATTCCTCCCCAGGTGTTTTCCGTGGCTGGAGCAAACTTGACAAGTTTTCCTTCCTCAAGTAAACCCTCCTACATCATCCCAATCATCCAGCAATAGCTGGCAGCTCTATTTTGAGGGCGAAACAACCGCTAAGGTTTAACCAAGACATCCTTGGCTGGACCGTCCTCTATTTTGACTGAAAAAATACAGTCACTGTCTACAGGGAAGTATAAAATATCATTTTTGTAGTAATGCAGGCTGCAGCTGCCATCGCTATTGAAAAGGTCTGAAACAAGCAGATAAGACTGGAACCGCTGCTCTGCTTCCTCATCTGCTGCATCGTGCTCCTGCACTGCTGTGGAGGTGCCTGCTCCTGGAGCAGCCACAGCTTCAAAAGCTCAGGTTGGAAGCAGAGCAGTTATTGTGGGCTTCATTCATCCCAAGACTTCTGAGGTCTTTCTGCCTGCTGGAAGACTTGGAACTGGCTTTTGCATATTTTGGATGACCTATTTATCCCAGAATTGGCAGGGCTGGGGAACCGTTTTCCTCACCAGGCAGGTCTGGGTCACGGGGAGTTGGTAGGAAGGAAGGAAGGAGGTGGAAACTTTGCGTAAATAACAGCCCTCGCCCCTTCCAGCTCGCTGCCTCATTGATCGCGCCCGCTCCTTGGCCGGGAGGAGGTGGGACATCGGGCTTGGGTTTGGTTTTGAAAAAAGTAAATCCCTTTTTGAACTGAATTACATAGCCAGAGCCTCAGATCTCTCGCCAGAGGCATGTTCTCACTGTCAGTAACAGACTTTAAAAATAAATATCCCCCACGTCTGCCAGCAATGGGTCTTCTCTAATTAACCAGGCATTCTGACTGCCTTTGCTCAACAAAGCTGGGTCTCTGGTGCTGGGCTGTAGCTGCCTGTAGGGACTGCTCTGTGCTACACAGGGCTCAGCTGAGTTCTGCTCCATCCCTCCCAAATTCAGCCCCTCCAAGAATATTACAGCAATTTGTGCAGGAGACGGCTGATAGGGCGAGGAGCTGCCATTAATGCATTAATTGGGTGGAAATGAGGCAAGAAGGACATGGCCCCAAGGTCTGAATTCAGTCATGGTGAAAGCCTCGAGTCCCAAGAGACTCCAACATATACAGCACAGCATACTGAGCACCTACAGCATCTCAGGGGCTTTTTCATGCACACGTGTGCTGTAAGGTATCCCATGCTGTGTTATTCCTGTAACTGGCCCTGAAGATTAATTATTAGGAGCAATTAGGCTTCCCAGATTTCTCCACTCTAGGCATTTACTGGTCTGGGTGGATTTGCTAAGGAGCACGAGCACAGCGAGGAGATGTGGTCATGCTGGATCACACCCAACCCGCACACCTCTCACCTCATCCCCCAGAGCAGCCCCAACAGGAGCACAGGGAAAACACCAGGAGTTACCAGCAAAGATCTCAGGAAAGCTCCCTGACCTCCTGGTGAGCCCACCAGGGACATTTTTTTCCTTAAGCTATCTCATTGACATTAAGAAAAGAAATTGGTTGGTGCTAACTAGCGAGCTGTACCAGAAATAAGACAGGTCCTTATTCAAAAGATGGTGCTGGCTTGCTGTTGCTCTCCATCTTTATCTCCACATGGGATCCAAACACTAAAACACATCCCCTTAGCTTGCGCTACTGAATTCTCCATGCCTAAACTGCTCAGAAATAGCCACAGAGCACAATTCTGTCTATAAATGGTATTGTGTTTGTTTTGCCACCATTTTGGCCCTTTTTCTCCCAGTTCTTTGCTGCCCAGAGCTGAAGCTCCAGCTCAGCCCCAGCTTCATAGCATCGTGTGCTCCTGCCACCAGGACAGGCACAAGGGCTGAGCAGAGCTGGTGGAGGACAGAGCTTGGAGCCCCGAGGCACTGCAGCCCCCTCCCCACTGCTCCTGCCCTCATTCCTGCTATTTTTACATTCCTATTTAATATGTCTTTTCCCCCACTAGTTACACTTGAGACCTTCAAGGCACCGGCTTTGGAAAAAACAGCGCATTTTCCTAGGTGATGAGAAGTTCAGCTTCCTCCAGTGGTGAGCTTCCCCAAGCGCCAGAGGGGGATGGATGCTGCTCCGTCTCCGAAACACACACGAGAGAGCCAGCAAGAAAGACACAACGAAGCTGCTGCAACCCTCAGAATAGAGCAAGATTATAATCTCAGAGATAAAGGGGCTTTATTCCAGCCGTCAGTCAATCTGCCTCCACTCCACGCCTGCCCCCCCGGGAATATTTTTAAAGGCCGCAGACTTGTAGGTGATGATATTTTATTACATCTCAAAACGAAAAAAAAAAAAAGAAAAAACACAGAGGAATGCAGTTTCATTTGCAGTTTCCTGAAACCTGAGCAGTAAGTTTATGAAAACCTTGGGTCATGTTTGGAGTTAAGAAACAGAATGAGAAATCGCTCTCCTTTTCCTCTTTCTGTTTGCTGAGCAGCACCACCAATCCCACAGTGTTCCCACTGCCTTTTTTTTTTTTTTCCAGAAGCATCGCGGTTCCAAGCCTTGCTCCGTTGGCTTGGACATAAATCAGCAAGTGAGGGTTTGAACAAGATCCTTCTTGTAGTTCACACACCCTTGTATAGAAAACAAAGGATTAAGAAAGCAATTCGATCCCCACTTCCTACGGCTGAATTGTCTGGAAACTGTCGTTACTTAAGGTCAGAAGAATAGAAGAAAAACCCAACATATGAATGCCCCGAAAAAAGATGTTTTCCCTAAAAAATAGGTGACATTGTAAGTGATCATAGGAGCCAACCTGGGCTGTTCTGCTGTCTTTTCCCCTCCCAGGACACTCGCTCCGTGGTTCTCTAATGGCACATGGCAGAGCTCTTTGGGCACAAGCACACCTGCTCCTGGCTTGGCATGCACCACAGATGGGCTGCACCAGCAAGAAGAGCAAGGTGCAAGGGGCTGCTGCTGCTAAAATTTGGGCAATCGCAGTCTGGTCACAACTGGTGGTGGGCCCAGGAGCAAAACTGGGCTTGGGAAGCTTCCCAGGAGCAGGGATTTGGGGAGGCAGCCCAGCACAAACAGCCTAGTAGAGGCCGAGCCCTTTGCCAATGTTTCTGAGCTTTTGGGCATCACCCGCCCAGCCATCCCTGTCCATTTTAGCTCCCAGATAATTGCCCCATGTGCTGCGCAGCCTCGAGCCTCCAGTTATCTCAGGGCAGATGCACAGCAGCCATGAGGCACCATCTGCACCTCCAAGCATCTCCCCCAAGTCCTTACAACAACCCACCAAGCACACACCACACTATTCCCACAGCCATATACACCACAAAGCAAAGATCCAGAGCCCAGCAGGACTCTGCCCCCGCTGCATCTCCCAGCTGCTGGCAGCGTTATGCTGTCAAGCATGAAAAAAGAGGATGAAAAGGCCATATGGCCTCTTCCATCGCTCCTTCCACTAGCAGCGACACAAAGGAGAAAGCAGGTTGAAAATCAGGGCAGGTTATTGCACAAGGAGGTTGAAATAAGTTTGCAAAAGCAGCTTTACCCTAGTATTTCCCAATTTTAAGAGCAGAACTTTGCATCCTTCACATTCTTTTTAACATAGCTCTTCCTAGCGCAGTTTTGAAGCAAAGACGCTGGAGGTGGCACAGGATTGGGGCCAGAGGCTGCCTGAGCACTGGGGTGAGGGACCTGTGAGATTTCGTTCTGGGGAGGAATGTCACACTTCTCCTTCGGGCCAGGAGCACAGAGCAATCTGGCCAAGACGACAGAACTGCTCAGGAAAAGTCATTTACCATTTCTTACTGCTGGTAAGCCTTACAGGCCAGATCCCCAGCAGCTGTGGTTTGCAGTGGATTGATCCAGCCCAGCCTCAACTCCATCGTGGTCAGAGAAGTTAGTGGGGAGAGGGATTTTAGGTTCCTTAAGCCCCATGGCAGTCCTGCATCAGATCCCAGCACACAGCTGGGTGCCTTTTGATTTTTTTTTTCCCCTTTTCTCCACATATCCATGATAGCTTTTCAGAGCTAACAGACATTAAGGACTCCTATGTTCACTCAGCCCACAGCTTATCCTTCTGCTTTCAAAGAAAAAAAGTCTGGAAAAAAAAAACACTCTAGGAAGAGTCCCATCCACCAATGTAATGAACTTCAAAGACAGGAACCCCAGAAACACTTTCCATCTCCTCTCCCTGAGGGAAGTGTTGCCCCTTGGCCACCTTAGCTCCCAGAGATTTAAGAGATTTTGCCAAGCTTTTGGCTGTGTAGGGTTGGGAGAGAGCTCAGCCAGGCATGCAGGGTGCCTTGGACTGCAGCTTTCAGATGGACCACAGCTGCCCCTAGGAAATTAAGTGAAAAGCGATGTCTCAAGTAAGAGGTGTTTCTGACATTACAATATATTTTGCTTTTAATTTTTCGTCTCAGATTATTAGTTGCTAGAAGTTTTGCCGTCTGAACAGGTCCGACCAGCTTTCACTGCATACCTCGACTGAAACCAGCTCTAAACGCGAATAGCAATTATGCATCGAGGGCAGAGGAGATCATTAAAATAAATTACTTGGATTCTGAAGCCTATAAACTGTCCTCCTCTGCAATTAAAGTAATTTCAGATTTCAGTTCACTTTGTCACCTTGTCTACCTTTCCCCAAGTAGTAAATTAAACCCGGGAACATATATTAAACGCCTGTGAAGTTCTCTCTAATAAATGGGACTGGAGCATTGGCAGGAGGAGCAGACAATACACAAGTCATGCTCTCCAGGCTGCAAACCTCCTTGGTTCACACAGCTTGCCCAAGTGCAGCAGTGAGCTGGGGTGTTGATGAAGTCCTTCATCTTTGCACTCGCTCCTGCAGCTTAGGGGCTAAGGAAATTGTTCCTTATTATTTTGCACTGAAGTAAAACAATTTTTTTTTTGTATTTGGGCCAGAGTATAATGAAGTTCAATAGAAAAAATCCCATCAACTTCACTGTGCATTTGATTTTTTATAGTACATTAAAAATGTCTCTGCATCACACAGAGACCATGCTGGAGCATCACCTGGGCTGCTGCACTGCCTTCATCACCCACCTGAGCAGCTCATACCCATGATCAATGTGAGAATCACTCCATGGACATCTCTCACTGCCCAGCCCTTTGTCCTGGCCAGGGCTGGGGGACCTTCAACATGTTGAGAGGTGTTTGGATGCACATCAGGACTGGTGAGAGATGTTTGCACTGGTTACATGAAGCCCAATAGAGGGAGGTTGAGTGGGGTAATGGGATCTGTAGAGCCCTGAGTAAAATCACGTTCCTCATTCCCATTAGTGACCTGCCTTCAGCCACGAAGGTGGCAAAAAGTAAGATGACCCAGGTTAGCCACAGCTCGCCCCGTTAGATGGATCCTGGTGCTCCTGCAGAGGTTTTCAGTACTCGGAGGGGAAGCGGAGCCACCAGTCCTTGCCTGACCACCCAGTGGAAACCCAGAGTAAACATTTGACATCCACTAGATCAGCTCATTCATCCCACAACAACACATCCCTTATTTCTGCTGGACAAGCCCCCTGTGTTTCCCTCTCCCGACCTCCCCACTGGGGCCACGGTCCCCTCTGGTGCCGCGGCGCCCCGGGGCCGCATTCCTCCCGCGCTGTGCGGTGCTGGCACGCTGTGTGGTGAAACACATCAGCCTGGCCATCATCACGAGGCTGAAGCATCCGACCCCACATCCCTGCTGTCGCCAGCCCCGGCCCGCCGCCGCCAGCCCGCGTGGGCAGTGACCACAGCGGTGCCGAGCCCCCGGCAGCCCTGGGAAAGCAGCACCCACGGGTCTGAATCCGATTAGCGTCCCCGGGGCTGGCAGCGCATCCATGGCATTTATTGTTCGAGGGCACAAGAGCCCTTTAGGGAGAGAAGTTTCATCAAGTGCCTTCGCGGAGAGATTAGGCCGCTTCCCTCCGTCGCTATTATGCTCCGAGATAAAACTGGCGACAGCGGCTGAGGGAGCGTCTGACGCTGCCTTTGTGTGCGCCGGGGCTGCCTCTGTTCCAGCTGTCCCCAGCGGGGAAAGCGACCCCGGGATTTACAAAAAGGGACATTCTCCACATCCCGCCTGCCTCCTCCCACAGCTGTCCCCGAGCACTCAGCCTGGGGCTGTGGGAGGCAGCAGCAATGCTCCTGGGGCTCAGCCTTCAGCAAGCGCACCCCGTTTTGGGAAGTCCACCCCAGGAGCATGGGAGGATGCTCCAGGGACCCTGCTATGTCCTGTCCCTGTGGCACAGGGGACACCTGCAGCATCCCCAGGCCTAGAAATGGGCTTCCCTTACCCAACCCCATCACTTCCAGTGCCCTTGTCTTGGGGCATTCGCCACAACCACCGACCTCAGCATCCTTCAGGGATGCACCAAGGCAGAGCAACACTGGGTGGGATGCGCACCTCGATTTGGTGATTTATGGTGATGAAGCTGGGCAGCTCCCACTCTGCACACCTAAACATTTCCTTGACCTTTACCACGAGCATGGTGCTGACTTGGGAGCAGTCACTTCACCCATTTTCGCTCTGTAAAATGAGCACACGCTGACCTCCTTCATCAAGGCCTACTGTGAATTCCTGCTTGAGAGCTATTTTTTTTTGGCTAAGCACCAAATGATGCTGCACTCTTCACATGCTTATAAGAAAAGCACATCTCTCAGGGCCACCTGCCCCACAATGTGAGTTCAACTCTAAGCCCCTGCAGTGACCATGGAGCTGGGGGAAGCGAGATGGGACCGGGATCAGCTCCTGGAGAGCAGAGAGCTGCCAGGAGGCACCACACAGATGGCTCCAGGCTGCCAGCGTTGTGCAAGATCTGTCTTGCTGCCACCCACCCCACATCTAATTTTCTCTTTTCATGGTTTTGAGATGAAAAGCAATTACGGTCTAGTCATATTCACGGATTCACAGGGCACAATGAACAGATGCATCAGAGACAGGGTGATGGTGACACGGAAAGCGACCCCAGCTCAAAGCCCCAGCTCCCCCAGGTAGGAATCCCACTCGCACAGCGTGGCACTGGCACAGAGTTTGGGACAAAAGCGCTACAAAGAGTCCTCCTGCCCCACCTGACTCACAGCCCTGCCTGCTGATACAGCCTCAAACACAGTAATTATTGCCGGCTTTGAAGCCCGAGGTGTGCAGAGTGCACTTTCCACACCTCTTTCACCCCAACGCCACTTACCTCATCCCTGCGTACCTGCTCCTGCAGAGCCCTTTGTAGTGCTGCCAGGGCAGCTCATTACTGCTCTCCAGGCAGCTTCTGCTGGAAGAAGAGACGGGAACTTGATGCATTCTCCTCTGCTAAATGAGGAAGGTTGTCCCGAATTACAGCTCGCATCGCCATGAGAAAACCTGTTTTATTATTATTATTTTGACCCACTTGATGAGGGGAAATTAAGGGATTAAGTTCCCAAGTGGCTGGCTGTTGCGTGCACCTCTCCACACCCAGCCTTGGCTAGTTCCTGACCTGGGACCACCTCACCTGAAGGACATGAAGGACCTCCCTCCTGCCCTGTCCTCTCTCCTCCCGAGGATCTGCATACTTCAGTGGTGCAATCCAAAGCCAAATCCAACCAAAAAAAATATTGTTGGAGATGAAGGCTTCTTGTTTTACAGCAGTGCTCTAAAAACAAGGTGGGCCTTCCTGATGTGAACAACTACATTTTGGGTTCCCCTCTGCTTCCCCAGTGGCATCCCTGAGGCAATAACAAAGGTAAGCTCAGACAAGATAACATCGGAAAGCCCAAATAGCTGCAACCTGGTGATGCAGAAGAGGAAAGCATGATAGCCTGTGAAAATGCACAGATCATAAAGATGACCCCAACCAAGCAGAGCTGAGCCGATAACGAATGCAAGCTGCACAAGCTGGTTTACATCAGCTGGTGCCCACCTTGCTGTGCTCACACCCACCCCATGCACACAGGGAGACCCTCGCAGGCAAGGGTCAGCAAAAGATGAGCAAATCCATGAGAACTAACATTGAAAGTGATCACCTGGACCCAGCATTAGCAACCATGCTGTCAGAGTAATGAGCTAAATTACCTGAACCGCTGCATCTAGCGGTGCTTGACCCCACATTTTGCAGTCCGCACTGATGTCTAAGTATCTTTTTTTAAATAAGTCTTCTATTGCTTCAAAGAACAAGCACACACATTCAGAGCCACATCAAGAAGAAAAATGCTTTCAGGAACAGTTTTAACATTTTGGAGGTGGCACTCAGCTACCAAAAGTCATCTTTGCTTGTTGAGCTCAGCACCCTCTGAAGTCAGCCCCTGTCCCCGCAGCTCTAATCCACGTCAACTGAAAAAGCCTTTGGTTGTCTATTGATACAGTTTCAGCCTCAATTACAGTGCAGTATTAAGTAACACTATTGTTCCCTGAAAAAGCCTGTTGAGTTATTTATTAGGAAAGGATTTTGCAGATAGAGCCAAACTGCCAAACCTTTGATAAACCGAAACCTCACTTCCCCTCTGATCTCAATGAAACGGATTTTTTTCCTTAATGCTTTGAAATCTGAAGTCAAAGCAGTTGTCACTAAGTGATGAGAACACAGGGCTGTTTTCCTGCCACTCAGGAAAACTGAAATTTTGCTAATTTTTACAGTGAAAAATAAGCTGGCCAAAGCAATAAGACCAGGAACTTCTTGGTGGCCACAGCACTCAGATCTCTGTCCATCAGGGCACCGCAGAAAGCTCAATACATAGTCCCTGCTTTGAGCTGGGGAGCACAGAAATGAACCACAGGCACTGCTCGAGTGGAGAATCTGTTTCCCAGCAGGACAACCTGTTTAAGGCTGCATGTCCTGATGAAATAAGTGACAGTTCAACTTCCAGACCATTGCATTCTTAAACTTTTAATTATCGTGTTCTTCCCATCATTATAGAAATCTCTTCCACTCAGTGCTTGCTCAGATGATCGCTGCACCTCCAAATGACACGGAGCTGACACTTGTGATTGATCTAGCCAGCATCCCGTGATGAATCCTCAAGTAACTGTCAGGAAGACAAGCGTTAATAGATGGATTTCCCTTCCTACTCCTCACTAGCAGGACAGTATCAACCCTGATGGGCTTCCTCTGTTTCCATACAAGGAGGTGCTTTTCACTGCCAACAGCTAATTCCTAAGCAAATTCTTTTCAAATGTTAATTACAGTAGAACATGGTTGAATTTTACTGACCCCATCAAATTTGACAGGCAACTTCTCATCTTACCCAGAGCCACTTAAAAGAAAAATAAAGTCGAATATAACTCCAGGCTAAAATATTTGTTAGTCTAAAAACCTGCAAGCTTCAACCATAACCTTGCAATTTCCCTTGTATGTATTTACACTGATAACAGGTTCAGGACAGTAATTACTGGGCTTGTAAATACAAGCAAACATCAAGTCTCAGGGCCAAAGGCCAAAACAAAAGCGTGTCTGGTGTTCAGGAAGGCTGGTAACTTATTGTTACTCGGTGACACACACAGACAAAAGGGATTTTACTCTTAGATCAAGGCAAAGTGCAAGACAAGAAGTTGCTTGAGGTTCAGACGTCTGCCCATTTATCACCACCATCCCACCAGGCTGTGAAGCCTCAGCATTTCAAATCCTGCAGGTAAGGTGGCTGAAGGATTTGGGGGAGACATCCTGGGTACAAACCAAGTTGGCCTGCAAGGATTCATAAGATCATACTGTGAGGGAGGATTACAGAAAAGGGTAAGAGGCGAAGAGCTCAGTGCCACTAACACGAGAGGGGCAGAAGGTTTCCAGACCTGAATGAATTCATACAGGAATGAGACACCAAGAAAATCATTTCATTTGGAAGAGGTGACCTAGGGACACAGCAGATCCTCTCTTCTGCAGGGATTTGCAGTCTGCAGCCAGAAGGTACAGCCCCTACGTAACTGGGGACATCCATAACCTACACCAGGACAGACACAACCAGAACACAACCAGAAATGCCAGCCTTCACCCAGCACCTTTTAAAAAAAGAAACTATGAGGAATGACAAATCCTCCCTCAAATCAGGGTTCAGAGCAAGCTGCTGCTCTGGGCAGAGGGGGAGGACGCTGCTGGGCTTTGGTCCCAGACCTGTGGCACACAGATGGGTGCTTTTTTCATCCTTGCTGTCAATAGGTAATGTTGCTTTTTGACATTGCAGCCTTTCCATATGAATACATCTGGGTTTACACACTGCTGAAATGTTATGTAAACAGCTTCCAAGAGAAACAGCGTGTTTTCACTGTTGATTATATCTGAGCTGCTTGTACACATGAGCAACTTCCTAAGAACTGCAGGGATTTGCATCCTGAAACAGCCCAAATTTTCCCTGTCAACCCCACTAGCCCCAGTCAAGTTACTCCAGGGATGACTTTGCTCCAAGAACAAACATTTCAGAGGGAACGTTTCACAGTGAAGCATCATGCAAAACCTCTGGTAAGAGTTCTCCAAAAGCACCTGCACAGAGCTTCTCAATCCAGACACAAAGCAAAACATTTCTGCCAGTGTCATGCTGGACCCCAGCTATATCTGCACACTGGTATTTTTAATTCCACCCCATATCAGAAAGCAGCAGAACCATCATCATGTAGATACCCTTGGCTGTTGGAGAGTTTCCTTGCCCCAAACACAGCCAGATCCAGGACACTGGCAAATTGTGCGTGGTCACCAGCACAACACCCGCACACCAGCTTCCAAAACTCCTTTGGATGAGAAACCATCACTGCTGAAATTGTGACAAATGCAGCACAAGCCTGGACCTGCCAGCAAGCTTCAGGAAAGCATAAACACAGGGAAAATGTGCACAGTTATCCAAAGCCTGTGGTCAGCAGGATGGTTTCAGCAGGGAAACTTCACCACCCTGTCAAGGGGCTGGCTCCAGAGTGTTTATGCATCTGCTAATGAAGTCCTGCCATACCAAAAGCATCCGAAACAGCAGCTTTGACCCAAACTTGTGATTAATTTTAACTTTGGCCACATGTCTCCAAGTGCCTCTTTCTCACAACAAGACAAATTGAAATCCAATGCTTTGGTTTTGTGTACCCCTCCATGACTATCTGTGGCTATGGGTAGACCTCAGCAGGCTGAGCTTCTCCAGCCAGAGCCAGGAGCTCCCACCTTATCGGGGTGCACATCAGGGACCCCTCCAAGATGAGGAAACACAAGCAAAACCACATCTTTCTCACCTCGATACTACCACTGCAGCAGATCCACCCCAGCTTTAATACATATAAGCTAAAATGGAACCAAGTGGTTCTCCACCTGGGTCATCAGCAGATATTAATTCACATTTCCCATGGGAAACACAGTCTCCTAAGCCCCACACTGGCTTTCCACACTGCCCAAGAGCTGAATTCTCATTTTACCACCCACCCTGACCATCTCTGCTTCGCTGTGCAGCCCAGCAGTGGTTCCACAGCTACGAAGCAGAGCATTATGCTTCCCAGATGCTCTTAGATAACACCGGGGCTCATTACAGCTAATACTTTTGTCTTGCATGAGTTCACCAAAAAAAAATAAATAAATAAATCATATGAGAGAGACCGTAAAACATGTTGGCTGCCTAATTTATAAAGGCATGCTAGACTTTAAAAATACCTGTGGGGGTAAGTGAAGTTGTGAACAATTGCTGTCAGCATATTGGGATTTCAAGCCGGGCCGTGAAAGCCAAGACACTGCAGTTTTAGCCTGATTTGTGTCTGCTGAGCAGTCATTCAGTTCAGCTCAGATTGGGCCAGCTTGCATTGATTTTAGAGACAGCATTTTCTGATGAAGTTCCTTTTTACCACCCATGAATCCTGAGCTGCACAATCACCCTTGAAACAAGTGCAAATGTCCCTGTCTATGCTCTTGTGGGGAGGACAGGTCCTCTAATCCGTGACAAATGCAAATTGAAGAGATTCAGCGAAACTTTCACCACCAAAAAACACAGAGTACAGCTCGTCCCACATATTTACAAGCTATGTGGCATCCTCCAAGCCAGGAGCTCTGGGGCAAAGGAGCACAGCATCCCCTAAGGACCAGGCAGGTTCCCTGCCCTGGGCCACTCAGCACCCTCACCACACACAGGACATGGCCGTATCCCTGCCCAGGAGGACAGCAGCTTTGCAGAGATCCTTTCCCAAAACAGCCAGTGTCCAAGCATAAATCATCCCTCCTGTTCCCTTGAGGGGGCAGCTCTGGAGCAGGTCATGCACGGCAGCTTTTCGAGCATCCCTCCCCGCTTCTCACCACAGGCGAGCTCAGCCCCATCCTCTGCCTTTCCAGCTGAGCCTGCCAAAGCCTGCATTAGAAATTAAAGCTATTTTTTGCATAATGAGGCCAACTTCTCAGTAGAAACAGCACGCCTCCCCCTTCGTGTGTCAGGCTCTGAGAGGAAATTGCAATAGGGAGCACAGAAGGTCAAAACCACAGCTAAGCATGGGCCAGATAAGCAATCTCTCAAGCTCAGCTTTGAAAGCCCTTGTGAAACAGGAATGCTTTCCAGCCTCTAATCTGTCCCTATTTACCTAGGGAGCTCAACTGCCGCATCCTGTTTGTGAAGAGAAGGAGCAGAGGCTGTCCAGACCAGCACTGCCACAGCTCGGGAGATGTTTTAGGGCGCTGCTCCCCAAGTTCCCATGCCTGGGTGCCCCAGAGCTGCTTCACATGGCAGGATTGCAACTGCTTTTCCCCACATTACAGTAGACAGCATCAATATGGAGCCTGATTATCCTATTACCTTCTGCCCCCCCACCCCTGCCTTTTTTTTTTTTTTTTTTTTTTTTCCCTTTTTTAGTTTATCTTAAACCTCAGTTTACAGTCCAGCATGATTTCAAGCCTGATGAGAGTATGGGGAAGAAGGGCAGTGGGGCTGCAGGGCAGCCGGGGTGCACCAAGGGGACAGGCACACCTCACCCTTTGCCCTGACCCCACAGCCTGGGAGCCCGGCGCTGGCTGAAGGAGGCAGCTCCGCTCCCTCCATGCTTTCAGAGCGAATGCCGCCAGGAGAACAAGCCCAACTCGTCCCGTGACATTTTTCTGTTGGGAGCGCCTCTGGAAAAGCCCCACACAGGTCCCTGGCACCGCAAGCTCCAGCCCCATTGAGCAGGCTGCTCTCCGTCCCCATCCCCATCCCTTCTCCTTGCTGGTGATGGGCAGCCACCCACAGCTGATGTGCTCACTGGGATGACACCCAAAATGGGCCCAGGGTGGGCAGGGCAGCTCTGTGGTCCCCTGTCTCCAGCCCCACAACTCAGACACCTCCCCAGCCAGCACAGCCCAGGCGAGGACATGGGAACGGGCCCAGATGCTCCAAGGTCAGGGTGCTTCCCTGTGCCCCGTGCTCAGACACAGACTGACATCGGGCAGAATTACTGCCCTGTGGGCCATTAAAGACACCCAGGGACCAACAGACTGCCCCTCCAAGAGCCACCCACAGCTGCCCACTTCTCAAGGCAGAGACCGAGACCCATGGGGCAACAAGGAACTACTGCTTCTGCAGCTAACCCGGCCAGAGCTTCTCCTCATCCTCCCCATACACAGGACACAGGTTTGGGGATGATCCCACCCAGCCATGCCCTAGGTCTCCCCCACCTAGGTCTGGCAGCACCACCAAAGTGATTGCAGTTTTATATACATGCATTTATATATTTACTTTTAGTGGCTGGCAGAGCAAACTAGTGTTGCTTGGATTTGCCCTGCACCAAAGCTTGCCGTAAAGACAATAAATAAAATTAAACCCCACCTCGAGAAACAAAAAGACTGTCTCAGCAACAGCAATAACCCTCATACACATGGCCCTGCCTGGGAGTAACACTGGAGTGAGGCTCAAGACCCCCAGTTCTTCAGACAAAACCCATTCAGACAGCTGTTTGCTCGGTGGGGTGTTTTAAATTAAGAAAAAGGAGACATTTGTTGGGAAAATAAATATTAAGTGAATTGACTTTATTAGAGACTGTGCCACAGCTTGAGCCATCCAGACCCCGTACCTGGAGCACAGCTGCTGATTCACAAGAGCAGAAGCCAGCCTTGGGCTGCCAACAAGCCTGATAATCCCCCCTGATAGCCCGATAACCAGCCCAATAACCCCCCCCCCCCGATAGCCTGATAACCAGCCCCAGCGTGAGGGCAGGTAAGGGAGGCACACGATCAATATTGCCAGTGCCTGACGCTCAACATACTGCAGGTGCTCATCTTGGGGCTATCCCAAGGCAGGCTCTCCTACACTCACATGCTGGGTATATATTTACACCCAGGAAACCAGGAGAGAAACCCAAAGCCACATGTAACAATTATTTTTGGAGCTGAAGACAGCGTGGGCAGCGTCACAAGGAGATGCAGGGCGTTAGCGCTGGCTCCGCCACCAACCTGACCATGGCAAGGCATCTGCTGCGCACCAGGGAAGAGCTGCAATATTTCCCAGTCCCTACGGGCACAGGGAAAGGCAGCTAACTGATCTTATGAAATCTCCTAATTAATGTTTGTAAAGATCCGGAGATGAGAGCGGCTATGTAATTACTCGCCA
The DNA here is from genome assembly GCF_964035555.1 of Netta rufina. Classification (NCBI taxonomy): domain Eukaryota; kingdom Metazoa; phylum Chordata; class Aves; order Anseriformes; family Anatidae; genus Netta; species Netta rufina. The sequence goes on along the minus strand of NC_140134.1, from coordinate 20,815,158 downwards.
GCACGCCCCATTCCTTATCGGGAACTCGTAACCTGGCAGCCCAGACAGACGCCTGGGTCTGATCCTGCCCTTTTCCAGCCCCATTTAGCAGCGGCCAGGCAGCCGTGCAGGACGTGGCTCACACAGGCCCTTGGAGGACAAGGTGGGCTTCCTGAGTCCAGCCTAGATTTGCACAGTCCTTTTATTCCCAGCCATGACCAATGTGGCATGGATCAGGAGCAATTCCACAAAGGTGACCTTGGTGACACCCCTGCCACCATGGGAAGTGATGGGCAGCGAGCAGGATGCAGCCGGGACCCCACATGGCACACACCACGCAGGGGCAGCAAGGGTAATCCTGGAAGGAGGTGGTTTCTTAATTGCCAATTTTTTTTTTGCCCATTGCCCTGAATACCTCTCCCACCGCTTTTGGAAAGGTGGCAGCATCAGATTTTCCAGCAGGAAAAGTCTCCTGCGTAACAAACGTTTTATTTCAGCAGCGTGCTAAATAAGTGCAAAGGGTCATGGGAGCTTTCGGATGACATCAGCCCCTTTACTATTAATCCCGTGTTGAATATTATCCAGGAGAGAGTAATTTTTAATGGGGCCCTGGTTCGTCTTGTTTAAACTTGCACATACCTGAGCTACTTTTAGGCCTAAACCCACAGAAAAGAAAATAATGCAACTTGGCTTTAGTGCAAGCAAGAGAAGTGCTAATTCCACCTTCTTTTATCTCTGCATTTACTCAGTAGTACAGAGTAAATACAAGAAAATGGAGATTGTTACATTAAGGCACACCTAATAATACTACACCATTCTTAATGCCAATTAACTCTGGGGCCTTTCAACATTGCAATCACTCAGAGCACACTCCAGATAATACAGCTGATAGGGTGAGTGGAAAAAAATAAAAAGCAGTGTGATCAGCACTTGTGGGTAAGGCTGAGCCTCGGCGAGGGGAAGGGGAGCGATTATCACAGCAGCACACAGCACCTTTGTGCTGCGGGTCTCCGGGTGCTTTACCAGCAGCTAAACGAGCTCGAGCACCCCAGTGCCCTCATTAAATATTACACTTCGCATTTGCAATGCACAAGCCCTGAGCAGGGAGGGGAAAAAAAAATAAAAAAAAATCAGCAACTTCATTTTGGTGCTAAGCTCAGGGCTTATCCCAGCTTTACCAATAAATGTAGGCGCATTGAAAGGCAGCAGCTGGGTCAGGCTTGCTCAGAGAGCAGGGGTGAGGAGGGACATCCTGCCCCTGCAAGGCTCAGAGCTGGCTTTCCTCGTGCTCCACCTGAGCAGGCACTGCTGGAGGTGCTGTTTGTGTGAGCAAAGGGCCAAACTGGAACCATTAAATGGGATCTCTCACTGGGATGCACTTACACAGGTTTTCCTCCTATTTATTTGTAACAGGCAAATAAATCTGATGGTGTCCCCCCCCCCAAAAAAAAAAAAAAAAAAAACAACAACACTACAAAATGTTGAAGTTATCTTAGTCAAGAGACTCACATAAGATGCTTTTACATAGCTACCTCTGCTACCTCTCTCCTAGCAACAGCAAGGTCTCCAACAAGACTTGGTGCCCTCGTCTTCTCAACGCAGAGATGCTGCTGTGAAATTTGGCAGCTGGACACCCACAGAAGCCACCACTGGTGGAGAGGAGACAGGTCCATGTGGTCCAGCACGCTCCTGCTCCCAAAGAGCTGTGAGATGCCCAAAGCTGACCAAGGCATGGCCAAGCAGCAGGCTACAGGAGCCCGAGCAGTGCTTTGCAGAAGGAAGCAGCAGGGAGCTTTGCATTTCTGTGCTCTAAACTGAGTCGCCAGGTTGGGTTATTTCTGAGATGGAAGGTATGATCTTCCTTTCTAAAAATATGCGTGGAAAGCTGCCAGGGGGAATGCAGGCCTCCAAAACCAACAGGCAACTCTGCTTTTAGGAGAAGAGAAGCCCTCAGAATCCTCCAAGCTCTTTGAAAGTGTTTTTTTTTTTTTTTTTTAAATACATCAGGGATGGGAGTCTTGGTAGGCTCTGCATGTCACAGAGCCTGTGTGCTTCCAATGCAAGCTAAAAATCGACAGAGCTTTCAGAGCAGAGACGACGTGTGTAAGCAGAGCAGCCCTGCAGACCAAACAAGCCACAGCACTCGATCCACCAGCTCCCCGTTCATGCGAGCGGGACGTCGCCCCGAGGGGAAAGCGAGCGCGGAGCTGGCGACACTCCCTGCACGTTTGGATCGCTCTCACATCCCACTGGATTCACTCAGCTCGTTTCAAACCTGTTCAGGGCAAGACCACAACATTTTATATTTGTCGCCAGGTACCCAAGGGCACAGGACCTGTCAGGCAGGTGCTCCAGACAGCGACCAAGCCCACCAGGGCTTTGCTGGAGGAGGCTGGGGCTCCTTGCTGGGACACAGACACCCACAGCACACTGCCCACATCCCGGATCCCACCATCCGAGTGATAAGGCAGCACCATGGACATCAAAGGAAGCCCCTCAAAGCAAAACCTTAACCATTTCTAACCCATCTACACCAAAAATGAACACCAAGGGCAAAAGCAAAATTAAATCTCTCAACAAGGAGCTGGTCGTTCAGGTACACGTGCACCACATGGCCAGCAGGACAGAAGTTTCCTCCATAGCACTTGATGGCTCTGAAAAATAGTTTGCAAGTTTTAGGAGATTCCAGCTTCAAAGCATTGCCTCATAGTCTTCTGCCCTAAAAATCCAAGATTTCTAAATGCTGAATAGTTTTCCCTTGGGCAACAAAAAGCATCTAGGAAAAAAAGAGGAGAATTATTCAAAAAATCCTTTGTTGATGGGGTAGAAGTCATCCGCAACACACCATGCCAGGCTAAAAATTGACTCAATGTTCAAAACCAAGCTTTTAGGGCATCCTAATTTAAAAAACCAGCTTGTTACAACTCAAAAGCAATTGATTAAATCATAAAGCCTGACATTATTGAAAAAGAATAGTGCTTCAGGAGAGGAAGAATACTTGAATTTGAAAAAAAAAATCACTGGACCAACTTGTGCCAAGTACTGTTTTTCATCTGCATTTCTTGTTCTGTGGCACAGAACAAGGACACCTGGTTTCAGCTCAGAGCTCATGTTCAGAGGCAGAGCTGGAGCCACAGCATGGCACAACAGGGCAGGCACCCACACGCAGCAATGAGAGTAAAACACTCTGCTTGCTTGGAGAAGTGCTTTGGGATGGCTTTTTAAGCACAATGACATCCTATTAAGTGTACACAAGTTTTCAGTGGCATCATAACAAAGTTAAACTTATTTATAATGGCTTTCCCAGTTGCAAAGAGTTTTGCCTTTGTTTTATATAGGAAGGAGCCTAACTGGGAAGACGCAAGTTATAAGAACAATACATGTGAATTTTAAACTCATTTGTGCTGCCTTTTATCTATGTGCTGCTGAGAACACGAGCAGGATGACACAAGTCAGGCCACCCCACAGCACAGAGCCACGCAGCAGCTCCCTGGCTCTCGCTGCTCTGCTGGGAGAGGGCTCAGGCAGAGCAGCGCTCGCAGACACCCACCAGCAGCGGATGAGAGCAAAACTCTTCCAGCAGCCTTCCCTGCTAATCAGAAGCAGCCCTATCTGGCTTCAAGACTCAAAACCAGTCCCCAGCATTGCCTAGCTGGGAGAGCGAAACCCTCCAGCAGGTTTAAAGTTAATTTTTTTTGTCTTTCCTATCAGGCTGGATCTAATTAGGAAAGGAACAGCATCACCAGAAAGGCTAAAATTAAACTGTCCCTTCAATTAGCGGAGTGTAGCTGGCAGGAAAGCAGGACCTCATGGCTGGGGGTTGCTGTCTGTGGCTTTGGCTTTGCTCTCCAGGAGCACCAGGCGCTCCCCTGCCTTCAGACCCTGCTGGGCCTTTGGATGCTAATTGAGTGAAATCAGATTTTCAGCAACAAAACGACTTTCTGAAAAATGCATGAGCAGGGACGGGCTGCCCTAAAACTAGAGCTGCTCTTAATCTAAGAGGTGCAGAGGGAAGGCAGCTGGTGCCCCATGAGCATGGGCTTCCAGCAGGTTTGAAGGAGGGAAAAGGGCTAGCCTGGACCCATATCAACCCCTTCTGCCTCACCCCACAAAGCAGCCATGCTGTCAGGCTAAAATCCAGCAAGATTTCACCTGAATGCACCACAACCACTGCGAGACAATTAACAGGTTTAATTACAGACCTGGGACGAGCTCCTGGGGTTGGGCTGTCACTGCCAGCTCCCCAGTGCACCACTGCATCCAGCCAGCTCAGCTGAGTCCACCTCTCACATGCATATGCTCACGAAGATCAAAAGGCTTGGAGATGCTGCTCAGGATCAGGAAAGCAGCTATTCTGATGCAAATAGAGCCAGCCCCATCACCCAGAGCTCAAGAGCAAGGTTCAACCAGAAATGCAGCTTTACAGGCTGAGATCCCTTGCGACAGCCAGTCTTTCCTGCTTCTAACACAGCCCGGAATTGCTCTGAAAGAGCTTTTCTGAAAATACTGCAGAAGACCTGGTTTTGCACTTCACGAATCCACACACCAATGTGCCCACCTCCCCCAGAGGCCATAAGGCAAGAGGAGGGACAGCCACTGACCCCATCCCCAGCACAAGTCACCTCCAGGTATCTCCTGCCTTGTGACAAGGATATCACAAGAGCCACACAGGTCAAAAGTCAGAGTGTCACCCTCCTTTTACAGTCCCTTGCAAAGAGGCAACATGCCTGGAGCCAGAAGTAGGATTGGGAACCACGAACCCCTCGTTCCCAGTTACTCAGCTGGGATGTGCCTGACTCCAGGTTTTCCACTGGAAATAAGCATTTGCAATAAAGCCTCTGCTCAGTGCTCCAAAATGAGGAGTATCTCAATTTTTCAGTGAAAAAAAAATATTCTCCCAAAGGGCTGCGAGACTTATAAAAACGTACCCAAACAATGGTAAGAGAAGAGGTCATTCCTGCGCTCCGTTAATGGGGTGTTAAATTATCCCAATTACATGTGTTGCAATATCACATATTTAGCTCTGTAACAAGCACTAAAATCTTGGCATTGCTTTTGGCCAAAGGCAATTGCTTATCAAACACGGAACGCGGTGCCAAAGAAAAATGATAACTATTTCCTAACGCATTAGAGGAATTCTGCCCTGGATGCAGGGCTTCATTAGCCAGACACAAACGCGTTGTGATCGCGTGGTTTTAATCTCTGTGGGTCTGAGCCAGCGCTGCAGAGCTCGCCGAGGCAGGGAGCTCTGCACAAAGAGCTGGAGAGGGGCTCCCGTGGAAAATGAGATGAGCGGAGCACAGCCAAAGACGCATGCATGGATGCATGGTCGTTCACTTGCATTGCTGTTTATTATTCAGAAAGCTTTCCTGTGATGCTCAGCGAGCTGCAGAGTGACTTAGCAGCACAGAAAGGGGTTGTGAGCATTCCTCACTCTATGGGAAGGGTTTAGGAAGAGCAGCAGCTGAATTGGCAACAGCAGGCTGGGCACCCCCAAACCCTGGCCAGACCCTAGGAGAGCTCAGCAATCCTGCAGCACTGAGCACAGCCCCACACCAAGCACCTTCCCCACCTGTAGGAGATGGAATAACATTTACCAGCTCCCCAAGCGATAACCAGATCTTTGCTGGGTATGTGACACATCCCTGATTTCTTCTCCCTCTTCGGGGAGCCAGCGCCACAAGAGGGGGATTGCTCCTAGTCACATATTGAGGTTACCGGCCTCTTTCAGCCCGGTTTGGAAATCCTGCAGCGACAGCTACAGCCTCCCCCGGCGCTCCAGCAGCTCCGCGGCCAAGCCCTGCTGGAACCTGGATGAGAAGAGCCTGCACAACAGGGAAAAATAACAGGGGGAGGCAGAAAGCTAGCTGAACTTTCTTTAACCCCAGAAAGAGTGCAAAGGGATTTCTTATTTTCTTCCCTCTGGTTTGTCCATCCCTAATTAGTATCTCAGAAAGCCATGTCGGTATTTCGTAACCCTGCTAGGACGGCCAGGCTCAGCCAGGACTGCTTGGTGTTGCAGAAATTTATGCTTTACGCTCTATCCTCCTCGCAGCACTTCTCCCAGGCCAGACCACAGGGTTCTCCGGGGACCATGCTGCCAGACATGAAAGCACAGCTTGGTCCAGAGAATCCTAAAAAGGCGACTGCGGGGGGATCTGCTGGGAGCTGGAGCATCCTGACCCACAGCCAGCACCATGGTGGTGCTGGATCACGCTGACACGGAGGTGTAAGGGCTTCACCATCCACAGGTCACTCCATAAAGGACAAAGCACGCAGCCAGCAGCTCCCAGAGCTGGGGGCAGCCCTCCAAAAATTTCATCCCTTTAAACCCAAAGGTGAAGAGCTGAGCCTGGGAGGTTGCAGCACCTGAGCTGCAGCCCCTGTAGGTGCAGAGGGCTGAGCAGGAAGGATGCAGCCTGCTCCCTGATGGTACCAAACAGTGACCAGAGGTGGGTCTGGGGGAACACAAGTACTTCTGTCAGGAAGCATTGGAGAGCAGGATTTATACCCTGTGGATATTCACAGGTATGTCCCAGGAGCGCTATGGCAGGGAACCATGGACACAGCCTGAAAAGTTCTGGAAAGATTGAGGCAAGTTTAGTTGCATGCAGGCTCTGAGAATTATTTACTGGAAATGGGTACGTGTTAGGGTTATTCACGACGGTCAATTTAAACCCCAAATGTAAGAAACTCTAGACTTACCATTAAATATTCACAAAGGCAGATCTAAGAGCTACGCTAACACAGGCCAGACAAAACCAGAGCTAAATGTTACGCAAACAAGAGAGTTAAATGAAATGCTGTGACTTACTAACAAGTTAAATAGGAGATCGCTGTTCTCTTGGATTGAAGTGTTTGAAAATGTTTCTGCATGAGCAATCTGCTCATGGCAAATCTCAGGAAGAGGAGTCAATTCACAAATTCCTCCCACTCCCGCATTACCAAGACCTGACCAGGACATGCCTTTGTGGATGGCAGGAGATTTTTAGACCAGATGTTGTCAATCAGCATAGCTCCACTGGGTTCATCTTCAGAGCAACTACACGGCTCTACAACCTATAGCATCTGGCTCGTGGGGACTTCCTACTGAACAGAGGGCCATAAGAGGTGTCCTTATTTATAATATATATCACGCACCCACCATGGCAGGGTGCTTGGATGACTCCTCCTAGAGAAACGCAGTCATTAACAGCTAGAGGAGGGGTCTCCATGGGAGGGATTTGCTCCAAAGAAGACACATCCTTCCTGATAATGTGTTCCAGTTTCCTTTTTCCCCCCCATCAACATCTGGGGTGTATTTATAGGTAGCCAATTTAGCTCAGAGATCCCACATATGGCACTGCAGCATCGCTGCATGCACTCGATAAGAGCGGGGAGAAACTCTTCTGGAAACGGGTGGGAAACAACCCCCAGCTCCTTATAAAAGTTGAAGAAGTCACTAACACATGCAGAAACAACAGGAAAAAAGGAATATAACTTAGAATAAAGTGGTGCAACAGCTCTGGAAAAAAAAAAAGTGAAAATTATCCAGTTTGTATAAGATATTCCGAAAGCCAGTGTCAGTCCATCATGTTTTGTATTAAACCCAGATGTATATCATCTTCTCATCAAAGAGAAGTGGCTGTAGTTGTTACAGTCGGCCAGCTGGTTTTAAGCTCCCCTTTTCCCCATAGTGTAATATATCCCAGGCTCATTGGAGCTCACGTCCCATGGAATATCTTTGCAATTTGTAACCAGTGCACAATACGGCTCAGCTGTAATTTCATAAATCACCCCGGAGCCTCCGTTTAATAATAAATCTTCTGATAGCTCCGGATTGCAAGGGACCAAGCAAAGGACTGAAAGAGGATTTTTGCCTTTCAAAGAGGGAAAAATAGATGCAAAGACATTTGCAAAATCCACAAGGGGTCAGTGTCTTGGCAGAAATCCTCCTCCAGCACTGACGAGCACAAGCATGGTTTCAGCTCCAGGATGTTTTTAATACTCCAGGACAAGGGTAGGCTTCATGGGGGCAGGGGGTCGCGTTGGATGTTTCTCTCCCTCCCACTCCTTTTAACGAGGAAAAGAGACAAGCAGCAGTTCTGCTTTTCTGCACTTCCCTGCTCACTTCAGCACAAGAGGCCCCTTAGGAGGGGAGCAGCCGGCCAGAGGCTGTCACCACACCTGGGGACATCAGCCTGGTTATCAGTCAGGATGGGGCAGCACCAGGTCAGGATTGACCCAGATCCACCCAAATTGCAGCCCCGGTTCGAGCAGACCATAGGGCCTGCAGGGCTTGCATAAATGTACCCCCTGCAGCATTGCACAGAGCTTGAAATAAATACCAGCCTCTTGAAGTCTTCCCCTCACTGAGAGTCACCTGAGGGAGACATTGCCAACAGCAGATCTAGAGAAAGAAGGAACAAAGCTTCCCAGCCCATCTCAACACCATAATCCCAGAGGTGCTTTGATATACAGAGTAAGAACAACCTCTCTAACATCCTCACTCATGTTCATTTGCAACCATGTAAGTAGGGTGAGCTTTGAAAGTTTCTGCTACTTCCCCCTATGCTATTTTTCTGCCTGCATAGACTTCTGTGATCATTTTGCAGATGTTTTCCATTGACTCCAGGACCACTGCTCTAAGGGGGTGACACCCAGAAGCTTTACCAACCTTTGCTCTGGTTCCCTCTCTGAGGCATATATATTACTGAAGCCAGCTCAGACACACAGAGGGGTTTTTACAGGACAGCACAGCTGTAGGACGATTTCCCATGGTCTACACAATCTGATCAGCAGCTCTGATCTCCCACCACCCCCATACTCATCCTGAAGGAAACACATTTCACAACATCCCATTAAAAGACAGACTCATGGCTCTCTCCTACATTGATAATCCACAGTTTATGAATGTTAAACTGAGGCACTTGTAATCCTTCTGACAATTTCAGAGTTGGCCTGGTTTTAGAGTGAATTGCTTCTTAGACAACTCCAAAATCAGCACATGGCCCCTTTTCATCTTGCTCGATACCAGCTCATGTACGCTTTTCCCTGGGATGTTTACTAATGCAAGAATTCAAGGACACGGCTATCAAGCCTTGCTAGAAAGGAAAATAAATATTGAGGTCAGTTCCCATCAGGGCACCACACACTTGGAGTCACCTCAGATGTTGTAGTCTCGCTGCCCAAATTACTCCACACACGCTGTGATTTAATAGGTTGCTTACACCGACAGCAGCACAAATCCTGCGTATTTAAGGCCTGCCCACTAAACCCAGTGCAGGGAACAGGCTCGCTGTGGTTGGATTAAGTCAAATTTCAAGGATTGGTAAAACTGGGAAAAAGTCAGTCCCCTGATGTGTTCCCACGGATGGAGGGCTGCCCTCCTGCAGGGAAATTCTCCCTCTGGAGGTTTATGTACAGGTCCCACTGGTGCAGCCCTTGCACTTTGTGCTGCACAACTACAGGGGGTGAGTGCAGGGAGAGGGCACCCACACGGACATGACACCTCGGTCCCCAAATTCCAGGAAAGGAGAATGCTCTCAGGCCCTGGGGGAATTAAGCACAGCTCCAGCAGTGGCTTGTGCCACGTGGAGGACCTGGGTACAAACAGGTCACAGTGTGAAGTTATAACAAGTTACTTCTAAAGCAGGGTTAGCAGGCACTGACTGCCCATAACAGAAACATTTTATTAAATGCATGGCATCCTCTAGAAATAACACTTGCTTTCTGCCATCTCAGTTAACCTGCTTCTTGGGATTTGCAATGACTTCATCTGCAAAACAGGAGGAACTCTAAGGGGCCACTCACAACGCACAGGTCATTCCCAGAGACAAGGGGGAAGAAAATGCAAAAAGCAGAACACTAAAAAAAAATCCCCGTCTGTCTTTTAGGTCAACTGATCATTGTTTTGATTTCGACTCCACAGCCAAGCAAAAAAATTGTGAGAACGCTTTTTGATGAGAAAGTGCTGATCTAATGGAACTGCAGCAATTTGCAAGGCTGCATCTTTGTGCTAAGCTGGAGGTGAGAAACCACAAAATGGGGCATCCTTCAAACTAATCAGCTTCTAAGTTTCTTCGTGATTTTTAAAGCAGGAAATACAAGAAATGCAGTGTTACAAGATGAAGGAATTCTTGGCTCACAAGAGCATTCTGGATGTCTTTTCTCTGGAGAAGCTCTTTGGATGCCTCCGTCCTTCCTCCAGCTCCCCACAAAGCCCTCTAGATGCAGGTCTGGTGGTGCCAGCAGCTTGCTGATCCCACTCATCAGCTCATCACCACACACACCTTGGAGCCTGGGGTCAATCAACCAACAACCAGCACCCCAATCCCAGAAAACAGGTGGATTTTCCTCCTGCTGCTCCCTTCCTCTTGCATTGTCCCAGTGTTCCTAGTGTTCCTGACAAGAAGTCTCACCACCACACCATGGTGATAATTCAAGCACCTGAAAACCTTTCTATATCCCCTTGCTGAGCCCCAAACCATGACAGCAGACTCCAAGCAAAGATTTTTGCAAGGAGCCAGCTCCTTGGCTTGCCCAGAGGCTCCAGGAAGGCACCTGAGCAGTGCCACTGGGACTACGAGGACCCCCGAGGAGGCAGAGCTCTCAGAAGCAACCTAGGACACTAATATCTCCTTCCAGCCACCACCTGGGGCAGAGCACAGGTCCTAGGATTGCTCTGCAAACACTTCACTGAGCAGACAATGGTAAAAATTAGCCCTCGTGAAGCACCAGAAGCAATGACAGCAGGGGAATCCTGTGCAGTTCACTGCGTGCATCAGGAAGGCAGTTCGGTGGGGACTTTCCTCCTGGGACACATTTTGAGCAAAGCAGAAGAGCCTTTTTGACCATCTATGTGCAACTGCTCCTTGAAAAGCTGGAAGTGAAACAGCCGAAAAATCAGATGAGCAGAAGGAGCACGAGGGATACTTCAGAAAGGGGCACGGAGCCCCCGGGGTCAGAATACTGGAGGCATTCCCACAGGATTCAGGGGATCTGTGAAGCATCTGTAGGAAGAAAACCAGATTTTGAAGTTTCCCATGCCAAGGACCCAGCCCCAAAAGTGGTGCTTTGCAGGGAGCCTCCTGTTACACAGCATTGAGGAGGGGGAAGATCTGGGGGTGGCCCTCAGCTCCAAGGGGCAGCTGGATGAGTAGCAGCAGGTCACCACATCTAAACCACTGTATGCTCCAGTTTCCAATTTTATTTGGGAGACTTTGAAAAATTAATTGGTATAAAGGGAGCTGAGCTTCAGAAAGAGATCACAGGAATCCAAAACAGGGACTGTTCAAATTAAACTGTTCAAAACCTTATTCCCCTTAAAGACCCATGCCAGGGACCACTCCCCAGTGGTGTTTTCACCTCCACCAGATTGAGGACTGAAATCCTGTTTGAAGGCAGCTGGGCCCCAACCATGGACCATGGTGTCAGCAGGGTGGGCAGCTCTTGAGGCACCACACCTTCTGTTTCCTCAGGCAGACAGAAGGTTAAGATCCTACAGAGGGAGGACATAGACCACACGTAGCCTGAAGATGACCCAGTAAGATCCTGTAGGACTCAGATTTTTTAACAGGAAGAATATCAAAGAAGTTTCAGCCAAAACCTCCAGCGCGTTTCAACTTTTTCTCTTGGTCTTTCAAGGCCAAAGAGCAACTCCACATAAAAGCAGACCCCTTCCCTGTGAGAACTGCCAGTACGTGAGCTTAAAGACTACACAGACCCCTCAAGAGGTGAGCAGAGAAAATGGCCATTGCAAGGTCCCACCTGTGCCTCCCTCCAGCCAAACAGCACAAAGTGAGCTTCTCCTTGAGATCCAGCACCAGGCAGGTCCAGAAACTCGCATGCTTGGGATGTTTAAGAAATGATTACCATAGACTCAAAGCTATTTTTCTATTTTGAAAGAGCTGATGTGACAGAGCTGAAGCCCTTACACCACCAGCTCCCTTGGACTGATGTGCCTACTCAATCCCCACCATGCAATCCGGACCATCGGCTGGCTCACAAAGTCCTCAGAAGAAAGAAAAACACACTGAATTCCCCAGCATTTGAATCACTCAACCTTTTGCCAAGAATGGGCCTCCCTCATTACAGTTTCATAATTCTTCGGCCCTTTCAGACTCGCTCAGACACCGTTTGGGTAATAATTAACCATTGCGAGCGCTCGGTGCCTGCTCAGTTAAGATCTGCGTGTTCAAGCTTGGCAGACAAGACCTTCAAAACTAAATGCACTGTGAAGCTTATTTCCGTCAAGTATGTTGTTGTGGAATAAGGGGAAGGAAAGCAATGTCCAGAGGGTAGTGGGGGTTTTCTTCTTACCTTGCCCTCAAGCATCCTTTGGGAGCAGGAACACCCCAGCCACCATGAATTTCCCCAGGAATTGGTTGGGGCTGAAGGTTTGCATCCCAACACCAAGCTCAGCAGCATGTCAGATACCCCTGCTGGGTATCGAGGTCAGGGTTTCAGTAGGAGACCATGACCCTTCTCAGACCAGGGCTGAGATGGAGCAGCATTGAGCTTAAAAATAAATAAATAAAAATACAGTTCAGGCTGGAAGATCCTAGAAGCCACAGATACTGGGTGAGCAAGCCATGGACAAGGTGTAGTCAGAACCAGGTCGAGAAGTTTCCTTCCAAAGCATGCAGCCAGACTGCAAAGGAAGCTTTGGGGACCAAGGAAATGCCCAAACCTCCCAGATCATAATCACATCACACAGCAGCACTGGGCTCCTCCGGGAAGCAGGCAACAGGTCAGAGATGTTTATTTGGAAAAAAATAATCTGTAAAAGCGGCCATTCTAGGACTCTTCTAGAGAAGGGATAATCCCATTACCTGCCTGTGTCATGGGCCCACATCCACCCTTCACAGCACCTCTGGGGGATGCAGACAGCCCCACCACACATGGCACAGGGCTGTCACCTAACCTCACACCTTGTGGCACCAGCATGAGATGAGGAACCCCTCAGCAAGCACTTGATGGCAGATACAGAGCAATGGTGAAACCACTGGACCCAGGAATCCCTTCCCAGGGCTGAGAACAGGATGGGGAGATGCTACCAGCCCATGGGCTCTTGCAGCTGGCACTGACACCCCTGAGCACCAGTTCCCACTGCCAGGGCTAACACCCTCCCCCAGATGCAATCATGCCAAACAATCCCTTAAACACATCCAGATGTGATTTGGGAGGCTAAATAATAGTTCTTGATCTTATGACAATAGTGCCCAGAAGGACTTGGAAAACTCTGACAAAAAGCTTTGAAGCTTTGTGCAATGTGCCCAGGACAGTTTATTCCAAGAATTCCACAGTGACAGCTAGAAGTGCTCCCTAAATCCCCACCCGACTGAGCTAACAGCCTGAGCATCCTTCCCATACCCAGAGGTGCTACTGGACCATCCATGCCCTCAACTGAACACAAAAAAAAAACAGAACCAGAGATGAGCAGCCATCCCATACTTGTGTTTTACCAGGATTTAAAGTACAGAGACCGGAAACACACTGAAAAGACCTGCTAGTACATCCAGCTTTTGGCATCCTTTGTTTGTGAGCCATAGGAAACACTACACAGGACTGCTGCCATATAAAACACCATGAACCTAAAGCTTACACAGGTTTTGCACCATGCATTCAGGATTACACACGGCTGGATGCTCCTCTGCTGTTTATCTCAGCCTCACTGGTCTAGAAGTTGCACTGATGTTACCCAAGGAAGACTTCACTTAGGACATTTCCTCTATTTCCTGGTCCAGGCTGAAAATACCATGGAAATATTATTCACAGAAAATATCGGTAGCTCTAATCCCAGCCCAACAGTGAACGGAAAGCAGGAGGCAGGAAAACCAGCAAGCAGCATTTCCCAAAGCTAAGGCATGGCTGATTGGGTTTATTTTTTAACAAAGATTTTAAGGAAACATGGGAGCGAGCCACCCTGCCTGCCCATCCCCGCAGTTTTTGAACCCTTTACTCAATTTCAACAAAATCCACGCAAGGATGAGCAAGCACAGGCTTCTCATGGGGTCTGGCATTGCTGCCTCACACGCACCGAGCTGTCCCTACGCAGGGAAAGCTGTAGCAGAAACTAAATGCTTAAATAAGAACCGACAAGATCCCAGCCTTAAAACCAGAGCCTGCATCTCCTCAGACAGGCAGGAAAACCTAATCCCCAGCACCATGGCAGCTGGAGCACCTCAAGCCACCTCCTCCTCAAGAAACACCTTCATTTCCCCCAAATCTTTGCCTCTGCAAAGGGGTCAACATCCTCCACCCCCCGAGAGCTCCCTGGTGCGCACGCTGCTTTTCATCCCCCTTCCCCGGGCCCTGTCTCCAGCTCTGTGCCCCAAACCAGGGCTGGCTGTGAGAGTCACGTTTTCCCCAGAAATTCCGGGAAACAGGCTCCTGCTTTTAACGAGGAGAAGGTTTTTCTGCTGACTTCCATAGCCAAGCTAATAAAAACGGAAAGCAATAAGAAATTCCAGCAGAAGGGAGGCACGGGGGGGGGATAGGAAAGGGAAGATACCACTCCGCTCATTTGAACCTCTCCTAAATAGGAGAAGATAATTAGCCACATATATCCCAGAAAGAATAGCAACAGTATAAGCAGTTATTGGGAATGCACACTTTAAGAGCATTTGCCAAAAATGCCTGCTTTTATTAAAAAGGAATGGTTTCACAAAGGCCCAACTGTAAGAAAGGTTGTAATTTGCCCAAATAAAACTTAATTTGATCCATGAAATAGCTGTGGTTTATTGTGTAATATATGTGCTATGTGTTTTAATTTAATAGAATCCAATATAATTGTAAGCCAGTGAAGTTTCAGAGCAATTTTGGGTTGTTCCCACAGTGTATATAGTACAGATGCTACTTTGTCCATCGCACCAGCGCTTTCATAAATCAGGAATATAGAGGGGATTACCCACAAAGCAGCAAGCAATGCTTCATCGCACACCAAACGGAACATAAGGCCTTTGAGGGAAGCACAAGGAGTTATTGACAGGAAATAACCCCGGATGCTCCGCAGTCACCCACAGCATCTCGGGCTCTCCTTGACCTGATGTCAGGGCTGTACCTGTTGCAGGCCCGTATTTTTGCCCTCTAGAAGGGCCGTGGTTGAGGCCAGGCATCCGGAGGCAGGAGGGAGAGCAGCAGCCCTGACCACACGACTGCTTCAGCCTCCGTCCTGGTGCCACCAAATGCTTTGGGCAGCAGGTAAAGCTCATCCCCTGCCCCACTGCCAACAACAAGCACAGCTACAGCAGAGGAGCAAACAAAGCCCAAGCCTATTGGGGCCACCGGGGTTTTGGAAGCGTGGGTACGCATCCAAGTCCTTCAGCAACTCTGTTAAAAATATTGGTTTTCAACCCAAACCAAGACCCAGAGCAGTTTAATTCCTTACAGTGACCATGAAGTCAAACAGCATCACCTGGAGCTCATTCCTCTGCATCAACAGCAATTTTTTTCCCCTTGACTGCCCATGCTATAGGGGAATAGTCAGCTTTTAATCGTGCATTGAACACATCCCCCATGTTTCTACTGAGGGATAAAGCCCTGAGAAGGAAGATTACGGTCTAAAGGTTAACAGCCTGTAGAACAGTGGCAAAAACTGCTACAATAGGATTTTAGCCTTTCTTTCCAGTAAGAGCTGAGCATGGTTCCTTTTAGCATTCATTTCTTTCCCATTCTGGCAAGCAAAAGATATTTCACAGTCTTAATAGCACTGAAAGTCAAGGGCAGAGAAGATGAACATCTTCAGGACCTACCAGCAGCAACTGGCTGCTTCCCATCAGCCCAGTGCACAGACAGCTTTAAAGCATGATGTTGCTCAAATTAAGAGGATCTTGTCAAATAAACACACTCCACACACTAAAGCCCACAAGGACTCAGGCCCAATTCTGGGAGAATTATGCTTTTGGGTGCTCTTGGCAATAGGATGTTACCAGGCAGCATTAACACTCCTGGCTGGAGCTGCACCCCACAAACAACCATGGATTCCTCTGTTAGCGCTCTGATGAAGGTGCCCAGCGAGGTTTGCAGCCCAGACACCCCATTAAGACACCTCCCTGTCCCACCACCCCTGGGGACAATCCCTGCAGCAGCCAGCATGACCCAGACCGCTCCTTCCAGGCTCTCCTGCAGGATCAGGCTCTGCACGGACAAGGAAATTGTAGGGCTGAGGGAGCTCCACCAGCCCTGGCATTAAACCCACACCACCCCCAGCCTGCAAGGGCCAACCAAGGCACGCTCTCACCCACCTTTTTCACGGAGAAGCATCAAGTGGTGCAAGCACCTCCGAGCTCTGACACCGAGATGCTGCTGCTCAACGCTGCTTTTCAGCAAACCTCCAGCTCTCCAGCCCAAACTCCAAGCTCACAATGCTGCAAAAGGGAAAAGCGGGGGTTGGTGAGGGGTTTATTACCCCTCCTACAGGGGCTGGGGCTGACGAACAAACACCAGCAGCTGGGGGAGCACAGCTGGGACCCGTTGGGTCCGTAGCAGCGCCCAACGATGCCCAGCTGCTCCTGCAAACCCTGGCAGGGAGAAAAGTTCTTGCAGATAAATGCCTGCTCCTGCCCACCTGGCTTTCTTGGGGGGATTTAAAGTTAGCAGTGGGGGTTGTTGGTTGTAAATGGGAAGGCTTTTAGCAGACAGTGCTGCTTGGAAAGTCCTACAGCTTCTTTAAAGGAGCCAAAGTTCGAACGATTACAGTAAAGCATTAAAGGGGAGAAAAGGGACAGCGAGGAATACTTGATGTCTTATTTCATTGCCTCTCCATAAAATCCTTTTCATTCCCTTTAAAGCCTCGCTGTCAACTGAAATAAAACTCTAGATTTATGCCCGGGGAAGCGCATGAGTAATAAAAAAAGAAAAATGAAGCACCGTCAGTGGGTTGCACAACGGAAACCCCGACCTTAACCCTCCAAGTTTCAGCACAGGGAAAAGCAAAAACCGAGGCAATCCAGGAGCTCGGTGCCACCACGGCAGTGCAAGGAGCAAAGCAAACAGCACCAGGGCATCCTCCCTTGTCCTTCATTGTCCTTCCCTGAGGACGTGTTAGAGGTGGGTGCACTGATTTGGCACTGCCTGGGGCTACGCTGCCACCTCCGCTCGTGTGAGGGTGGAGGAGGAGAGGGCACAAGGGACAGGGCCCCAAAAGATGGTTAAGGATGTCCCACAAAATGACATCCTGACAGGGATGGGTGCTGCAGGGGTGTGAGGCCATCTGGGTGGTGAGGGGGCAGCCAGGAAAGAGGAGGCTGGAAAAGGAAACCGGCAGCAAACATGGAGAAGCAAATCAGCTCTTGGCTGGCTCTTCTGAATTGAAACGAAGGCAGTGTTTGCAAAACCCTCTTTTTGTCAAAAAAAAAAAAATAAATCTTAAAATAAAAATGATCTTTTAACCAAGTGCATGGAAGTGATGCAGCGAGTGATGTAGGTGGTATGGCACAACACACCAAATCTAAGCCAAACGGGATAAAAAAAACCCCGCAAAGCTCTTGAAAGCTGGCTTTAAACGATAGTGACATGTTTTGACACCATCCCCTGACAACAATGGCTGTAACACAAACAAAAATTAATGATGTCATATTAGTACCGATGCTGCGTGAACTCAACCAATGTGGTCCCAATTAAATATCATTTCAAGTATGGTTATAATTTGAAAAATGAGCTGCAGAAATGTCATTGCGACATTCCCTGCTCGCGTCTCTCCCCAACATCCACACCAGGTCTGCGCCTTTCCTGGTGCAGTGAGGTCCCCACCTGCCCCATACCTGCTCATAGCTGCTGTAGAACCCCCCAGGTATTATCAGGAGGGATTTTTAATAGTAAGTCAGTCCCGTTTTAGTCCCTGTCTGGGTTTGGAGCCATTAAGTTCTTGTTGCTTGCTTTTCTCCGCAAATGTGAGGGCTACAAAACCATCCCCTTAACATTGAAAGCTGAGGAGCTCCTTAAAGTCACCAGACTCCAGAGGCAGGGACTTCACAAAAAGCCAACTTACACAGATTTGTAATAAACTCCAAGACTTGGCCACACCAGTCACTGGCAATAAATAACACAGCAAATAACTTTACTGGCAAAGCGAAGCCAAACACCACCCAACCTGCCCGTGCAGGCGCATGGTGCTACAGCAATGAGAGGAACAAAACTGATGGAGAAGTCAGCAAAATTGATTTTATCCAATTTCCAGAATGTACCTATGCCGGGACAAGCTCATTGATCCAGGACTTCTGGCTGCAGCTGCTCCTTTTTAGGAACGATTTGGTATTGCGTTATTGCCTGGCAGAATGGGAGAGCCACGGGACGAACCTGCACAAGCCTCGTTCAACTCACTTCCACCTTATTTCAGGTTTCCAAAATTCAGGCCATGTTACGTTGCCTCCAGCAGAGGAGCCACCCAACTACGAGTTATCCAACAGCACCGTTTGTTTCTCAACCATCAAACGCATCCGGGAGGTACCCGAGGCAGTGCAAGGTCAGTAATGCCAACTGGTCCTACTGGACAATGCAAACTGGTCTTACTGGGTCCTACTGGCCTTTAGGGCCGTGCTCTGTTCTGCTCTTCCCACCAGCACTGCTACCCACTGATTTGCACAAACGGGAACAGGAACATGCATCATCCCCACGTCCCCATCACGCTGTGTGTTACCAGAGAGCAGTGAGCCCTGACCAAGGACAGCTAACAGGAAATTTCCCTCTCACCTTTTGTTTGCTCCCCGCTCTCATGCTGTCCCCATTTCCCCTCCTCTTAGACACTGCTGCAGCCGGCCAGCAACTGACCATTTTTCTAAGGGGCCTGGCTGGGATGGGAGACAGCAGTCACCCCTCTGGACATCCCTCCTGACTGCAGAGCCTGAGCAGATGCTGCTCTGAACTTCAGTCAGGGGGAAAAAAAAAAAAAAAAAGACCAAAAAAAAAAAAAAAGACAATTAAAAAACCCCCCTATAATGCGAATACTTTATTATCAATGAGTGACTGGTATTAGCTTTTTGTCTGGGTATTAATAATATTTTCAAAAAAACCATACATCAAAATTAGGGCTTTCTCCTATTTTTGCTGTATAATTTTTTTTAAAAAAATCTGTATTGAAAGAATTATATAAGCCAAAGTGCATTTTCTGTTTTTTGTCCATATACACATTGCACCATACATAAATAATTACATTGTAAAAATGACTCCATAATTACAAGTATAATATATATTTTCATATAATATATAAAACTTTATATTAAATCTAGGTAGGTGATATTTGGGATAGTCTGTGTCTTTTTTTTTTTTTTTTTTTTTTCATTTTCCTTTCGTCAGAGGCTGACTGTTATCGATTGTTACTGAGCAAAATCTCCAGCCAACACGGACACGACGTGATGAACTGTCTCGAGTAACAGGGCCCCCAGCCCTTGGCGAAGCTGATCCGCACGCTGTTGGGGTCGTAGGGCCCGTCCGCGTAATCCAGCTCAGCGGTGTGCTGCAAGAGGCAGGACTTCTCGTAGTCAAACACCTTGATGGAATAGCCCGGCATCACCTTGCGCACGATCAAAGTCCTACAGTTGGGGATGTCCAGTGTCGGGGAGTTGACAAAGATGGGATGCTCGCTGCGATTGTAAGCCCACACACCGTCCGGTTCCTTGCTAAGTAAAATCCCGTAACCGATTTTACTTCGAGTCCTTCTCACAGTCTCGCTCCTGTTTTCCAGGTTTAGCTGTCCGAGGCAGAAGCCGTTTCCTTGAGGTAGGTCATAAAATATACTGACAGACTGTTCGTACACTGTGTAGAGGCGGCCGACGCGCGTCCGGTGCTCCCAGTAGGCCACGTTGCACCAATGGCTCCTTTTCACGGCATCGGGCGACGTGCTGGCATCTGTGGGGGAAAGCAGAGCAAGAGTCAGGTTTGCTGTGATTGCCTGGGAGAAGACGAGCACTGAGGGCAAACGAATGGCTTTCCCCACCCACCAGCTCTGTTCCTGTGGAAACAAAACTTGGCTTCGACCCAAAGCTCATCTTTAACCCAAAGCTCATCTTCAACCCCAAGCTCATCTTCAACCCCAAGCTCATCTTTCAACCCAACACTCGTCTTCAACCCAACGCTCGTCTTCAACCCAAAGCTTGTTCTCAACCAAGTCTGTCAAATGGCCCCAGGAAAGAAGGCTCAAGCAAGGGCTGGTGCCCCAGTAGGCCACCCTCCATCTCCCACGGAGCCCAACACCCCTTTCTCTCTCCGATTTAAGGCTCAGCTCTGCGTCCGGCAGCCAGGACCCCATGAACTCAAGACATGACCACTTCCAGCAGCCAGATCCCACTGGGACGCTGTACCCCGATACCCCCACCACGGCTTGGCCACCCTTGGATTTTGGCAGCTCCCCAAGCTCCTCCAGCACTGCTGTGGTGCTGCACCCCCACATCCAAAGGCAAACTTGGGTCGAGCTGAAACGCCGAGGATGCCCACGAACTGCTCGGGTGAGGAGCTCTGCTTCGTAATATTCTTCAACAGCAGTGCTGATGTTCCCATGGGGGAACACGAAATCTGAGCAGGCACTTCATGCCAAGGGGGGAGTAGTTTCCCCGAACTATACATGTCCTCCTATAAAGCCATTGGAGTTCTCTCCAGAACAATAAGAAACGCCTTTTCTTTCTAGGAATTACATTCGGGGAAAATGGGAGGGATGCGGACTGCCAGAAATCTGCTCAAAGCTCACTGGAGTTTTTATGATGCCCCCAGAAGGAACATGGGAACCTCAGCCCTACAAGGGCCCCGGAGGGGGCAAATTAACCTCTTGCTAGACATCAGCCCTGCTCCTACCTCCAGTTAAAAGCAAACCGCTCCGGGATTTCAAGCCAGGAGCTCTGCCCTGCTCTGCGGCCGGCATTAAGCTCCCTGACAATATATCACGCGCCCGCGGCCTGCTGACCCCTCCGCCTCCGTGCCATCAAGTCTGATTAACTCGCACGCGGGGTGATGCCATTATTTTGCTTCAGAGACCCCATTGACGCACCGGATTTCAAGCACAGCCCCACAGCCCCGTTTCTTTTCAGGCTCAAATTCCCCCGGAGGGGAATGGGCTCCCCTCCCCATTAACGATCTTTGAATTAAGCGGCTTTGTTAAGACTTTAACTTGAGTTGTAACTGTGCAAATTTAAGGGGAAGGGAGATGGGGGTAATCGGGCAAGCAGGGAGGAGGCAGAGCCGGCGGGATGCCCTTGGCCACGGGCAGTGCTCATCGTCCCCTCCACGTGGTCCAAACCCCCACCAAAACCCCAGATCAGACCCTTTTCCCCCCCATATCTGTTCAAATAATTTATTGGACCCCACACAGATGCCAACGGCCCCATTTTGGTTTGATGTGTGCTGTATCCAGAAGTGGGAAGTTTCTGGTGACCTACCATGGAGGAGCACAACAACAGCTTTGTGCCTCCTAAGACTGGAGCTGATGTCCTGGGCCTCAAAGCCATGGGAAAACGCAGGCCCTGCAGCGTGTGACCCTATAGATGTGGCAATGGCCAGGCTAAACGGGGACACGCTTCAGCTGGGGCTGCTTTTGTCTTCAAACCCCACAGCAAGAGCAGCAGAAAGCCAGGAGAGATGTTGACCAAGCAGCTGCTCTGCGGCCACCGGCCCGTTCCTGGATGGAGCAATTACAAAGAGCCACAGGTCTCCAAAGTGCATTTTGTGCTCCTCTTTGAGCTCCAAGTGCCTCTTTTTGCTCCTTATTTGGGACAGCCCCTGACATGGGCTCTATTTAGACTAAAATCAGCAAACAGAAAGGTTTTTCCCCTTTTTCTTGCTCTTTAGCTGATAACCTGCACTTGCTTTTCCATCTCAAATGACCTCTCATCCCTGAATGCCCAGGAACTGAAGAAACAACCCAATGCACTCCAAAAGGCTGAAGTGCCTGATTGCAGAAACTGTTAACCAACGTGGCATTAACACAAATCTGACCCAAACGCAGTCTGATTGAATCAACCATTCCTGGAGCGAGACTGTCCTCAGCCACATCTGTACAAACCCCGAAATCAAGAGCTTGGCATCAACGAAAATCTTTTGGCCTTCTCCACTAACAACCCTTGGCCTACCACCATGCAGACATCAGAGCGTTTCGCTCTTTGAAAGGCGAGAGATTCCAGATTTTAGGAGATACAATATCACATAGCTCATAAACGATGGAAATACCAAGAAAGGAAAGCCGAGCACCCGAGTTTCACTGCAGGTACACCCCAATTGTCACAACCACCTCTCCCCTGGGACAGCAGACAGCCGAGATGCCCCCAGCACCTTTCCAAAACCCTTCACAAATGCTTAATTTTGCTCCTGTCCCATCCAAGTGCTGCTGGGGGCCACACACGAGCTTGGAGCTTCTCATCTGCCGGGCCCAAAAGTTGGCAGCAGTCATCTGCATGTTTCATCCCTCAACATCCACCAAGTATTTGGGTAGGTAGGTTTGTTACCTCAATTTTTAGAAACTACCACTCAACCCCCAAATTTCCCTTCCTTTAAGAATGGGATAACTTCAAACCTCAGGAGGAAAGCAGCACATGGACCGGTGTGGGTGTCACCACCCTCAGCACCGTGTCTGCTTCCCATTTTGGGGTAAAGACATCAACAACCTACGCATGGGCTGAAAATCAGATTTTTTTTTTCCACCTCATGCTTTGCTGCATCTAGAATCCAAGACGCCTTATGGAAGGTCCGTGGGCACACTAAGACACCTCGAGGAGACACCTGGAGGCTCAGCACCGAGCCTCTGACCCCGAGCCTCCCGCAGGACCCTTCCCGTGCCCCGGCCACGTGGGCTCCTGTGCCTTCTTTTATCTCCCAGCGCTTTCAAACAACCCATGGAAAGATGAACTCATCTTGCAGCCCTGACATAAAGCAAGCACTTCAGCAAGCCCCTAATACAAGGGGGCCTGTGCTGTGTCTTATCCGCTGCCAAGTATTAGTTTCGCCTCCAGCTATTAGCCGCTACCACTCAGCAGACAGCAGGGGCGGCCGGCAGAAAAGCAATTTAAATAAATATTCCATTTTTCCTCCTTTTTTTTCCATGCTGCCCTTTACGCACAGACAACAACACCCACTTTTTTTTTTTTATATACTTTTTTTTTTCCCCTTCTTCTCCTGGAACAGAGGCGTGCTTGTTGCCTTTCTTTTTGAAGAAAAGGAAAATATTTGAGCGCAGCCGTGCCCCCCTCGATGGTATACGCCGCATTTTTAACAACTATCATTGTAGGCAGCTCCAACTTCTAACAGCCACATTTCGGGCTGGCGTCAGGGCTATCTCCTCCATCAGAGCCACCTCCATCGATCAGATGTACGCGCTGAAACCCTGGCCCTTGTTTACTCGGGGGCTCGTTCCTCCCAGTCACCATTTCCTCTGCCGCTGCAGCGCCTTGCAGCAGGCACATCCAAAAGGAAATTCAAACAATTTGAGATTAAAAAAAAAAAAAAAAAAAAACAAGATAGGAAGCGAGATGGAGAATCAAAACCAGAACTTGACGGGAAAATGGTCTTGCACGGCTCGGGCAAGTGGGAGCCGGGTAGGAGAATAAATGCAAAGAGCACACGCTGTAAGCGCTCGCTCCCTGCGGAGCGTGGAGGTAAAGAAAATAACGGGAGGTTTCACGTGATTTGGGATTTGACAGCACTTTATGCCAGCAGAGTTCAAAGCAGTTCATTAGAAGGGGAAAAAGAGAGATGCTTTTTCCAAGCCAGTCCCTGCCTGCTGCTTGGTGTCACACGTAGAGGCAGGATGGGATGGAGGACCCTCGCTGCGGGTCCCCCTACAAAATCAGATCTGGTGATGATGGGGCCCCAGAAATGGTGTGAAAAGGGAGTAGTGCCCCCATTTCTCCCCAAATATCATCCTGTTTTGGCAGCTGCCAGCCCGCAGGAGTGCTCGGTGAGTATTTGAAACAGGATTCTCCATCGCTGTGGTGGAGCCACATGCCCCTCCCAAGTTGCTCCTAACACTCCCATGGCCACTGAGCTCCATCACATCTGTTACTCAAAGGCCAAGCTCTTCCCATTCAGTTTTCCTCCTCCGTAGCCCCAATCTGAGCCTTTTTTCTGCCCTGTGCCGCAGCCCAGGAGCCTGTTTCCTGCACCCAGGGACAGCCACACAGGGACACCAGGAGCGGGCTCCAGATAAAGAGCCCGGCACAAAGAACACACACATTTGCCCCAAAGCTTTTAACAGTTCACCGGGGAACCATCAGCTCAAATCCCTGATTAATGCCCTCAGAAACGAGCTCCGGGGGCAAGGAAGAGGTTAAAACTTTCCACGGCAGAAATGGAATTTTTATGGCCCTGCAAACTAAAAAAAAATAAAAAAATAATAATTGTCAATCTGCCCCAGCAAAGCTCACAACCATTTTCGTTAAGCCAATATACTTAAAATACCTCAGCCTTACAAGTTTCAGCTGGAATGTGCCACTCAGCCCCCTCCGAGAGCCCGCACGCTGCGGCCAGCACCGGAGCAGGATGCGGGCACCGGGGACGTGCCACCCAGCCCCGTCTGCCCTCGCTGGGAGCAGGGGGGGTCCTGAGGGACCTGAGGGACTTTGAGGGGCTGCAGCCACTCTACCAGCTCCAGCACTGGCCCAGGAGTAGTTCACTTTTTGGTCTCCCTGCTGAAGCACGAAGGTCGTGCTGCGGTGGGACCCAGGCTAGGCCGAGGAGAAGGGAGCTGCAGGGAGCGGAGGTTGGACAGCCCCAGGCTTCTTCCTCGGCCTTCTCCTCATGTCTGTGCCTTCCCCGTGCTACAAAGCATCCAGCTCCATGCCAGGCCGAGGCACACGGCTCTGCTCGCCTTGGGCCTGCAGTACAAAGCAGGATTTCACACTGCGACCGGCCTGGTGGCACCACCACATGGCCCATGGGTCCCAGCTCCTCCATCCCCTGCACATGCTCCTGGCACCTTCCTCCTCCTCCTCTTTTTCTTCCACCTTCTCCTCTTCTTCCTCCTCCTCCTCTTCCTTCTCCTCTTCTTCCTCCTCTTCTTCTTCCTCCTCCTCCTCCAGCCCTTACCTCGGACCAAGGCTCTGCCGCTCCCCAGCCTCCTCCATGAGCCGATTTAATTCGTTAACCCAGTAGATGATTAACTCAGAAGAACACTTGCGCTGGGTTAATTAATTGAATTAGTTCAAAAAATAGGGTCTGGCGGGCAACAGAGCCGGTGGAAGAGGCGCGTGGAGAGGCCTGGGGGGAAAGGGGGACATTTCCATGGCAGCCCGAGAAACAAAAGCAACACAGGACAGCGGCCAACGCCAAGAACGAGGACGAAAACAATTTTCTGTGCATAGAAGGAACCACTCCGTAAAATCATCAGCTGGTGCTGATTTCTGATATCCTTCAAAGACAAACACAGGCCGGGTTTCATTCTGCCCTGAAATTCGTAAGCCAGCATCAGCTGGGTTATTTTCAAGCTGAACTCGAGGGGGTTGTTTCCGCTGTACCTCCTCTAGCCATTAAATATGCAGCCCAGACGGTTGGGTAAGGGATTTTAGGACATTTTTTTTCATCTCCCCTGCATGGTTTCCAAAGGTCTTTTCAGCCAAGGGTGAAAAAAGCCCCAAAAGTAAGAAAACTGGAAGAGCATCACTCAGGTATTTTCACTGCTGTTTTTATGCCTTCCTTCCGAGGCCGATGTTTTTGGAGATTTGGGTGATATTTTTTGTAGTCCAACAGTCTCGGTGTAACCTCGGCTTCTCTTGCAGGCGTTGTGCAAGGAACCGCGCTGTGCCTGGCACGTCGGAGCGAGCACAACAATGTAAATACATCTTCAAAAGCAGCCCAGAACGTAATCACCTGCAGTCGCTGCCAATTATGAAAGCACCAGACCTGTCATCAGCCGTAATTTGGCTGAGGTTTCTCCGCTCCTGGAAGCCAGCCCTGGGCACGTCCGAGCCCTGCGAAATCCCGGCTTTGGGGACTGCGCTAACCGATGTGCCATAAAATCGGGGAGTTTTGCTGAAAATCTCCCCAGCGGTGCCTAGCAGGGGTTAGCTTTGTTTGCTGGGCACGGCGCACAAAATACACTAATACCTGGGGAAAGGCCTCATTCCCTGAGTCCATCTGCAGGGAAAGAGTGCAAGACAGCGAGAGGCTGCTGCAAAGAAATGGGAAGACAAAAATACCCTTTTTTTTTTTTTTAATTTTTAGGTCGAGCACTCTTAAGTTTTCAGCTCCTCCAAGTGACCCTGTAAGCAAAATGTGGCAAATCCCATGGGAGCTGCTGAGCTCTGCTCTTGTTTGAAGCTGTCTGTGCCGCTGGCTTTGGAGCTGGCCATGTTGGAGCAGCTCTGGGTGTTCCTTGAGATCCCTGGGGATGCTCTTGGGAAGGAAAATTGTCTGCTCCATGGCCAGAGCTGAAAACACTGCCACAACTCGGAGCATCCCCAGAAGAAACATACTGGAAAAGGGCTTGTAAATAACAACAGTTTTTGATTGAGGAGCAGTTGCAGCAGAGAGCTTCCAAGTGTTTTCAAAGCAAAAACTAATTACTAGGTTCCTCTGAAGAGAAATGGGAATAATTCTCCTCCGCGTCCGGATCCAAGCCCTGCCTGGTGCCCACCAGCACTAAGCTGAGGGTTTTCTGCCCAGGGGGGCTGTGATGCTGAGGTTACGGAGCTGTTTTGGGAAGCCAGACACTGACGTGGTGAGAACGTCGCAGAGACAGTGGCAGAAATGCCTCTGAGGATGCTCAAACCTCCCCGCTCCCCACGCTCGCTAAAATTACAGAAGCATCCACGGCAGCAGGACCACTCAGGACACCACACGCACACCCCTCCACCGACCATGGAAAGAAAACAGCGGATTTTTTTTTTTAAAGGCCCTTTTTAACTCCACTTATTGCACAATTCAGAGCTCTGAGCTCCTCCAAACAGCAGGCGCAGACACCCAGGCATGCAGCAGAAGCCGCGCCACCTCCCCAAGCCCCATCTCCTGCCACCCTGAGCCCCAAATTCCAGCTTGGCTCCATCCTGCCCACCACAAATCAGCCGTGTCCAGGAGATGGAAGCTCAGCACTTCCCAGCAGGGCCCTACCCCTGGCACAAATCCTGCTCCTCCAGCAGTGCTGGGGACTTGGGGCTGCAGCTCTCGCACGGGACCACCAAGCCAGCTGAGAGTGCACCAGCTTCCCCATGTTTTTCTGCATTTTCTAACCAGAAAGTGAGTGGAGATGCTTCCCTGAGAGGAGAATCCAAGCCACACCACCTCAACCACCACCGCCAGCTGTATTTTAAGAGCCTGGGACCACGCTGCAGCCTGAGCCACCTCCTCCAGTGTGTGCACAGGCGCAGCCTCCACCTGCTCTCCTCTCTATCGCTGTGACGCCTGCAAACAAGCAGAGGGGATCTGGAGGGGGCAGGCGACGTGAGAAGAGGGAAAAAAAAACCCAAGGCCACCCTGATCTGGCCGGCTTGAGGCCGCTGTGCAGCCCTGAGCAGCATCTTTGCGACGCTGGGCGCTGCAGACAGATGGCTGTCGGCTGGATGCCAACCCAACGGCGAGTGTCAAGGACTGCGAGAGCTGCAGGAGCTATCACCAACCTGGAAAACAAGCTGCCACGGAGGAGTGCTGGGCTGGGGAGGCTCCCTGGGGGCGATGAGCAAGAGCCTGTCAAGTGTTTTTCTCCAAGGGGGCTGGGAACGAGAAGCTTTGCTCCTCTCTGGCCGCCTGGGTGCGGAGTCCGGCCCTGCACAGCTCCCAGATCCCAGCCTGGGAGCTCTGGGAGAACCAAAACCTTGGATTTTCCCCCCAAACCTTCCCTGATACCCATACTGGCTGCAAGCCCCAGATCCCAACCTGTTCTCAGTCCCCAAAAGGGCTCTGGCTGTCACCTCCCTGCAGGCTTACCAATTCTCCCCAAGCCACCTTGATAAATATATTTATTTTCCAATGCCCTTACATATACAGGAACCAGGCAGGGGCTCCAGGCTCTGTTCTCAATGCCCTAAGCCCAGGACCCTTCTCCAACCAGACCTCACCCCCAGCCCTGCTGCCTGGCCGAGCCCCGGGGCTGCAGCATCGCGGCTGCGCCCGCCTGCGTTCGCCCCAAGTCCTCTCACGGTGGCTTTGCAGAAATTCAGCAGAAATTTACAGACCTTGGGTTTGCAAGGAAACAATCCCGGCTGTGTGCAAGCCACACTGCAGGGCTAAATCTCTATGGGAAGGTCCCAGGGGTGTTACCTGGTGGAGAGCAGTGAAATGCTCTGGGATAGAGGTGGGGTGCTGGGGACGGCTCCTGCCCTCCGGCACCCGCTCGCTCCCGCACGTCTGCACGGCCGCGGCCGGGGCCGAACGTGCAGAGGGCTGCGTGCATGCGTGTGCACCCACACACGCCAGATTTTCCGATAGCTGCTTCATGTATTTATGTGTAAACATCTTCTGGGGCTATTCCAGCCCTTCCCTGCAGCGAGCGGCTTGCTCCACCACCGATTGCTCGTGGCCAACGTCCACGGGCTCTTACTCCTGCTCCGAGCAAAGACTAAACAATGACTTCAGCATCTCCGGATCCAAGCCCCGTAGCCGGTCCCTCATCCTCACCAGCCAAGCAGGGAGGATGCCACGCTGGCCATTTCTGCCTCCTGGGAGGAATGGTGCCACCGCCACGGCCGTGACTGCTGAGCCTCCTATTCTGCAAGGGATAAACGGGAGGGACGAGGGAAAGCAGCGTTTTTGTAACCCCCAGGATGTTTGCAGGCCCCCACGGGACAGCAACGTGGGGTCTCCACGAGTCCCCAAAAGCATCTCCTGAGGATCTCTGAGAGGACAAAGCTCCTCGCCGCGTGTGTGCGCAGGGCGAGTGGAGGTGACTCACGCTCCTCACCCTCCCTGGCCACGGAGCGTTTGTTTTCATTTCTGAAAACCACAGTTTCTTTTAAAAAAAAAAAAAAAAAAAAAAGGAAAATACCAAAATACGCACAGCTCAGTGGGATGCATCGCGTCCTGCTGCACTGACACGAATCCCAGCCACCCCCATCCCCCTGCTTCCCTCTGTGGAAGGGGCTGGATGTGTTACAGCGGGGCCGGGGCTCCAGGGCTCCCATTTCCAGTAACAATCAGCATAATTCAGCCAACAGCACCGGGTGTACCAGCGGGTGTTGGCAAAGAAGGGCCCAGTTGGGGTTAAAAACCCTCCCACCCTCCTTGAACAAGCAATCCTCATTCTTGGGGGCAGCTGAAATTTAAGGCTAAAAATGATCTTTTCCAGGGTGGGTTTGTGCCAGGCTCCTGGCTGCAGCTCCTCCGGGGCCATCCCCGAGATGCTTCGTGCGTCGAGGGGCAGGAGGGAGGCAGAGCAGGTTGGGCTCTTTGTAAAGCAAAGGCAGGGAGATTACCGGAGCACGTGAGCGCTTCGTTACGGCTAACGAGCTCAAGACCGCGTGCCCCAACTCAGCCAAGCGCTAACGGAGAAACGCCGAATTCCTCCTCCCTCCAGGGAAACCCAGCTCAAAAAATAAAGGGAGGCGTATTTGGGGAAATACATGAAAAACACAGCCTGCCAACCACCGGGGAGAGCCTCGTTTCTCTTTCTGTTCTCCTACAGCTCATCCATACAGCAGATACACACAGATGAATATTTTTGTACCCTCTGCTCAAAACCACCTGAAAAATAATAGCGTGCAAGAGCAGTCCGAGATTTTGCAGAAATGCATGCACGGAGCAGCAGAGAGCTTCCAACTCTCGACGCTTTCCTCCTCTGGATTCCTTTTGCTCATTTATTGCAACATTTTGAGCGGTTCTGATGGGGAGGAGCAGCCGCGAGCGACATGGAAAGCCTCAGCCTTCAACCTCAGCCTTTGCACGGGACAAACAAACCACGCTATCGACGTTACAAACTCTGTCGTGTTACTGCACCAGAATCCTGAAATTGTTAAAAATAGGAAAGAAACTGCACAGTTCACATATTTTATAAAGCTGGGTTAAATCAACATCTGCAAAAAATATCCCCGTTAAACGAAATAGCAGGATTTCATTAAGTAAATTGCAAGTTGGCAAAAATTCTGAAAGAAAGGGAAAAAGCCACAGCCAGCCCTGTAATTTAAACCTTATTTTAACTGTGACAGCATGACTGCAAGAGGCTGCATTTCCCAACGAAAAAAAAATAATAAAATCAAGTCGAAAAACAAAGCCCCTGCTCCCCAGCACCGCCCTGGCGCACCGGTGCCTGCAGTCACCGCAGCGTCACCGAGACGGTCCCCAGTGAGATAGGGACAGGCTCCAAAATCACGGTTCTGCCCCAAAATCATGGTTCTTGCACTGCTGCAGCACCCCAGCAGCCAGAGGCTGATGGGTGATGGATTTTTGGGGGCCAGCAGCTGAGGAAGGGCTGGTGGCACCCATCCCATCCTGGGTACCAGCGGGGCGGGGTGTGGGTGCAGGCAGGGTGCAGGCAGGGCATCGCCTGCCCTCCCAGCCGCTTTTCCAAACCTCCCGAGCTTTTCCTTTCCTGCCCGGGCTGACTCACGCGGGCTGGGCTGTGCGGAGGTTGCAGAGCTCTTCCCACAGCCCTGGCCAAAATTCCCTGCAGGGGATTTTGGCCCTGCGGGATCCCAGCCCCGCGGGGACACCCCAGGGAGCACTGCCTCTCCCAACCAACGTCCCTCAGGGTCACCTCGCCTCGGTTACCCCAGCACAGCCCCAGGCACTTTGGGTCCCAGCACTGGGTCCCAAATTGACAACCCGTCGTTCAATTTCCCACCCTAAAGCCGCCCCGTCCGAGGAAGTCACCAGCGAGACCCGGCGCCCGCTGCGTGCTAAATCCCTTCGCTTTGGAAGGAACAGCTCACGGGGTTCAAAACCTCAAAACAAAACCTAAAAACAACGGGCCCGACGTGCAGACTTGGAGCAGCAGAGGAGGACTCTCACAGAAGGAGCAATTCTTTGCTTGCAACGCTTTGGCTCTGCTGTTTTTCCTGGCACCGCGAGGCAGGAGTTATTTTCGAGGGCTGTTTGCTGCACGCGGAGCCGAGAAAACAGCGACCTGATTTCCTTTCGGATCTAAACATCCGTTTGCCGTGCAAGCAGGAGGAAAAAAATAAAACGTGCATCTCGGGAAGCGCACAGGGACGTGCTGGTGGGGAGCCCCGAGAGGGGCTGCTGGCACCAGGGCCCCGTGTGAGCCAGACAATGCTGCACGCTGAAGAGGAGCAGCAGTGCTGGAGCCTTGCAAAATCTGATTTGATGGCAAAAGAAAGTTTTCCACCCCGGGGCAAGGGCAAGGCAAAGCAGGCAGAGCTGTGGCTGCTACCAGAGCCTGCCCTGGGGCACGGCACAGCATTTTTGGAGCCGGCCAGGAGTGGTGAGGGATGCAGGGCTGGACGCACCGGGGATGCTCACGTTGCCCCAAAACCACCGCACCGCGACTGCGCCCTCGATGCCAGAAAAAGCTCCGTGGTCCAAGAGCCCTCTGCAAACCACGATATCAAATCCCAAACCCCTTGATGCTCAGCATCCCGGGGTCACAGCTCTCCCTGCCAAACGGGAACTGGCACGTGTGGGTCCCCACGCACCCCCCGTTCCCTGGGGACAGCCACCCTTGGGTGGCACCGCCGGGACGTGCGCTGCCCTCGCCCACCGTCCCCTCCCAGCCAGGGCCGGGGCCAGCTCGCCTTCATGCCTCTAAATTTCCTGGCGTTTGAGGACACAAGCCAGGCCATTAACATTATTTATAGGTTCCTGTGTATGAATTTCCATTTGTTTGTCTGCTTCAAAACAGTTAGGTGAAAAAAAAAAAAAAAAAAAAAGAAATTCCTGGAGGTCAGACAATTAAAAAAAAAAAAAAAAGACCTCGTTCATGGTCTGCTGGGCCCAAAGGAGCAGCAGCTCCTTCAGAGACATAACAGAGTTTCCTTAAATGCTTATTGTGTAAATATTTAAGCTACTTTAGAAAATTTCTGCAGTGTACTTAGGAAGCGTAAATCTCCACGTCGGAGCACGGCAGGCCATCGGTGCGGCACACGCAGGGACGTTTTTAGGAACACAAATGGAGACGTTTCCAAAGCTAAGCCCAGACCCAATGGGCCAGAAGTGACAGTGGGGAGGCTGAAATGTGGCACAGAGCTCCCAGAGCTCAACGATGGGCTCCATCCTGCCACGTGCTCATGTGCTGGTGCTTTCTTGCACTGGAACAAATGGGAAATAACTACGAAGCTGATCCCCTTCCTTCACCCCAAAATGGAAGGTGTGTGTGCACCAAGCCATAGCAGCAAGTATAATTCCGGTGTCATTGTTTTAAAAAAAATCAATTTAAAGTTGCCACCCAGTGGGCCACACTCTGGACAGAAGCCCTGAGATTCTTCCCTTGGAAATGCAAGCCCTGGATTTTGCATCATACGGCCAACGCTGACGTACATCCAAAATCAGCCTCTGCTAAGCACCCACTTCAAGAATTAAGTGATTTTCTTTCAGAATTAAGTGATTAACCGATTTTCTTCTGAGTGCCATGTGCCAGGGCTGACCCAAACCTGGATTTCTTCGGCTGCCTTCTGCACCCCTGCACCCCAACACGGAGATGTGTTTCCCCTAGGTGGATTTTGGCTTGTGATGGGGAAAAAACATCGTGCTGACAGCTGCATCTGTACCCAGGGCACTTTCCATATGGAAAGCTGCGCAGTTTTATGAGGCTTGCTCGGACACGGGGCCTTCTAGCTCCCATTCTTCAAATAAATGCACATCTCCCTAAGTAAAGCAGGGAACAACTTGTTCAGCAGTTTTCCCCGGAACTGCTCCCTCGCTGTAATTTAGGTGTGTTTGAGGCAACGACAACAAATGGGAACGGGGGACTCGGAGTTTATTCCCTTCGCGAGGCACGGCTTTGTGTTGTGCATGATGAAGTGCAAGGAAAGCCCAGGAAAAAAAAAAACTTGGATGGAAGTTCAAACACTGATGTTTTAAAGATGAAAGCGTGCTTTTCGATTAAATGTTTAAATAAAGTTTTCTCCTACTAAATCATTTAAACATTTTCACATTCCTCACGTTTCTAGAAGTGCCGCTCGCTTCTATTTATTGCCATAACCCAGTGCCCTCCGCAAGCGGCCGCTGCTCTTTGAGGCGACCCCTTTTTCCAAAGCACCAATTCTTTCAGGAAAGCACCACAACACCCAGCCCGCACCGAGCAGCCTCTCACCAACCTATTTTCCTTTTTTCCCCCTTTTTTAAAACCAATTCTTCCCCGATGCATGTGGGGGAAGCCAGGTTCTGCCCCAAATACTGACCAGAAATGCCAAGCAACTCCCCTGACTTCTCTGAGGTTGGATTTAGACAGCTTTAACTCAGAGCTGAGACTGCCCCCGGCACTCAAATTGTCTTTTTCAGAGTATACCGGGCTGTTCGGGCTGCCACCAGCTACAAAGCAAGCCTGGATCATACAAACTGCCATCAGTGGCACAAAACAGCTCCAACACACTTCAAATTCCTGGGTAATTCCTTCTTCTAACGCTGTGGTTGCACCCAGGTCCAGCTGCCCAAGTTTTGCCCATTCCCTGCTTCTCAGTGACCGTGGCTCACAAACACCTCAACACCCACAGGCGATGGCAAAGTTGGGTCGGGGCCCAGCGCCTTCCCCAGCCTGTGCTGTGAAACCTCAGTGACAGAGCAACTAGGAGAGACCCAGGATGAACGGGGAAAAGCCTGCTGTGAGTAAACCTGGAGCAGAAATCCTCTGAAAGGTTTTCTTGGAGGACAACGCAGCAGCAGTGGATGAATGGGAACGTGAAGTTCCTTTAGGGCAGAGCTTGATCGACGTAGTGCAGCCTCCAAGGACAGAAGGCTAAGCAACCCCATGTGCTGCTAGCAGCCCTCCTGTCCTCACCTCCTTGTAAATCCATCCTTCAAGCCCCAGATCCCAACCCCAAGGGGACATTTGTCTCCGCGAGCCCCAAGCCCTGCTCAATGCCAGGTCCCCGGGTGGCTGCGCCCCACTCGCGAGCTGTTCAGTTAGCAAAACTCCCTGCTGATTTGGCATCTCTCATCTCAAAGGCCCTAAAACCCCAACCAAACCCCGCTCCCCTTTCTGCACATCTCCAGCTACTGACGCTGCTCGCCACCAGCTGAGCGAGCCAAGTGGCCGCGCGTTGTGTAACGGGGCTGGAAAAGCAATCAGGAGGGGCCGGGGAGGGCTGGAAGGGGCGGCAGCCCGGGAAAAGGCTGTAAGAAATTCAGCTTTTACTCTGATAACAACAAACACTGTTTTCTGCCCTTGACATCATGCTCCCAACTGCTATGAAACAATGGCCCCCGTCCAGAACCGTGCCATTCATTTCAGGGAGCGCAGGGCCCAGCCAGCACAGCACGTTTCCATCCCTTAAAAATAGTTTGGGTTTCCTGTGTGTGAGTACCTAAATCCCCTCCGCTGGCGTGGCGGGCACAAGGACACATCCCAGCACCCTCCTTCTCCCTGTAGCCTGCAGTGAGAGCTTATAAAAGTGGCTCAGACATGGATTTATGCATTGACCTAATATTAGATTGGATTAATCTCAGTACGAGGACTGCCACCCGGGCAGCCCTGAAGTGGCCCAAAAATCATCACCCCATGACCTACAACCTGTCACTCAGGTACTTTGTCTCTCCATGGATAATGGGTCGTGCTCCTGGGTTACTCTGGGTGTAAAATCAAGCTGGAAAGGGACTGTGAGCATAAACACATCAGTGGATCCTTCCACCTGCAGACACGGAATGAATCTGGTCCCAGATCAATGCGCTCACCTGGGTGCTGAAGAAAAGCTCGTTTTTCTCTGCTAAGCCACAAACCAGCCCAGGTAGGCATGCTCACCCCTCCCTCACGCCGTTTCCTTGATGGCTTCCAAACCCCAAGCTCGGCTCTTCCTTCCTGCAGGTTTTAACCCAGCCGAGGGCCGAGGCTTTTCCAGGCGAGGCAGCGAGTATCAGCACACAAAACACCGAGCACAGGCAGCCTTTGAAGCAGAGCCCTTCAAAGACAGACGCATACCGACTCCACCGAGGCTTTTTACACAAACAAATGCAGTACGGCGAGAGCAAAACTGATTTGCAAAGATCTTTAATGCTCCAAGTCTCGAATGACCGACCCTTTCGAGCACGGCTGGATTCAGGCCAGCTCCCGAGGCCCACAGCAGTGACTCTACGTGGAGAAGAGCAGGGGTGCTTCAAAATACGTGGCCGTGATCATCTGGGCATAAAACACAGCTTCGTTTTTCTGTTTCGGCAGCGAAGAGGCTGCCCGGAGAGCTCTTACTCCAAGCCCAGCGATGCGTGAGTGACGTTTTTTTAAACACACTTTTGCTGACATTTCCCTTTCATTAAAATAGCTCAACAATGGGGGGAAAAGCAACTCGCCGCGCACATAGGATCTTTACCTTACTTTGTACTCGCAGAGGAATTTCCTTGATCTCCTCCGGAGTGGAAGTTTCCACGGATCCCCGGCTCACGTCACAGCCGTTTGCCTCTTTTTACAGAGGACGGCCGTAAAATCTTCCGAGCCCGGGTGTAAATCAGCTTGGCTAAGAGAAGACGGGTGGGATGCATACCCCAGGCCCTGGGGGTGCAAGGAGTTGTGCCCCCAAACCCCGGAGCTGGGCACGGAGCTGCCCTGCAGTGGAGGAGGCCGGGGTGCAAGCAGATGGTG